>NC_056731.1:402351657-402369157 GCF_019279795.1 Protopterus annectens
TTTCTCCTTCTTCCAAATTTGCGGCAACAGTGGGGTATAATTGAATTCTCCACTTGGGCGTTGCCCATTTGCCCTACCTTTGGGGAGACGGCCTGTATTGTGTTTTGTTATGTGTAATTGCAACTGCTATGCATAGAGACAAGTATACTTTGGATTCATGTCCCCCATGGATTGTGTGTGACAGCTAGAGTATGTGGTTCAACATGTGGGTGTACCTGTCATCCCAATGTCTGATAATGGACTATTGCAAACAAAACCTGTTCCATTATACAATGGCTGCAATTTTGCATGGCGCCTTTAATTGTGTCTCTCAGAAGGTATGTTGACGGTTCTGCAGACGTAATTGACTGACTGGATGTTTGTGCTGTTATTGCAGTCTGTATTGCTATAGTTTCTAGTGTGGGGGATGTCGGTGGGTATACGTAGCATATACAGGTTTGTGGGGTTTGCATTTCTACATATTCCATATATATGTGTGTGGGCTCCGTCCCTAATTAAAGAGCTATCAGTTAGTAGACTTATGTTACGGGATTGTACATTGGGCCGTTGTTAATTGGTTTCTATATAGTATGCAGGTGAGGTTGATACTTCCATACCTCCGGAATTGCAGCGATATGTAAAGGGATATGTCTAAATGACAGCTATTCCATATATTTCTGTCCCAGATATTTGCAGTCATTGCGGTTGTGTTGGTAACAGAACCTCTTTGCCATGGGTTGCCACCTTTTCATATGGCCATTGTTGGACACTTGCGAGACACACAGCGGTGTTTACAGGCCAACACATAGCCACGGTCAGTACACAGGATAGCACATACTTTTATCCTCAATACATACCTATTGTTGTGGGACTTTGGCTACTTATCATATTGCATGTAACATTTACGTTTCTTACATACAAGCATAACTATTTAATGCAACTATTACATTATATATGGGACATATTAATGTCCTATGATCTCGGACATTTGCCCTTTGTAATGTTTTATGTCAGGACACACCTGCCCAGGGAGGGGCTGTCCTCCTAATGTGGGACAGGCGGTAACCGTATTCCTACGGCTAGCTATACCCACACCTACCATAATGATCTACCTCCGAGTTGGCACTAACAGACACATGATGCGGACACACACACATTACAGTCACACAGAGACGCACATGGCACCCTCAGCACACACATACACCGACTACGGCACTCACAAACACAGTTGAACACATTACCTACGTGGACCGCAACATCGGCAGCGGTAACTAAATGTCCATTCATATCATCATACTATTACTCGCAGTTGTACTGTCCCGGTACTGTGTTCTTTCGGTCTTTCAGCCTCGTGGTTACGCATGTCGGTATCTTACACAGACCATAGTTGGTGTTATCCTATTTATTTGTACCTCCAAGGTGTTATGAATGTCGTTGACCTATCTATATATATTTGCAGATATCGCTGAATCCGTATATATCAACATATATCACTCTATCGTCCTTTCTATCTGTATTACATATATGTATATATGTGTACATATATATATATATATATATATATATATATATATATATATATATATATATATATATATATATATATGAGACGGGGAAAGTGACAGGCAAGCTACACCTTTCATTGTGTACTTGTTGGTGTATACTGTTTCCTGGACTCCGCACGTTTGTGTCTGTACCTGTCACATTACACACCTACCGTAGGTTAGGGTTACCAGCTGTCCCACTCTGCGAGGGACAGTCCCTCTTTGGGCAGTTGTGGCCTGCAAAATATTTGTAAACATGGCAAATGTCCTGAGATTTTAGAACATACTTATTACGTATAGTTTATATAATAATTGCATAAAACAGTTATTCTGTATCTGAACCACCTATATGTTATAGAAACAGCATAAGTAAGTAAACATTACAAGAATGAGCTTTTATCTAGGTAAAACAGTGAAGTTCTGATTTTCCTAATGGCCGGTGTATGTGTCGGCCTGCAGACATCTGACATATGTCCCACATTGTTCATTTGAAGAGGTGGCAACCCTACGATAGGTACATCTTGGCTAGCAATAGTGTTAGGTAATTCTATACATGATTGCTTGTTCTACACCTGGCAGTGGTTGTTTTACCCTTCAGAGCAGGCGCTATTAGTACAGGGGTGAATAATGCTGTTTTCACCTGTTCTGGACATCATTGACCGTGATCTGCGCAATATTTGGAGAAGCTTATCCCTGTTTCGCGCATATCCATATAATCATATTTAAACGTCGCTTACCAGCAGTGGGCAATGCATATTCCCGCTAACATGTGCTAAACATGATCTGATGACCTGCATCCGACATGCATTACTCGTGCCTTCGGGATTACGTTACATCCCTTGCAGGACATGGGACCGGGAACATGCATGATGGTCACTGCATTTAACACATGGCCATCTGGGATTTATACATGTGTTATGTCGTTTTGTACGTGGAGTATACTATGGCTGTTACTCCATACTGCACTCACATGGGTAACTCAGTTAGTTTACATATTGATGAGTCCAGTTAATGGTATGTCCATGTGATATTTACTGGATGTGCTCCGGCATTGGGTATGTATATCACAGTGAGCCACACACGATACTGTGCTACACCTTCAAACGACCATAGGTGGAGCATGCTGGGGTGATGAATACCTGTCATGGATACACCCCATGCCTTGACACAACATCCATGATTATATTATGTGGAGCCCCTCATTAACGCAGCAGGGACTCCGTGCTGAGTGTGTGCAGAACAGTGCTTACATACATGTGCTCCCACGATTGCCTCTGCTTCTCTAAGTGACAGTTGGTTACTCGATGTTGTGGCGACAGCGGACACTGTTTGCCCTGTTTGGTGTATGGCGTCTGACAATCGGCCGTGTACCTACAGATGTACCTGGGAACCTATACACACAGCACCACCATATGCTGATAGGCGCATGTACTGTTCAGGTGTTGACATTCCGTGTTCCAATAGCTGTAGTGTGTACAATGTTTGAGGATTCACACAGTGGGCCACCTATACATTACAATTTACAGGTGGTCGTGTGTTTGTGCCATCCTTTTTACTGTGTGTGCAGGTGGAGAGGTGTGTCAGTCCATAGGGGTCTACACTGTCAGAGTATGGGCTATACGTTCCCTCTTTGCCAAGGTGTAGGCATATTGGGCATGCCTCCGTCTGCCTACTGGGGCTGGCACAGTGTGTTCATGGTCTGAATACCTCTGTGCCTGTGATGGCCTTGGCAATTGTGGTGGGCTATGAGGGCCTTCATCATTTTGTCCCTGCTGCAGCTGTTTCCGCAGGATCATATTATGTAGCATGGCACATACTATGACGATGTGGGCACACATGCCTGGGGAGTACTGCAAGGCTCCACCAGATGTGTCCAAGCACCGGAACCATGATTTCAGCATCCCGAACACATGCTCTATGATGATTCTGGTTTGTGCGTGTGCCTCATTATGGAGTTCTTGCATGGGTGTGTGTGCATTTCTGATGGGAGTCATCATCCACGGCTCCAGTGCATAGCCAGCATCCCCCACAAGGTGGCCATGTGGGATGTCCCCCTGACAAATACCTGATACAGCTGTGAGGAATGCCAGATATGGGAGTCATGGTAGCTTCCAGGCCTGCCAGCACACACATCCATGATAATGCCCTGAGCATTGCACACAACCTGGCAGTTGATGGAGTGGAATCCCTTGCAGTTTATGTAGCGCCTACCATGCTTACTGGGTGGTGACTTGATTTGTATGTGTGTGCAGTCTTTTGCACCCAGTACCTCCGGGTAGTGTGCCACACGGTGGAAGTGACACATATTGCTGGCCAACTCCTCCTGAGTTCGGGAGAAGTATATATGCTCATTGGCATGTGGTAACATGACCTCCAGGAACTGGTGTAGTACCCTGGATGCTGATGCCTGTGAGATCCCCATTATATCTCCAGTTGGCCTTTGAAAGGTACCTGTGGCTGGTATTCGCATGCTTACACATACCTTTGTGTCCACTGGGATGGGTTCCCCTCTGTTGTTTCTGGTTCTCAGGTGTGGCCGGCACAGCTCCACTATTTGCTGTAAGATGTCCCTGTCCACCCTGTAACGCTCTACTATCTCCAGATCATGTAGCCCCTGGTAGGTTACCCTTGGTCTGAACACTCTTCTCCTCCTCCAGGGCCGGCGGTGGTTGTCGGCATCATCCTCCACAACACTGTCAGTCTCTAGCACATGCTGATGAATCACAGCTATGACAGCTCCCAACATGTACATTTTAAAAGTTCCCCATGTGTTTACACCTATGGTGCAGTGTTTGGGAATACACAGGTGTGTGTAGGGTACTTTCACACTTTATACTATTGTGCTGTGAACACCGATGATGTCATAGGGTGTGTATGTATGATGGTAGCTACAAGGTATCTTATGTGTTTTACTACCGGAACTACTATTGTGGTGCTTTTGGTGTTGAATTACATTTGGCTGCCGTGGATTACCTCTTGACCTTCCCTTTACATTTCTGCATGTTCCACCTACCATTTTCTGGCATGCATCCAACAGCCTGCTTTCATTTGTACTTTCCTAGACCTGGCGTATCTTGCATAATGTGTGCTATTGCCAGCCTACTGTCGGTTTGCTTTGCTCTGCTATGACAGATCTCCTATCTTTGCAATCCAATGCCTCCCCTCCTTTCTTTGCATTCCAATGCCTCCCCTATCCTGTTTTGCAGGTTTCTGCGAGCAGACTTGTCAGCTGCCTTCGATTGGCTGCCGTGAATTGATTGGTGTTGATTGCTCATTAGTACTCCAATTACCCTACTTCGGCATTTCCTTCTTTTCTTCCCCTGACCTTCCTGTTTGTGCTATTGTTCGTGCCACGTGCATCTGCTTACTGGGTTTTGGGCACATTTTCATCCCCGTACACATGCGCTTTTGGGTACCATGTGTGCTCTCAGCTAAACGATTCTATACATTCCTCCCCACCCTTGTCCTGCAGCTTTGCTTAGCAACAGCCAGGCCAGATTTTCATTGCTCCAATGTGCTTATTGCTACGGTGGCACATCCCTCTGCTGATGTCATGTATCTCCTCTGAGCCACTCCTTGGTGTTATAGAGCTGTGCCGTATGGTACAACCTTCATCCGGCGGGACATTTGTGATTCAGTATTATCTGCCTCATTTGCATGGCATTGACTACTAATTCATAGATACCACGCCAAACACTGTCGCAGGCCCTTAGCAACCCTTGCACCTTGGTTGTGGTGTTCCATGCCTACCATTGTGTATTATGGTGTAAACCTGATTTGTATTACATTGCGATTTTATGACATTTTTATATAATTTCTTTATGTTCCAGTTTGCGCACACATGCCCTGCGGCTGTACTGTGCGTTACTGTGGACATGACATTAAATGTTGTTTTTTAGGTGTTGTGCATCTTTTCTTATGCCATTGGCTGTGTATTTAGCCATTGGCATATGTTAACTTTGTAATACATGAGTCTGGTCCGCTTCCATAGCTCCGATGTCCTGTTTTGGAAAATGTAAACCGTGTTTTTTGGTTTACATTTCCGTGGGCTTACGCTACACCTGCACCACTTCATGAATCACTATCTGCCTTCATTTGCATGGTGTGACACTGCACATGGGGTGATTAGCATACCTATGCCGAGGGCTGCGCAGTTCTGGCATACGCCGGTAGTGCACGTGGTATTAGATCGTACCTGAATCACTCAACGGCCATATTTGGTGTTATTCCACCTACGCTATGCCTGCACCTGGTGCAAGCTTCATGAATCCCGGGGTATATCTATTTGTTTTGTTTTACTAGCCACAAAATCAGTTGTTTTGTGTCTAGTTGCCTTGAAGATTAGAAGATGGATTAGTACTGCATAAAATGTGCCTATATGGTTTATGCAAGAGTATGTTCCATTATTTTGAAAAAAAAAAATTATTTTTATTTATTTTATTTAACATTTGTTTACCAGGAATGTCCGACTGGAACAAGGTCCATTTACAGCGGAGGCCTGGGGAGAAAAGCTCCATAACATAACGGTACAAATACAAGAAATGACAAAAAAAAATTTGTACAGAGGCATATATATATATATATATATATATACAATCAGAGCTCCATAAATAGCTGAATAAAGAAAGTAAAATATGGTCAGCTGAAAAACTATCATTCTAAAGAGGTAAGTAATTACCTATGGAAGGGGAAAAGGGCAAAACTATTCAGTAGGGAAACATGCCATTTAACTGAATGCTATTAACACTTGTTAACATGTTCATACCTCTCCAGTGTTTGGTGAACTGCTGAATTTCCCTGATTTTACCTCATATTTTTCATATGTTCCTAATATTCCTTTCTTCCTTTCTCTCTAGAAAGTAGCTGGGCATTGGAGTTGCAAAATACAGATAGACAGACACTCATTTGCAGTTCAGACTTCAAATCCTTCAGGAAACTCCTCCATTATTAATTTAGTTGTTCTGACCCCAATGTGAGGTCATAACATTGGAGAGCAGGTACTACTTCCTTCACATGCTTAACAATGGGCAGAGCATGTCATCTGAGGTAGAGCGGTAGCATTGTTACCTCACAGCAAGAGGTTCTCCCGTACGATTCTTGGCTTGGCTTGGGAGTGCCTTCTGTGCGGAGTTTGCATGTCCTCCCTGCGGTTGGGTAGCGTTGGAAAGATATTGGTGCATAAATGGGTGTGTCTTCATTGATGGTTGGGCGTCGAGCTGGCACCTCAGTGTTTCATAAAAATCTACTGCCAATCATTAGCAGACCGGAGTTCCACTGTGGCGACCCCTTACCGGGAAAAAGCCGAAAGACAAACAGCTTTTAAAATACACTGGAACTGCTATTTCTTGTACCTATACCTACCCAAAGTAAACAAAGAACAGTAGACAAGGAACAAAAATTAAATTAGAAGCATTCAGGTACAGCTGTGTGCACCTGATCTTTAACTATGTTAGAAACCTCACAAGCAATATCCCGCACTGTGCAGAGCTAAAAGTAAATGATGCCACATTCTCAGACCCAGAAGACATAACCTATCTACTAGCAGACAAATTTAGGTCAACTTTTACCTGCTCTTCCATACAAACACCCTTCAAATCACCCAAAAACAAGTTCTTAAGACAGTAACGAAGGCCAAGAATACTATGTCTGTGAGGCCAGATAGCCTACTGGTCAGCCAGAAACATGACTAGTCCCATGCAGAAGCTATTCAATATCAGCCTCAAAACAGGCTTCCTGACAAATGAATGGAGGACAGCAACAGTCATCCCTCTGCACAAAGGTGGGATTTCAATTGTCCCAGATAATTATAGACTCATAAGCCTGACTAGTTCCATCTGTAAGACTATGGAAAGGATCTTTATAGAATTAATGCATAAGGATATAAGTAACCTATAGACTTCTGACCCAAACCAGTTTGAATTTGTCAAGGACTAGTCCTGCCTACTTAACTTGTCTGACTTCTTCCAAAAAGTTACTGAAGTGATGGTCAAAGGCAAATCAGTGCACAGCACATCTCTAGACCTTTTAAAGGCATTCAACACCAGCCCATACTCGGGTATCATAGGTAAACTCTCTAAGCTAAATATCAATTGTTATGTAACTCATTGGATAGCAATGTCACTAGTGGTTTATCACAAGTTTCAGTCCTTTGGACCACTCCCTTTTGGCATTTACTTCTCAAAGGTCAAAGTTAATGTTCAGAGTTCATGGCTTACCAGGTTTGCAGATGACTGTAACATTTGCACCATCCTAAAATCCCCAGAGCACACCAAGGTACACAAAGAGGGCCTGTCACAAACAAATAGCTGGTATCAAAACCATGGACTTAAAGTAAATGTCATGAAATGAATAATCATATCCTTTGGGAAGCATGACTCTCTTTGTAATCATTGCATTGACAACACATATCCCTGGTTTGGTAGTTGGGGATCTGGTAACCTATGTCAACAATGAACAGTTTTTTGATTAGCATGTATCTACTATAGTGAGGAATTCTTTTTCATTGCACAGCTTGTATCTAGAGATTTTACATTCAGATCAATTGATGTAATCATTCTGCTGTACGTTGCACTGATTAGGCCGATCATTGAGTATAATGTCCCTTTTGGCGTGTACCCAGCAAAACACTTGTCACAACTGGAATGACCGCAGTGCTTTCTCCCTAAAACTTCAAGGGCCTGAATAGTAAAAACTATGCAGACCTTCTCGAAGTCTTGTCTTTTTTCTCAATATCATACAGGTTATTCGGAGGTGAACTCTAGCCTTATTCTGTAAGACATATTACACACTCTCAAGTCCAATGATGTCATAAACACACACTCAAGGGATCTCAATCTCTTTTGCAAGATAAATAGAGCATATTGGTGGGATAAGTCTGAATCACAGCGAATACCATTTTTATGAATCACAGCAAATATTTTTTCTGGAACCATCTTTCACTTCACATAAAGCAAAGAACTTTTCTTACTCTTTACAAATGAATGGGTAACCACAAATTCTTCCTCATTTTAGCACCCCTGTCCCTCATTGATAGGGGAAACATGTAAATGTCCCCACTATATCCTTGTTTGGTCCATGTCTGAGTTATTTGTAGGCAGAATATAAAGGTTAAAAACTACAATGGGAATGTTTAAGGCTTGGCTTCTGAAGAACCTCACAGATAATAGCCTAGTGAGTACCTATGAACTTATCCGTCTTACTGCAAACATTGGGGTGGGGGTTGTGCTGCATGCTGATCTGAAAATGAGCTGCTCATCTCCCATCTTACTTTCTACTGCTTTGTGTATTTATCAGTCACCCTCAATGTTCTCCTATTTCCCAACTCATGAAGCAGTTTCTCAGCACAATTATGAAAGCATCCTTCATGTTCTCATATCAGAAATGCCCTTCCTTCTTTTAAGTACAACTAGAGCTACAATGTATCTTGTGCTGTAGAAAATGTTGGTTTTGCTGACATTTAGCAGAGCTCCTTGCCTGTGCTTCATTTGCAGTGACAGCTTGTTTGGTGTGCTATTATCTGTCTTTATCATCAGTTCCAGAAAGTGTGGCTTCCTACTTAGTGGTGAAATGGTGCTAGACACTTGAACTGTGAGACTCCACACTTTCACTGTAAAGGGTGCAAACAGCACAATCACACTTTCTGCACAAACATGTAAAGTTTTCACAATTCAGCCTGAGACTTTGTACTATCCACTTTGCTTTTCTTAGATTCCACAGTTATGCACAAAATAATGTAGCAGAGGACTCCTGCCTAAATATATATATATATATATACATATATATATATATATATATATATATATATATATATATATATATATATATATATATATATATATATATATATATATATATATATATATATATATATATATATATATATATATATATATATATATATATATATATATATATACGCTTTTGCAACTTGCCAGAATTGATGATTGGATTGGATGTTTACATAACACACAAGGTTGGTAGCAAGTGACTCTGGCTTGGATTCATAGATGAGTGTTGTATGCTTATTCTATGCTAAAATTGAGAAGATTGCTGCATGAGGTGGCAATATGCATTATGCATTGTGCCCACACCCTTCATGTGGCCACTACACTCACTAAATAGTGCTGCACTATGCATTATATGTCTAAGAATTTAAGCCTTAGACTCCAGCAGCACTTAATATCTCATTTGGCACCTTGAAAACATGTTCACTAAAAGTGTAACAGCATAAAATTTAGTTAAATGTAACAACAGCTTAATGAAAATAACTGATCCTCTTCCCCAAAGAACAGCCCTCAGCACTGACTTTTGTGGTAATGTTCGCTCCATAGCATCATGGCTATGCAAAATGTTAGTGTTACATAAGAGGGCAGACAAAACAAGTGACTCATGGATATTGAGAGACATGCCTTTAAGACACTGAACCACCTTTAGGCAGATAGTCACAGTTTAACAAAACTAATTCATACACCAGAATACTGAGATATCCACAAACATATTTTAAAAAAAAACACTACCTAATTATACCCCACCTTCAGCTCCACTAACAGTCATTAAACTGTAACTTCCTGTAAAAAATATATGTATTAAAGGAATATATGAATATTATATAAACAATAACAAGAGACTTTAACAAGCAGCTTGTTAAATCTCAAGGTATGAAAAATCACTACACTTGACAGCTTCTTATTCAAACCTCTCAAACTCTTAACATTAACAATTAAAGCACTGACCTCTAAATTCATAGCAGAGGGCTTAAGAGAAGAGTATATTCTTATTTTTTTGGAATACAAGTTCTTTATGTAGTAGAGCCCATATTGTTAATAATAAGGAATCTTTATACAGGCTTAATACAGTTATTTAATAATGCATGCACTCTTGAAAAGGTTTATCATTATAAGGAAAATCAGAAGAAAATCAATAAATCTTGGAGAAGGAAAACAAAATCTGAGGTAAAAAAATCATAGCTGTATGCCTAAACCATGGCGGATAAGAGGTATGCTTTGATTGATTTTAATAAATACTTTCCTTTTAAATGTAAATCCTAGCAGTCACTGGTACACACTCAAACACACAGACACACAGCAGACGCATACATACACCAGACATACACACACACACACACACACACACACACACACACACACACACACACACACACACACACACACACACACACTCACACACACAGTAATCAATATCTTTGATGCAAATGCTTTCCACTTCAATTTTTGTATATGCAAAAGAATCCACAAACAATATCTACTATTCATCTTTAAGCTGTTCTATAACCCATAGGCTGCCATCTCAAATATAATATTATAGCGGTACATCACCCTCAGATCTTACCTTTCAACTAAAAATTAAGGGAATTTATGTTTACCTCAGATGAGATCATGTATGGTTCAGACTGCTAGTTGCATCTGAAGTTTCCACTTAATTCAGTACACTGAAGTGGAGAGAGAGAGACAATTGCTCACTCAGGAAAACTGCATTCACTGCCATTCCCAAGCAGTTCCTTTGGTGGGAAGAGACAGCAGAAAGCTTTTCCTCTCACACAAGAATGTCACAATCCTGTAATTTGTGGAAATTGTAAGAAAAAATGCATATTTTTACAAGAAACCCAACATGTCTTTTAAACTTATCATCTGTGCCAGTTAGTGGCACATAAATTAGGGGTTGCGATCCCCATGAATAAACTGTTTCATTTCTGACAACATGTAACATTATAGAGCTTGTAAATAGATTCATTAAAGACATGGACAACTTGAATATGTCAACAACTTCCATGGGGTTTTCACTAAGACTACTTTCTATCAAAATATACCACATGGCAAGTATCTCCAGTTTGTACATATTCTAACATTTAATGTATATACCCCCAATATTCCATAGCTCTCATGATTTTTGGTTCCATAACATCAATACATTTAGGAAGCATTTTACATTTTGCCAGGTTAGCAGACATTTGTGTTTATTACTGTTTTTATCTCTCTCTCTCTCTCTCTCTCTCTATATATATATATATATATATATATATATATATTTATGTATTTTTTTCCCTCTTTCCCTTCTCCTTACGTGTGTGGCCTTTGTTTTCTCCCACCTCTGCTAGTAAGTTCCTTATTTGTAATTCACTACTGCAATTTGTACTACTAACTACTTGACTGTCTGGGGGTGGGGGAGCATGATTGTTTTCCTAATACTTTCCTGACCCGGTGTTTAATTAGTTTACATGCAGGCTGATGAATTGCTTGAAATTTTTAACATCTATGCAAAGCCAAGGTAAGTCATGTCAAGGTTCATAGGTGATTAAAGATTTGATGCAATGTGAACGGTACAGCCCTCTAATTAAAATGTGAACTCAACTGATTAGATTGGGTCCAGCAGTATAAAACCCTGTCACTAGGTAATCAGATTTGAGTAAGCGGTGCTTTGCACTAAAGCAGGAAAACCCTTTTGCCACTTGTTTGAAATGTTAAGACTATTTTTATATTTTTTAAAGCTGTGGTTTGAGAGTTGAACAATCTGTGATTTGAGCTGGTGTACTGATTAGCACAATAAATGGTAAAACAACCATACACTAAATGTTAGTAGTGGTAAGGCATATGAGCAAATATCACTTTGTGATCAGGGATGGTAAAAAAGTGCTGTATTTTTTCCAGATGTCAGATATGTGCCACATTTTGTTGATATCAAAATTGCAGCCTTTTTACTGTAGAAAGCAATATATTACAGTTTAAATAACTTACTAGGTTTTGGTAATCATCGGTAGTACTGCTTTAAAGTTTAAATAGGTTTTGGTAATCATTGGTAGTACTGCTTTAAAGTTTAAATAACTTAATAGGTTTTGGTAATCATCGGTAGTGCTGCTTTAAAGTTTAAATAACTTAATAGGTTTTGGTAATTATCGGTAGTACTGCTTTAGTCTAAATAACTTAGTAAGTTTTGGTAATTATCGGTAGTACTGCTTTAAAGTTTTAATAACTTAGTAAGTTTTGGTAATTATCGGTAGTACTGCTTTAAAGTTTTAATAACTTAGTAGGTTTTGGTAATCATCGGTAGCACTGCTTTAAAAGAACTGCTGTAGCGATCTGTGAAATACATAACATAGTTCAGTGTATAAAATCTGTCAGGCTGCCAAACCTCAGGCAAGCACAGAAGCATACATTCATACAAGCTTACATACATATGCAGACATATATACCCAATAGCTTTCCACTTTTTCAGATGCTTATCGTAGGACATTTCTTGTTAAAATGAAAAGTGAGTTAGCAGGACAAACCCCACCATTAACCAATATAAATATTTATTTACACTTTACTATTAAATAAATGTTCAGTGACATCGAAGAGCAGCTGTTGTTGATGTTTTATTTCATATTAAGTTGTTTAAGATATGGTCTTCTGCCGTTTTTAAAAGAAAATTGGAAAGTTTTTCCCCTCCTAACATAGTAGGACATTTACTATTTTAATGATTTTTTTAAGACACAGATACCCAAATCAGGACCTTTTTACAACAAATAAAGGCAAGTGGTATATCTAATCCACGCACAAACAGTCCAGTGGATCTGTGACCCTTATTAGGTTATGGTTGTGGTTTAATAATTAGGGTCTGATTGGACAAAACATCCTTAGTGTCTTTACTTTTCCTATTGGTATTGACTACATCTTTATACACAAAGAAAACATATGTATGTATGTATGTATGCATGTATGTATGCATGTATGTATGTATGTAACAAAGCAGCATGAGCATGTGATTTTACAACTACATTCCTAGCAGAGACCATTACCTGCTGTATGTTCTGTAGGCACACACACACAGTTACACAGTTTACTGATTTGTGATAACATCACTGTACAAATAGTGAGTGATTCATCTCAGCTACATAATGCGAATGATAGCTATTAGCTAAGGTTATTTTCTAATGCTGCAGCTACCAAGCCACCTGTTCCCAACTGTCCTGTAACCAATCAAACATTCATAAACAAGCAATGTAGATGGCTGCTGAGTGAAACAGTCAGTATGACTCATGTGAGTGTTACTGGAACTGTATCGTCCCTGCCACTCAGTCAGTAGAAATCTTACTGCTTTTAGCATCACACTCCATACCCCCAATCACCTGCACATGCACTAGAACATTACCTTATGCTAGCCTGTCATGAATCATCAATCCCACAGCTCTAGTCTGACACGAGTCATCAATCCCACTCCTCAACCATGCATATCTTGACAAGTATAACAGACATCGTATCAGTGACTAAGCAACTTAACTGCATTGTCACAACAGCCAACATCCTAGTGTAAATAGCATATCTGTTGCTGAATTATATATGCCATTTATATGACTGTGTGCTTTATATTTTGCATTTAGAAATTTCTCACTTAGTTTCTAGTGAGCCTAGCAGGGCATCCTTTTCAAAAAATGGACATACAATGCATCAGATGTCATCTATCTTACTTTAGAAACCCTTCAAAATTTTACATTGTTACTTACTGACATTTAGTGGTATGAATCAGCTGAACAGACACACACACACACACACACACACACACACACACACACACACACACACACACACACACACACACACACACACACACACACACTCCTTTGTTACAAAAATCAACATAGCACCATTTGCCAGATGACACCAAATTCTTAAGTTCCCTTTTTTCTGCATTTTAGTATGCACTGCAAAAGAAAACACTATACAGTTAATTTAAGTAACAATACATTAGAGGCATGAAATAATGACTCTTTGTTTATCATTCAGCTTATATTTGGTATGAACTGTTTGGTAATTCTAGAATACAAGCTTTTAGTTCCCAAACACAGCAATAAAAAGTGTTTATGCGCATGCATACTTTGTATGTGTGTTACGTTGCATGTTCATAGGTAAGTACTAGGCTAGCTGCTCTTGTGGGCCCTTTTAAGGCTAGCCAAGTTCCCTTAGTGAGGATTAAACACTGCACTTTTTATCTGGGAGGTAAACAACTTAACCATTATGCCGACACCCAATTACCATGCACCTCTCTGTGTGGATGCCTGTAAGAGGTGATGTAGAATTAATGTACCTGAACAAGCTTTGACAGTTTGTCCACCTAATTATGCCAATAAAGCAGTACTCTACTTTTAACCTTGAAGGTTGTATCTGGAAGTAATATAATGTATGTGTAAGTCAATAAAATAAATTATATTACTTCTAATAATTATTCTTATAATTATATTACTATGTGTAAGTCAATAAAATACTATACAAAATTATATATTCATAGATTGTTAGGGTAACAATGGGGGGTGCTTTCTAATCCTAGCCAGATTTTGCTGAAAAAATAATTATGTCCTATATCCAAATAGGACATTGAGAGCTAAATATTTATAAGCTACCTCTGTCCATAACAGACACAGGTGCCATGCCCAGTGTAAATTTCCTTTTCCCCATCCACTGGTCTAGGTTGCACTTAACTAATAACCAATTGTTGAACTTGAAAAAAACAGCAAGAGACTTGGATATATGAACACCAATTTAATCACCACAGTTGTACGATCAAGACAGTTTAGGGCTTTCATCCATGTTGGGACTACTTCAGAACTGCCACTACTTAATCACAATCAGCTTCTATACATTTCCACATGTCACATGACCTTGTAAAAACAATTTTAATATAAGTACCAAAAAATACTAAAAAAAATACTAAAAACTAACTAAAATATTGTTACCGATAATTCCACTATATGATAAAACACCTTCACATAAAACTATTTATTGTGCAAACTAGCAGAGCAAGATATGGTACATATGGAAATGTATAGAAGCTGATTGTGGTTAAGTAGTGGCAGTCCTGAAGAAGTCCTATCAGGGATGAAAGCGCTAAACTGTCTTGATTGTACAATTGTGGTGATTAAATTGGTGTTCATATATCCAGGTTTCTTGCTGTTTTTCCTCTTCAACAGTTGGTTATTAGTTTGTTCCTGTCTCTATCCAGTTTTTGTCTAGGTTGCACTTAAACTGGGTAATAGATGAACTCAGCTTCACATGGATGAGAAACCTGTTCCATAGGAGGGACAGTCTCTGGGACATATCTGTCTCTCCAGCCTGTTCTGTTTATGTCTCAGACAAAATTCAGGTCCCTAGACCTTGTATTTCTGATACTCTCTGACTTAACAAATATGTAGGAGATTCATAAGTGTGGGGTCTGCAGATGCCTTGTAAGCCAGGCATAGGTCACCCCTCAGCAATCTAAAGGAGACTGGATAAAGGGAAAGGGCTTTAAGGAACTCTGCATAAGGCAGGGTTGTTATGCCTTGTATTCATTTTGTAAGGAATCTCTGACTTCTATTATGTGATTAATATCAGCACCACGTCAAGGCAGGAGAAGCGGAGATCTCAATTTTCTATTATACTGAATGCTCTCGTTCCTTAAATAGCCACATTGCAATTATTCATGCAACTTCTTAGCTGAACAGATGATTCACACATTCAGTTGCCAGAAAAAAGGCTGCAGACATTTTTATTGCTTTTTACATGCTAATGTTGAAAAAAAGTTAATCAGAAGATATTACCATTAAGAAACTACCAACTACTTCCTAATGTGCTAAAATTATTGCATTACATATCATTGTTTATGTTATCAAACCCTTTTATTGGCATTGTGATCAGGTCAATCATATGTTCTCATTAAAACTAATCAAACAAGGGTAACTATATTATGATGTAAGAGCTAAAGAGATGAGAGATGTGAAAAAAATAAGCGAATTGGTTTTAATGGCTGATTATGATCCTGACCATAAAAAGAAGTTTACCAACTGTTGCCATTGAAAAGCAATCCTACAAGTTAAGCATAACACAATCCCTTTCTACATACAATGACTTATGCAGCATTATGTTGTTTTAGGAATTATAGTATTTTATGTTATTTCAAGTGAAGGGGAACAATTAATATGATCTGCATGGCAGTCACAGCAGTTTGCATTTCAGTGATAAATATATTTATTTTATTAAATGTTTCTAAAGGAACACAGTATGAAATTGTGCTTAATTACATTTCTACTTGATGCACTGAAATATTTTTATTACATATGAAAAAGCTTTTGTTCTATTAAAAAAAGTTTGACAGTTTTATTGTATTATATATTTTAAATACCTAAATCACTTGGGATCATTTGGCTTTCTGCTTTTTGAACTTTGTGAGGGTAAATATCATGATACTCCATATGTCAAGTTATAAAATATATTTGTTCAGAAACATTTTTAAACTCCTTTCCATTTAATGAGTTTTGCAGTAATATGTAAGGATATTGCCAAGAATGTTGGCATTCCTTTGATGATGAGTCCTGGATAACTGCAAAGTAATATGGAATGTGAGTAATATGTGGCACATTTTGACCAGCTAAGGGGGGCTAAAAACAAACCATTCTTTAACTTAAATAGTGGCTGTAGTTGACTATAGTCATGCTTAATGCCTGCTGTTCAGCAGAATGATAAAGACACTGTATCAGTGCTTTGCATATATTTGTCAGTGGCAACCAGCCTGTCCTTGATCATGAAGGTTTATCTAGGTTCATGTCACAGCTCTCTGACACAGGCTTGTACATACCAAAAGAAATGATAGATTGTACATTCCTCACTGCTCTACCTGCCAGGCTTAATATATATATATATATATATATATATATATATATATATATATATATATATATATATATATATATATATATATATATATATATATATACATATATATATATATATTTATATATATATTTATATATATATATATATATATATATATATATATACATATATATATATATATATATATATATAGACACACAGATACACACATACTACACTGCTATTGAAACTTGGATAAAAGATGCAAATCTGCTTTTAAATGCTAAAAATGTATGCTCTTCACTCCTAAACAATACCAAAATGAAAGGCAATATTTTGAAATAATCTCATCCAGCA
>NC_056731.1:402374157-402429157 GCF_019279795.1 Protopterus annectens
TTAATTGCCTGTATAAAACCTGTATTATTCAAAGCAAGTACTGCATACACTAGAGAATATGGCAGGAAGAGTCTCATATTGTTTGTATGCCAATAAAAGTGTAATATCCTGACAAAACAGGTCTAACTGCTGGATTGCATGTGTATATTCTGGTATCATATGGTAATGTAGATTTGCAATCATGTAATAGTATTATTGTATTAAGCACTGTTACCCACACCGTGCACCATAAATTGAATGTGTAGGCATGCCTATGTATGACAGGTGTAATCTCCAGAGGACGTTTAGCACAACTGAGAGACACATAGATAGTAAACAGGGAAAATGCAGACAAGAAAAACTGAATAGCACATGCAACTGAGATGTGAACTGTTGTTCTTTTAGCACACACAGCCATGGTTCGAATACTGCCAGTGGTAGTAGTCTGCATACAGAATCATACCCCATAACTGTACAGATATGTCCAGAATGTCTATTAATTTTGGGCCATATCTATTGCCTATCAAACAGTTCCCCTGGGAAATCAGGGAGATGATCCCAGACATATAGACGGCTAACAGGAAATACAACTGACTGACACACGGCTATGAGAACAAAGCTGGCACACAAGCAACTTCCCAATACCTTATGTGACTAATAAGCCATGTATGTCACATTTACACCCCAACTTGTCAAGCTGTGGTCAGAGTGTGTACAGTAACAGAGAGAGATATATGTGCATAATAGTAATGTGGAATCTGGTACTGTGTGTGGGAACATTCGGGTAGTGCTGATAAACATTCCTCCCACAGGTCTGTCAGATACCAACACTGTGGCCAGAAATACAAGAATGATATGCATTTGCTCTGAATAATGAGGTATTACACATCACTGTTGCCCACACTGTCCTACAACATATAATGGCCTAGGAAATCTGTACATGAGTGTTGTAATACAAGGTCAGAATGCATAAGCACAGGAGATTAATAAGACGGAAATCAGATTGGAGATATACAGCAATATCAATATAGCAGACACAACTGTGATGGATAGTGTTTAAATTGTAGCAGACACAGCCATGGTCTGAATCCTGGGAGTGGAATTAGACTGTATACAGATTCATACCCCACAACTGTACACATGAGGCCAGAATGTCCAGTATATGTGCCCATATCTGCTGCCTGTCTCCCTGTCCCCCTGGTAAATCTGTGGGATGATCCCAGATGTGTAGCCAGCAAACAGGGAATACAAGTGATTGTCAAACATCATGAGAACACACTTGTCACTGTAGCAACCCCCAAAACTGTTAGGAGAGTAATATTTCAAGTATGTGCCTATCTACACTCCCATGTTGTCAAGCTGTGACCAGACTGTGTACAGTAACAGAGTGAGATGTATGTGCATAATACTAATGTGTAATCCAAAACTTTGTGTGGCAACAGTCAGGTAGTGCTAACAAACATTGCTCCCACAGGTACGTTGGATACAAACACCATGATGAGAAATACAGACCATTATAACCTGTACTGGTACTGTTCACTCTGGTATTGTAGGGAATTGTGAGTGTTGCAGTTTCTCTGACTAATAAAGTATCACTGGTCACTGTCACCCACACTGTGCTACATAATGTAACTGTGTAGGAAAGCATGTATATGTGTGTGTCAGGTGGAAGAGGGCAATATTCTAGATATGTCCCGGCACACCAGCATGTGGTCAACACATGGCCAGAGTCTGTAAAGAAAGAGTTGAATAGCTATGTGCAAAACAACAACCCGGAATCTGGGAGTATGTGTAGAAACAGTTAGTGTTAACAAACATTCCCTCCACAGGTATAGCAGGTAAGAGGTGTATACTGCTGGTAAATCTGGTCCATGTGTAATGATGATGACAGCCATATCACTGACCAAACTAAGGCTATAGGGTAGTGTAGTAAGACTTGTAAGGTACAGATAACAGCACTTACTAGGAAAGTAGTGTGGACTACAGGAATATACTAGTTGTTAATTGACATCTTTCTCTCCCCCCACCATATCTCCAACAATAATCAACATACCCACCCCAACTGGTATGTAATGACTCTGATAATGTCCATTTGTTTGATAAATATTTTCATGGTTCCCATGGATGTGCTATATTGAATAATTCCAAAATTGGTGGCATGGTGCCTTCAATGTACCTGCATGCTGTTCTCATTACCACTGTGGTACCATATATGCATGTGTTCTGTTTGCTATGCAATTGTTCTGTATCTGGTGTCTGGGTTAATGGGAATATCTATGCATACTGTTATACCTAACCCTGGAATGTGTTGACTATTACTAACCCACAAATGATGGTGTAATCTAAACACTATAGCATGCTTGGGAAGGCCGGTCCCAGCGGACCCACCTGTCCCACTTCAGCTGGCTGTGGCACCTGGCACCAGCATGTCTGGAGCCCAATCTGGAACCTCTCTGTTCATTGGTCCTGCACCACCTTCAGGTGGAAGCACCTCAGGAGATGGGGCTCACCCCCCCCGGGAGTGGGCACGGACAGGCACCTGTCAACCATCGCCAGGTCAGGGTCGTGGTGCGTAGAGTGATCAACGAGCAGTTTGTTGATGTTCTACACCACCTCAAGGGCCATGTGTCATGATTAGAGAGTCAGCCTGGCTCTGCAATTCAGCCCCTAGCACAGCCACCTTCAGGGCTGTGAAGATGCAGTGGTGACTGCCCACGGGTGGGGACCTCAGTCCCACTGTTACCACTAGGGGACTTGTGGGCTTCAGATATCCCAACACCCCTCCCCATCAAGGTGTTTACCCCCCACATATGTCATATACTGCCCCTGTATGCGTCTTGTTTGCCTTGTCTGTTAACATACCCAAACTACCTCCCCAAACATACCTAGTACCCCTCCGCAACATCCCACTCTCACCTAAAAAAAAAGGCAGTCTAATTGGCATCACAACTTATTATTGTTGTCCTCACACCTCCCCCAGGGGTTTGAGTGTCCAAATCTACCGCCAAATGCAGTGTATATGCACAGCTGTTGCTGTAGAAGAAATGGGCAGCTATGGACCTTCCCTACACCCTTCCTGCACATCCCTGGCTATTTTCCCTACTGTCTTTCCCTCTTTTTTCCCCATTTTTCACCACTTTCCTATCAATCCCTTTTTCTTTCCTTTTAAAGAGATTAGCGTGGAGGTAAGTGGCAGTAAGCACTTTTAAGCAGCAGTAGGTGGGTTTAAGCCTGTTTGCACAGGGGTAAGCAATGTCTACACAGATTTAAGAAACTATAACCAGAACTTAGCAATGCTTACCTCCACGCAAACCCATGCAAACCTGCTTACAAATGCTTTAAAGTGCCTTAATCACTCTGTATCCAACAGCCCATATTCTGCCAAGCAACAAAATAAACAGCCTCTGCAAGGCTCAGACCCAGGACCCTGTACACCATAGACACAGTGATTTATCACTAAGCCATGCCAGATATGCAGAAATCTGATATTTTCAGAAACATATCATCCAGCGCAGTCATACAACAGTACAGAGAATGTATTCCAACATTTAGATATATTGTGTGTGTGTAAATATATTAATATCTAAACAGATACAATATATATATATATATATATATATATATATATATATATATATATATATATATATATATATATATAAATATATATGAACATATATACATGCAAATGCCTACATTGACACACACACACATACACATATATATATATATATATATATATATATATATATATATGTATGTATGTCTACGCCTATATGTCTACATATACACAGCAAGTTACATATATGTATGCAGATATATATAGATGCAGGTATATATGGACATAGTTTTATATATAGTATATATCTGCTTACATATATATATGTAAGCAGATATATATATATATCTATATAGGTATATATGGCCATACATCTGTAGATAGCAATGGTAGATTAACTAGAACATATATGTCCACATACACCTTTAATGGGGTTGTGAGGCCCCAAACAATATATGTCTTGTATGAATAGGCATACCCCCCAACAGCCAAACATGTCTGCCCTGCAGTACTCTACTAATTGTTGCAGATCCCTTAACCAGGACCTGACATGACATGGGCACAAGATTTTAACCGTACTACATCCCACTTGTATGATGTCAGTCTGGTATTGGTAACATATCATGCAGTACAGTCTCGCTCCCATAGGAAATGTAAAATGTGGAAGCAATCAACATCCCCAGGATACATATACACAGACACATATATGCAGATACAGATATACATATATGTATATATATATATATATATATATATATATATATATATATATATATATGTAGATATACATGTGACTACACATACACATGCAGAGATATGCACAGTAAGATACATATGTAGAAAGTGCACACAATATGGAACAGCCACTATGCCTACAGTTAACACCTTAACAACTGGACACTGTATGGGCCACCCATACAAATGACAACCGTTGCCTACAACATATACCTACAGAGAGGTCATAGGAAAAAAACACCACACACAGGTTTGCAGAAATGGAAAACCTTTATTTGTGTACTATTACAATTCTATATGCCATGTCATATAGCTGTTCAGACACTGACACCCATATAAACAGAGTAATGCAACTGTGAAACAGTTATACTAATACAGTAGTCTGGAAAGGTTCACAACTGTTGCTGCCCAGGCTAAGCCCTTCAAATTGTACAATAGTAGAGACAGACTGGGCCACAGGATACCACACAATCAACAGTAAGTAATACAGGTGTATAGTTCAGCAGCCTCTATCTACACTCTGGACAAAATCACTAGGTGGTAAAGACTTCAGTTGACCAAATGGGATGTAACTGTTACATAACAAGGCATAACTGACACCATCACAAGCACACTAACAAACAAAACAGTCTGGATGGCAGGAGGCAGTAGGCCTGCATTAACCCAATTTATGTAAGTAATGTAAATATAGGTGAAGTATATGGCACTGTACATCCAGATACCTTAAGGCAGCTAACACCTGATACCCCCATTTTTTGTAACAGCCTAGGTCATTTATGGTGCATCCCCCCAGACTCATTAATGCAGGGCCATAACCACTGTTAGATACACTGGCCTCTGGAGTGTATAAGAGCACACATGTATTGTGTAGCTGAATCCCACACATATATGGCCCCAGCCTCACCGTATGTGTGGGAGATACAACAGCAGTGGACTGATGGTAGCAATGTCAGTGTGATATACTTACAACCCACTACAGAACAATCCCTGACAGCATGTCATACGTGCAAAGCTTGGTATGTAGGCGGAGGACAGAGGCTGGAACACAGGCCCATATGTGGAAAACTGTTGCCATACACTAAGCAAGTCGCTGATGTTACAGGATAGTCTGCAACATACCCTTAGTCAGGGAATTGAGGTTAGAAACATAAATGGATATAGCCATGTACTGATAGCACTCAACACACACACATACACTGCCAGTGAAATATCTGACACAGGACCTGTGTGGTGGACAGACAAAACATGATAGACACACCTCTGTCCACCAAGAGGATAGGCCCACAGTTGAGAGCTATGCAGACATACTGCATTCCAAGGTAAACTAGTATGTACACACGCAACCTGTAACACCAGTACTATACAAAGCATAACACAACTCTACTCACACTCTGTCTGTAGTTCTGGAATCTCCTACAACTATGTAGCTGCCCTGAGTATACCAATTTTCCTGTAAGAGGGATTGCTACCTGCTGTCTGTAACACTGATGCCCACACACAGGAAGGATGTCCATCACACAGGAAAGGTAAAGGGACCACGCCCACATGATGTAGTGATTTATAGTAGGTGGTTGCCATGACAGTGGCAATTGGAAGTACTACACAGCAAGCTGTATGCAGTTAGCAAGTGGAGGACACTGATCGATGCACAGGCCATCACCTGATCATGTGCATCACCTACTAAAGCCAGGCTGCAATCTATTCAAAGCAGCTCAATCAATTCACTGGAGAGAGAAGGCGAGAGAGAGAGAGAGAGAGAGAGAGAGAGAGAGAAAGCGGGAAAAAAACAAAAAAAAAAAACAAACAAAGCTCTTCAAACTAACAGCTGAAGTCACAGGCATTTAGCTAGCTGCCATTCAACAAGACATCATTTCCACAACAGGTATGTGAAATATATATATACATGTAACAGAATGTAGTACCTGGTCCATCATAATGGGATAGATGATATGGAATGAGTCATATGTGCCATCAGGTGTTGTTGTGATGATGTTCAACTGAACAACTGCTATGGACAATAGTGTCTGTCCCTGTGGGTAGGGGACCATAGCCATTAACTGTGCAGGTCAGCACTGACAGGCAAGATGTAAGCAATCATAGTGTGTGTTGTGTAATGGGAAGTATGTGTATTATGTGGCCAATAGCTGGTAGTGGAAGTAATGCCATTATGATGGACATGTGAGAGCCATGGCCTACCATTGGCAGGACACTCAGGTGAATCTGTAATGTAGCATGCCGGAATGCCATAGGTGCGTAATAGAGTTACATGCCATCGGGTCCCCCATATACCCCCCTAATATCAGGCAGTGTCCATATGTGGCACCTGTATGTGTTGTAGCAAGGCAGAACAGTGCAGCTGTGCAGGAAAGTGTTGTAAGATTGTGGAGCTGATGTCTGAATGTACCTCACATATAGGTATACATATGTGTACATATATCACGTATATAATATATAAAGATATATATGTATATCAGCATGTATGTCCAGAAATATATATATATATATATATATATATATATATATATATATATATATATATATATATCCATGTGTAGACATATATATGTGCACATATATACATCACATATATCTACACATATATAGATATATACCTATATGCACATCTACATATATACAAACACACACACAAACATATATGTATTTAAAGACATGTCCCCTATATCACTATCACAGTGATGTGTGCTATGTGCGAGGCAGCAGCACACACAGCAATACACACAGATATTTACAGCTGGCAGTCTGTGCACCATGGATGGGTATGTCACATATTAGTCCCTTGTTGGCACCACATTGCCCCTGTTTGTGAAATATGCAATGGGAATATGGGGAAGTATGGCAGGTACACATGTGGAGGTGGTCAGGATTGATAAATATAGAGGACAGTCTACAAGGGTGGTATGTGACACATGTGGTGGGTAAACACCATGGATTGTGTGTGTGTTCTGTGATGTGGACGCCCTATGGTCCCCAATATGGGCACAATGGGAACAAGCCTCCCATCCACTGCTACTCACAACAGCAGTCCACATCCTGAAGGTGCCTGGTCTGGAGGCTGAGCAGGAGGAGCATGTTGGCCCTGTGAATGTGTAGTGGGTGCCTCAAACTGATGTAGCACATCCCTCATGTGTCTGTGGAGCCTGGTATGGAACAGACCCTAGACCTGAGTTCAGGGGACAGGAACATGTCTGTGTGTGCCCTGAGGGGGGACAACATCCCTTGGGTGGTTCCACCTGATGGTATTTCTGTAACAGCACATGACGAGGCCCCAGGTTGGGACACACATGTGATGTGGTCAGGTATCATGGACAGATGGGTGTGGAGGAGTGGATCTGCTGGTCACTAGAACATATACATGTTATTGTGCAACTGTTATAAAACATTTGTTGGTAGTAATTGTCTACACAATCCTGGTACATGTCTAACAGCATGCATAGATATCTCCAATAACACAGACTGTCATATGTGCAGCAATCTCAGAGTAGCCATGCCACTGGCATATATGTAACCATAGTGGCCCTGACAATGGCAAGCAGGTGAATAGTCTGTAACAGGCCAGCAATGATAGTGTCCACACAGGGAACATGGCTACAATCACATAGCAGAAGTTGTGGTACAATACAATATCTGTCCAAACAGTAGTTAAGCTGTAGCCATACTTAATTAGTTGTGTTTACAGTCTGTTGAAGCTGATATGATGGGGGGTGACAGAGATCTGTATTACGAACTGTGGTAACCTTGCCATATGAGTTGCTCAGACCTGTTTCCATCTTTATGTCTTTCAACCAAGATGGCACATGCACAGTTTCCCACCTATTCCAATGCTGAGAATAACGTGTTGATAGCACACATGATCCAGCACTATCCACTGCTGTTTGGCAGGCACGCACATGAGCACCAGGAGTGGATAACCCTGTGGAACGACCTAGTCCACAGGGTCAATGATGTCGGACTGCACAACCGCATTTATGAGCAGGTCCGGCATCATTCTACTGACCTGCTTCACAATGCCCGTCAGCATGCTGCTGCAGTCTGGAGGGATCACCTCATCACAGGGGGGCCATGCCATCCATCCCCCCTTGACACATGTGGAGGAGCTCCTGGCCAACCTCGTGGCACCTCCCCATCCAGACCACCAACAACCACTGGACCCCTTCGTGGAGGTGGGTGTCACCCACACACTGGCCAAGCAGCATGCAGGTAAGGACACAGGGCACATCAGTAGACCACTGTTGTGTAAACATCCGCATTGGTACAGGTAGATCATGCATATCTGAAATGTCATAGATATATTGTGTTGCTGCATTGTAGTGATAAACAGATGTCCAGATGTGGTAGTATCATGGGAATGTACCATTGTATGGTAGTACTGCACCAAGCCTGTAGCAGTGCCACAGGTGTGTCCACTGACATTGCATCTCTCACCCTCTTATGTAGGTCCCTCTGGGATAACAAAGCAGCAGTCTGTAGCTGGTAGTATGTTTTATGTAGATGTTTGCCAACACACCGGGCATGTAATGGTGATGGTATATTCCATGCACACTTCTAACACACCTACCCTGAATGCATGCTGTACATGTGCATGTGTTATTACTGTAAAGTGCATGGTCTCACAGGGATGACCATGATGGGGTATCGGAAGGGTATGTCAGACACCTGCATGATAACTAACATCCTGTCATTGTGGAATGTGTCCACAGGGAGTAACATACTGCTGGTAGACATGGCCTATAGTAGTGACATGTTATGAACAACACGCATATACAGTGCAACACCAGTGTATATACCTGTATGACAATGGCAACTGCTGCAGAGATACACTATGGCATAAGGCATTACAGTAGTCCACATTATCAGCCGGGTCTAGGCTGCAACATGTGGTGTTCAGTGTATGTGACACTGCAAAGTGACACACATGTGTAGGGCTTACTTGTCATGCATCTGCATGCAAGCTGAAGGAGGGGGGATCTCAGGATGACACACCAGTGCAGTGTAGCAGGGATCCTAAGGATGGTCGGAATGGCTCTGTCTGCACATAGTCCAGTTCAGGACCTGTGGCAGCCGTAACCCTACCCACACAGCAATAGTGATGGCAGTGAGTGAACACCATGAGATGTGCACATGAGTAGACCTTGCAATCATGCAGAATAGGGGGACATGTGTGGGGCAGACTGAACATACACTGGGAAATGCAGATGGCCCACGCTGGTATACCCCTGCCAGAAGCAGTGACTGCTGTAGTACACACAACATGAGGTGTGATAAACCGTCATGATAAGGGTGTGCACACATATGCCCACATGGTGTCTATGAACTGTGTTCAGCAGCCGCACACCTAACACAATCTGTAGACACTGCATGTGAAAGTACAGGACATATGTCACATACCGGGCTCGTGTACTGCTAAGATATGTGGTGGTGTGGTCCCATGTCAGATCAAGGATGTGTGTGTAAAATCAATAAAGGTGTGTACACCCCCCCATAGCCATGGTATGCTCTGATGGTTGTCAGTGTAAGAGTATTGCAGTGGTCATACATGGTCTGTTGATGTTGACAGCTGTAAATCAGGCATCAGGCATTCACCAATGACAACTGTCCACATATCATCCCAGGTATGTGTTGCTGAAAAACATAGGGGCTGTGAGAAGTAATGCTGACATAACTGACACAGTACTACACATTGCACAATGGGTTGCACACCTGTGAGTTGTAGTGCACAGTACATGGCAGGGTGCAGAACAGGTGCACAGCAATACTGTATACATGGGTGCAATGGTATCCAGGGGAAGGGGCATGACCTAGTGACACAGCAGATGCATCACACACATGTATACTGTTGCTAGCATGCATTGACTATAGCTGAACTGCATGCTGTTCTGTACCATATGTTCTGCATGTTGGCAGATGGGTAATAGGAGGACTGTGTGTACTATCATTGTGCAACCTCACCTGTATGTGTGTCTGTGTGCATCTTGATGGTTAGCTAGTTTGCCTGCAGGGTCACTCTGGTGAAGTGGAGGGAGGTAGATGCATGTAGGATGCGTGTGTGCATGTGTGTGTTTGTGTGTGGCCATGTATGCACATGTGTGATTGTAGGGTGTTCATATGGCTGTACCTCCCTTTGGGACTGTGCAGTACATGGACATGGACTGCCACATTACACATCAGGAATACCTGTCATGTGTGTAATCACAGGACAGCAAATAGTATAATATGGTCTTTAGCATGGAACAGGCATCCAGAGGGAAGGTAGACTCCATGTACATACTTAATATCGCAGTCTGTAGAGAGATCACCTACAACCCACATATGCAGCTCTACAGATGCATTGGGGAAGTACTAGTCAACACCAGGGAGTGTATCCAAATATTACAGTTGTCACATGATGGGCTGATGGAGCAGCATATCTGGCATGTACTGAGCATTACATGCACATGACACACCAGTGGGAGGTATTATGGATACAACATAGTAGCCCACACATATAGGGGCCATGCACATCATTTCTGGGCATACAGAGGGTGGATACCGAATGACAGCAATGAGGCCATGTAAATCCACTACACACAGGTCAGGCAGGTAATGTAGCAACAGGCCTTGTGTTGTGGCCACTTGTGTGGGCATTTAGAGGACTGTGATGTTAATGAGTGGTATCAATGTGTGTATGTTACCAAGTGTGATGCAGGATGGGGTAACACATGGACATTTACGTGGGACTGTCTGTAAAGCCATGGACAGGTAGGTATTATGGAGGTGTGTGTGTGTGTGTGTGTGTGTGTGTGTGTGTGTGTGTGTGTGTGTGTGTGTGTCTGTGTGTGTGTGTGTCTGTGTGTGTGTGTAGTGTTAGGCAATGCTGTACAGGCTTTAAAGTGCGTTTATTGTTTTTTTCCCCACAGGTGGCGAGGTAGGTCAGGGTCCCTCCTGCACGCAATCTGATGTAGATGTCCATACAGACACCAATGATGATGATGATAATATTGAGGCACAGGTGGGGTTGTCAAGGGCCGACATTGCGCCAACATTTGACATCCCCCTTTTATCCACCTCACCCCTGCACACAGTTTCAGTGCCTATAAGTACCCCATCACCAGTGGCCATAGCAGAGGAACAGCTGGCGTTCATTGGCAGTGTACAGGAAAGTGTGGTAACCATGCCTACTGTGTCCAGTCACAGCAGGCATAGCCACATGTCTGGCAGGCCACCACATAGGCAGATGTCCCAGGGTGCTTGTGGTAGGGCCGCTGGACATCATACCCCTGGCAGAGGCAACATAGCTGCTACCAGCAGAAGCATATTTCAGGCTGTTATGGTGGTGCAGGCATGTAGAGAATGTTACCACAGACAGGGCCTGAGGCTGCAAAGGGCTGCTCTCACATCTTCAAATGACAACACCCATGAACTGGCTGGTGCCATCCTTGGATTAACTGAGTTCATGGATAGATGGTCTGGTGAGATGATAGCCCTCATCAGCCATGGTCTGTCCATGCTTGAACATGTAGTGGGAGTGCAGCGGTGTCCATGTGGACATAGGCCAGCAACACCAACAGTTGGTAGTCAATGTGGACATGCCAGGACACCAAGTGGCTCCCATAGTAGCAGTAGCAGGCCCGGCAGTGCAGGGGGTGTGCTGTCCACACCACACCACAGCAGACCAAGTGCACATGGTCCTAGCCAGTCCCAGGAGGGATCTAGTACCGGTGGACAAATGTCATCAGTAGGTGAGAGTAGCACATCGTGGCCTGTACCTGGATGTGCCCACGGAACCCCTGTCAGGCACAGTCCACGTGTCCGTGGCCGGAGGCAGTGAACTGCACACCCTGCCAGGTATGGTCTGCAACTGTCCATAAACACCTATGTAGGGCAGCCACATGGCAGAGCTGTGTGCATGCATACCCACACACTATGCAAACACACATAGGGCAACCCCATACCTACACACACCACATCACCTCAGCCAGCTCCCCAGAGTACACCCCTCACCCACACACATGGTGTCAAATGTATGTCCCACCCCCAGCCTCTGGCAAACCAACACAACACCCTGTGCATATGATGGTACCTGTGCCCCATCCCTGTCATCCATACCATCGATGCAAGGACAGGCTGATATGGTTCTGATGCACATGGTGACTGCACAACAGTGTACCACAGTATTGCAGTGTAACATGCTGTAGGTAGTAGAGTGTGAGGCATATTTGGCAGATAGTGTAGCCATCCATCAATGATGCCTTATAGCTGTTAGTAACACTGGTTTGTTGTGGTCTCTGTAATGTTATCCAATTGTGTTGTAGGTGTACATGTGTCAGCACTAGGATGCCCTGTGAATATGATGATACTTGTGCCCCATCCCTGTCATCCATACCATTGATGCAGGGACAGGCTGATATGGTTCTGATGCACACAGTGACTGTACAACAGTGTACCACAGTACTGCAGTGTAACATGTAGTAGGGGGTAGAGTGTGAGGCATATTTGGCAGGTAGCGTAGCCGTCCAGCAATGATGCATTATAGCTGTTAGTAACACTGGTTGATTGCAGTCCCTATAATGTTATCCATGTGTGTTGTAGGTGTACACGTGTCAGCACGAGGATGGTCTGCAGTCATATTGCACAACAGGGTATGTCACTGTGCTGACACCATGGCTGTGACATATCTGGGGTACAGTTGAATACATTTCACAGGTTACTAAACCAGTTATTGCTAGTGCCGCATGGACAGGTGGCCCAATGAGGTGTGTATACCCTGCAAACTGATGTACACCCATCCACATCCACTTGCCAACACTGGGACTAGACCCCTACCTACCTATGTCCTGGTACTGAGATACCAGGGCCTATCACTGCTACCTAACTTGGCCGTGTCTCTGATGTGTTACAGGTAGGCTGCCCACATCACATGCATAACTGGCTTGGATTGTGGTAACAGTTACCTGTATGATTGATGGTGACAGTGGTAACCATAATGTGGTACATGGGACATATACCTGGTGTACCTTGGTGTAATAACAGTGTACACAGCACCCACATTCCCCACTAGATATTGTACTCCCTGAAACCCATGATGACACTCTGCCATACCCACCATCACACATCGGCCATGACTGCAATACAACCCATAGTATAACCCAACATTGGTACTACAGGGATATGCATCTCATGCACATGTCACACACCGTAATAGGGCATCAGTCAAGCATAGGTTGCCTGTACATATCCCAGCTGGACACCTGCCATCTGCACATCTGTGCACGGACTGACAGTCATCAGCTTGGCAAGTAGCTATGAATTAGCATGCGTGCATTGACAGACCAGTAAGGGGTATATACTGTGACACAGCTCACACACCAGGGATTCAACAGGGAGGCCTCAGTGTCCAGCCATACTCGCAGGTGTACCTGTTGTCAGTACTACATTAAGCACTCTGCTCTTGCTTGGGTTAGCCCTGTCAACAGTAGTACTGCCATGATACACTACATGCCAGTGTGACAGCACGTTCCCTGGGCTACTACACCTGTATGTAACACATTCACATGGATAACAGTGCTGTACAGGCCTCATATATGTCTGTGTCCCACACATGACACTCACACCCATTGCTACTGTAATGACAGCACATAGGTGCATGTATTGTACATGGCATTACATACACTTATTACAGGTTATCAGACCGGGTTGTGTGTCCTGGTTACCAGTGCTAAGTTATGCTTATTGAGTATCAACATTGCTGCAATATAACAGCTAAGCTGATTTGCGCACTGGTAAGCGCTGCCTACACTGTGTAAGTGCTTGTATGTTTACACATAGCTTAGCACCACTTAGCTTCACACAAACCCGTGCAAACATGCTTAAAGCTGCACAAAACTGCCTTAACCACTCTGTATCTGACAGCCCTTCTCCTGCCCAGCAACAAAATGAACAGCCCTTGCAGGTCACAGCACTTAACCACTACACCATGACCACTGTGAAGCCTGCTGTTGTTTTACCAATCTAGCTGTCAATACACAAATTGAGTAGTATTGAACATTTGCCTGTAGTTCCTACCTTGTGCAGTTCTTGTTATTAATATGACTGTTGCATCACATATGTTGTTTTATCATAATGCGCACATAGCAGATACATACAGTGAGATACATGTGGGAGGGTATACACAACCGTGACGTTTACTCATGACAGGAATATGGTTGTGTACATATCATAGGTCTATATATGTCTACATGTACGTACATATGTATACTCATACATATGTCTGTATACACACCTGTATAGTGATACATATAGATGGCCATGTGTACATCTCTTTGTATGTACATATGTATATCTATCTATCTATATATATATATATATATATATATATATATATATATATATATATATACATATATATATATATATATATATATATATATATATATATATATATACATATGTGTATATATAGGTATACGTATATGTATATATAGATATTTGTGTATATAGCTATATATGTATGCACATCTTATGTATACAGATATGCCTAGTTATGTTGATATATATGTAGATATCTATAACTATATGTGCATACATATCTATTCTGATATACCTACTACTGTCACTATATCTGTAGATATCCATACGAATATGTGCATATGTATCACTATCTGTATATGTGTAGACATATATTGCTCTGTATATGTATATATCTGGGTGTGTATATGTATATCTATATACATATACATACCCATCTATATATGTTGATACGCACCATGGAGATTACTGGAGTACTTCTTCCCCAAAGGTGTATTTCACATTGGATGACAACAGCAGGATTGCCAAAGTAGGCCATTCAGATTGTAATGAGTCTGACTAGGCTAAAATGCACTACTCCCTACACAGACATTGAAACACACACAAAACATCCACAACTGACATGTGTGGGTATAGAACCCCTAACAGAGGTCTATATCACACTACAGCATGAAGCTGTCATAGGATGCACCATGGAGATTACTGGAGAACTCCTTCCCCAAAGGTGTATTTCACAGTGAATGACATCAGCAGGATTGCCAAAGTAGGGCATTCAAATTGCAGTGAGTGTGGCTAGGTAAAATGCACTGCTCCCTACACAGACATTGACACACACAAAACATCCACAACCAACATGTGTGGGTATAGAACCCCTAACAGAGGTCTATATCACACTACAGTATAAAGCTGTTATAGCCTGCACCACGGGGATTACTGGAGAGCTCCTTCTCCAAAGGTGTATTTCACAGAGAATGACATCAGCAGGATTGCCAAAGTAGGGCATTTGAAATGTACTGAGTGCTACTAGCCAAAAATGCATTGCTCCCTACACAGACACACATAACAGCCAGAACTCCCATGGGTCAGAATAGAACCCTAGCAGAGTTCTATATCACCCTACAGCAACAGTACACAGTTATAGCACACACTTAGGAGATTACTGGGCTACATTCTTCCCAGAGGCATATTTCTAGGTATATGACATCAGCAGCCTTACAGGAGTATGGCATTCAAATTGTATGTAGTGTGACTACCCTAAAAAACATTACTTTTGCACAGACAAAGGCAGACAGACACACACTTGCCATGTCTGGGATTAGAACTCCTACCTAACTAATTTATCATACTACAGCATTACATAGTTATAGGACGTGCTATGGAGATTACTGGGTTGCAACCTTCCCAGAGATGTATTTCTAGGTGGATGACATCAGCAGCCTTGCCAAAGTAAAGCATACGAATTGTATGGAGTGTGACTACACTAAAAAGCATTGCTCTCTACACAGACAGAGTCAGACAAAAACACACCCAAATATACACACACTTGCCAAGTCTGGGATTAGAACTCCTACCTAACTAATGTATCACACTACAGCAATATGCAGTTATGGCACGCACTACAGAGATTACTGGGATACAACTTTCCCAGAGGTGTATTTCTAGATGGATGACATCAGCAGCCTTGCCAAAGTAGAGCATACGAATTGTATGGAGTGTGACTACCCTAAAAAGCATTGCTCTCTACACAGACACACACACACATGCACACAATTGCCAAGGCTGGGATTAGAACTCCTACCTAACTATTTTATCACACTGCAGCAGTCCACAGTTATGGCACGTGCTATGGAGATTGCTGGGGCACAATCTTCCCAGAGATGTATTTCTAGGTGGATGACATCAGAAGCCTTACAAAAGTAGAGCATTTCAATTGTAGGGAGTGTGACTACCCTAAAAAGCATTGCTCTCTCGACAGACAGAGGCACACACACACACACACACACACACACACACACACACACACACACACACACACACACACACACACACACACACACAGTTGCCATGTCTGGCATTTGAACTCCCACCTAACTAGTTTATCACACTACAGCCGTATGCAATTATGGGATGCTCCATGGAGATTACTGGGCTACAACTCTCCCAAAGGTGTATTTCACAGTGGATAACCTCAGCAGGCTTCTCATAGTAGGGCTATGGGGAGGGCAGTGTGTGTGCATGGGCCATAACCCATTCATCTAGCGGTTGACACACCACATGTGGGCACACACAGGACCATATTTCACAGGTACATGTATACAGCTGCTAGATGACTACTTCCTTGTACAGTCATGTTGCACAGCTAGCACATGCACCACATAGTCTATAATGCTGACAGATACTGGTGGATAGTATCTGCAGTGAGTGACATTTGAACCTCATGTGGTTGGGGTCTTTTGGCTGTGTGCTGGGTGGGACAGGCCTGGATGCCTCCTTGTCACAGTCACACTCTTCCACACTTCTGTGTACATCTACCTTTTGCTTGTTGCAGTGTGTTGACCTTACATATATGTCTGTATTCCAATCCACTGTGTGTGCAAGGCATGAGTGGTGTATATTGACGAGTGTCTGCACTAACAACTGTGACTGCCAGACATGTCAGGATCACTGGTGTTTGCAGACATGGCCTTCATGTGTTTAAGTGTGTGAGCATGCCCAGTATGACCATTCAGTATGTTGTTGACTGACATTACCTTCATTTGTCTAAGTGTGTGAGCATGGCCAGTATGCCCATCTGTATTTTGTACTGCAGTGCTGACCTTTGTGTTGTACACTGACAGGTAGCATGCTGTTTCTGCAGGGTATCCATCGAGCATTTGGTATTGACTGTTACTACATTTCTGCATAGGATGGGGGGGCTCATCTGACTATTTCTGCAATCAGCAAAAAGTGTGTACGAAGTGGTACCAACAACTAATAACAGCAACAAACCACTCTGTAGCCAATATCCTCCAACATCTATATAGAATCTGGTTTATTAAAAGTCCAAAAACTCATACAAAGGTGAACAAAAATCCAATAAAAAACAAAGGTTAAGCGCTTTCGTCAGTAGACTTCATCAGAACAGTTTAAAATGCATATAGTCACCTTTTTATACTCACATCATAGCTTAATTAAGCCAATTAAGTCATGTGAAAATTTTAAACAAGCTCTTAAAGAAGGACTACCTATAAAAGCCCAACCAAAAAAAATATATAATCTTATACAGTACAATATAATAATAAAATTCTAATAATAAATATAACATTCAATGGATATCAAAAACCAAAAATCAAGAAGACTTATAAAAAACTTATTAAAAATAACAGGTGAAGCCTTATACAAAAATGATAGAATGTGTCATAATAAAAGATGGGATACCTAAGGAAACAGGAAAATTCATAATTTACATGCCCTAAACCTAAGTTCAGGTCTTATACTAATATTATCATTAATCCCCGGTGGTACATTGGCATTTAGCTCAAGCTGCCATTTTATCTCAGCTCATAACAATTTGTTAGTCCAGTCACCTCCCCTGATATCCTTGCCAACCACCTCAAGGATGCCATTCATTTTTATTTGGTATCCTTGAGGTGGTTGGCAAGGATATCAGGGGAAAATTATGAATTTTCCTGTTACATTAGGTATCCCATCTTTTATTACGACACATTCTATCATTTTTGTATAAGGCTTCACCTGTTATTTTTAATAAGTTATTTATAAGTCTTCTTGATTTTTGGTTGTTGATATCCATTGAATGTTATATTTACTATTAGAATGTTATTATTATATTGTACTGTATAAGATTATATATATATTTTTGGTTGGACTTTTATAGGTAGTCCTTCTTTAAGAGCTTGTTTAAAATTTTGCACATGACTTAATTGGCTTAATGTGATGTGAGTATAAAAAGGTGACTATATGCATTTTAAACTGTTCTGATGAAGTCTACTGATGAAAGCGCTTAACCTTTGTTTTTTACTGGATTTTGTTCACCTTTGTACGAGTTTTTGGACTTTTAATAAACCAGATTCTATATAGAGGTTGAAGGATATCGGCTACAGAGTGGTTTGTTGCTGTTACTATTTCTGCAATACTACACAGGATTGGGGGGGGGGCACACCTGACTGTAATTACATCACTATGTTGGAGGGGGGCACACCTGTCTATTTCTACATTTCTACACAGGATTGGGGGGCACATCTGACTGTTATTACATTACTACATAGGATGAGGGCACACACCTGTCTATTTCTGCATTTCTACACAGGATTGGTGTGGCACACCTGACTGTTATTACATTACTACATATAATGAGGGGTACACCTGTCTATTTCTATATTTCTACACAGGATTTGGGGGCACACCTTACTGCTATTACATTACTATGTAGGATGGGGGGCACACCTGACACTTGTACACATTTGCTATGACTGTACTGGTATGTCAGGTACTCCATTTAATTCTGTATTCTTACTTATCATGCTGACAAGAGGCATACCAGTGTACTACAGATTGTAGCTTTAGTTGCCCTACATATTAGTGTCTGACTTCCTACCCTCAGAACTAACATCCCACTGCCTGATGTGCTGTAGTCTGTTTGTGTAGGCCTGGGGGGAGGCTAACCATAGCCATTATTCAGGGGCCATAGCACAGGCTCTGTTTGGGTTTGTCTGCACCTATCCTGCTGGCTGAGACTGTAGTTGGGTATGTGAACCACCCTGACTGGCATATGTGAGTCATATGGACACACATGTCACCCAGCACATTTCCTGCAGTGGCTTTTGTCACCCTGTGTAGTACTGGCTACTATGGTGACTCCAGTATGTGTTACAGATGTCATGGTGCCACTATGGGTGTCTACTTTCTGCTGCCATAACATTCAGCCACCCAATTCCCTTGCATGCTCACATCCATACCATAGATACAGGTAACGACACATTCTACTCCATTTGGCAATTGGTAGGTTGATTGACTTACCTTGAGGGTGTGCCGGAATTGCAGATGGTGCTGGAGGGCTGCCTATGTTGGATGCATATAGTACACACCCTATACCTGGTTGGGCACAGGTAGTGTCATGTTTGGCATCCCTTTTACTGTATGTGCGAGTCAGAGAGAGGTGTCATTCCCTGAGTCTCTACTGTGTCAGTGTATGTGCTATGTGTTGTCTCTTTGCCGCAGCCTCGGCATACTGGGCATGCCTCCATCTGCCTACTGGGGCAGGCTCAGGTTGTTCCTCCTCCGAGTCACTATGTGCCTGTACAGGCCTTGGCATTGGTGGTGGAATGTGTGGCCCTGCCCCATGCTGTTCCTGCTGCAGCTGTTTCCGCAGGATAATATTGTGTAGCATGGCACATACTATAACAAGTTGGGTACATGTAGCTGGTGAGTACTGCAAGGCTCCACTGGATGTGTCCATACACCAGAACCATGACTGAGCATCCCAAACACACACGCTAATATAAGTCTGGTCTGTGAGTGTGCCTCATTATGGTGTTTTTGTTCAGGTGTGTGTGCATTTCTGATGGGTGTCATAAACCACAACTCCAGTGTGTAACCAGCGTCCTCCACCAGGTGACCATAGGAGATGTCCCCATTGGCAAATCTCTGGTACAGCTACATCAGATGCCATATGTGGGAATCATGATAGCTTCCAGGGCAGCCAGCACACACATTCATTATAATTCCCTGGGCATCACAGACGACCTGGCAGTTGATGGAGGGGATGCCCTTGCGGTTGATGTAGGCCCTACCCTGATCACCGGATGGTGTGTTGATGCATATGTGCATGCAGTCTATAGCACCCACTACCTCAGGGTATTCTGCTATTTGGTGGAAGAGATGCATATTGCTGGCCAACACCTCATGGGTGTTGAGGAAATATACGTGCTCACCACCATGTGCTGACATGGCATCCAGGAACTGGTGGAATACTCTGGATGCTGATGCCTGTGAGATCCCCATAATATCCCCAGTTGAGCTTTGGGAGGTACCTGTGGCTAGTATTCCTAGGCCTACACATACTTTGGTATCCACTGGGATGGGTTCCCCTCGGTCAGTTTGGTGTGTCATGTGTGGCCGGCACAGCTCAACAATTTGCCGTACGAGGTCTCTGTCCATCCTGTAGTGCCCCACTATCTCCAGCTCATGTAGCCCCTGGTAGGTTACCCTTGGTCTGTACACTCTTCTCCATCACCTCACTGTGGGTTGATCAGCAGAATTCACTTCCTCAGCATCTTGCACATGTTGTTCTATGTTGTCTGCTGCAGCCCCTCTGATTTTGTAGGTTTGTTTGTTAAAAGTTCCCTGCTTGTATACACTGGTGGTGTAGAGTATGGGAAAAACCAGAGGGGAAGGTCTTTGCATAGTTTATAATAGTGTTCTGGGCTGGGCTGGTCTGCTGCCTGTGTAGTTGGTTGATTCTGATACAGTTCACCTGCCAACTATGCTAGTTCTCCTTGATTACCTTCCTACTGCTGTTTTTCCTTCTCATTGCCTTCCTGTTTAAGCCTGGGGGCACGCTTCGCAAACAGAGTGCTCAAATGTGTACAGTGCTGCTATTTCCTAGTTTAGCTTTCTTTTTCTTCCTTTAAAACCTGGTGAGCGGCGTGCACACCCGCTTAGGTAATGGAAAGAGTGCTAGGCAGATTCAGACACACCCCTTACTTAGCTCTGCTTAGCTAGGAGCAAACCCGAGACACAGGGCTCCAATCTGCTTACAGTATGCCTGATACCCCCCCATGATGTCACCTAACTCCTAGGCTTGCACCATGCTATTCCTACTCTTACACTGTTGGGACCTGACTCACATGCTGGGGAAAACTGGGATTCACTATCATTCCCCTCATTTGCACAGGATTGCCTGCTAATGCATAGTTACATGTCTCACACTGAGCCTTCCCCTTAGCAACCACTACTCACTGGCCATGTTCACTTCTCCCCACGATCCTGTTTGCACGCCACTGCCCTCCGCTTAAACAACAGCCAAGATCGGCTAAAAAAAATAAAAGTTGATTTTTGTATTTTTTTCACTGTTTGCAATACCAATGGCCTTATACTTGGCCATTGGCATGCATACTACATGATATGCAGCCTTTATTTGGAGCTGTCACAGCTCCATTTTGGAACTTTCAGAAATGTACTCTGTTACTAACTGAGTACATTTCTACAGATTGCAGTAGTCCTGCACGGCCGGTTGCAAGCTTCCTGGATTGCAAAATCACCTAATTTGCATAGATTTCTCCTGCAAATGGGGTGATTTGCATACAGGGGCTTAGTACTTGAAGGAATAGTGCAGGAGTGCTCGTGCACACCCCTGCACGCTGTTCCTGGATCGCACGGCAGACATATTGCCTGCTAGAGCTCCTGCATTGATCTTGCACACCATGCAAGGTATAGAGAATCTGGGGGTTAATGTGTGTGTGTGTGTGTGTGTGTGTGTGTGTGTGTGTGTGTGTGTGTGTGTGTGTGTGTGTGTGTAATTTTCAGTGTTTTAAGGTTAGGGTAAGGGTTATATAAGGAGATATGTTTTGTGTTTGTGGGAGTGGGAGGTGTGTGTACTTGCTGAGTGCCCGTGCTGTCTTCTGTAGTTTTTGTAAGGGAAACTGCACATTAGGGTTAGGGACAAGGGCATGGATATAGTTAGGGGTAAATTAGCATGCATTACTAAGGTGGAGCAGGACAGCCCAATGATGGAATGTTATCAAAAGCTGAGATAAGTAATCTGTTGTACACTTTCTGTATTACTTCTGCTTGGGCTATATTATAAATCACTGCATAAAATAGAAATCTTTAGTACTGTAGACATTACTTAAATGGTACATTTTAAGCACTTTGTTGTAAATACTTTGCTACTGCCATAGTTCTGTCTAGCAGCATATATATTCAGCTTGGTAAAGATGAGGCAGACATCAGTTATACTGTAAAGCACTATTTAGTGATTAAACTTTATATGCAGCTGTCATTGCTTAAATATTACACACTTTTTAAGAATTTCACTTAGAATGGAATATGTCTGTGACAACACTCTCTAGCTGCAAGTATAGCTGGTTAGGTAATGATGCAGTTGAATATCTTGATTTGCCTTCCTAATGAGAATATTATGACTGTTTTGCCTTTCCATACACATTTTGTGGGAAATTTCAGTGGCTTTTGTTCTTTTTTGGTAATATTAACTCTGGGTACTTATCCTCTGAAGTGACAAGAGTCTGCTCTGCCAGCTTCTTTGGAAATCATGGAAGTCCATAACTCTCCACCTAGATGGTAGACACCTAAGATGTGATTCTTTCTGTTCACATCCTAAACTTTGTTTTATGTGGAACTTTGTTACTTGCACTGTAAATAATTTGGGACTGGAGATTTAGGAAGGAGACTGTGGACTAGGTGTTGGGGAAATGGCTTATATGATGTTTCGTTGTTCCTCTTGATAATTGTTTTGATGTACCTTATATTTATTTTAATAGCTAAATCCTATTTGTGAATTAAAATGCTTTCAGCAAATGTGAGTAATCTGAGTGACAGATATACACCTCATAAATAAAAAGCATTTCTGTATGAGTTTTGAGGTTCATATCTGGTTTATTCAAGAAGCACATACTGTCTGGCACAAACTGGCTGGATGCACTAGACAGACTTCCACTACCACTGTTTATAATGTGGAAGTCAGTCCAGCTTCAGAGTTATCATTCGAATCAGTAAGTAGTGTAGCTGGCTTACTTGTACTGTCTTGGATAACAGTGATGGGCACATACATATGGGCAGCGGCTCCCTTAATAGGGATGATGTCCTTTTAGGCTGCTTTTATTAAATGGCTCAAGATACAATCACCATTACTGTTTCACTTTTGAGCTTGGTATTTTATGGGTGCGCCTGACCATCATCATCTTTGTGGGAAACCTGAATACTGTGTTCGGGCCTCTGCTGAATTATGTGGGTACTTGGCTTTTGAAATTTACTAGGGCTATAGGGAAATCTCTTTGAAAAGTATATTTTGATGTATCTATTGCGACTACACTATGCTGCTGCTAGATAGTTTTTCCCACAGGGCAGCTCACTGTGCTTCATAATCTCATACTGATTTATTTTTGTTGCCTGAGATACTGTTTTCATGGGTCATAGATATAACCTTTTATCCAATATCCATAGCACACTAGTCCTCCTTATACTAGCCAGAACTCTTAGATGAGATAAGGACTCATGGTGGTGCATCTCCCTTGCAATACTGCACAGTCCTGATTTACTTCTTAGTATATGGGACATTAGCCCCCAAGCTTCTTAAATAAATATACACTCTGAGTCCTGTCCTCTGCCAGCAAGTTTATGGCAATAAAGGGGTTCTTTTATGCAGAGTCCTAGCAGCTGGTCACAGTACATGTCAATAAATGCCTGGATAAAGCAAGTGACCTTCTGTATTATATAAAACATCACCAGGCACAACTGACCCTTACTGACCTGGAAATTATATACACAGACATGGCTATAGCTCAAGATGTAATAAACTCGATAATGCAAAAATGGCAAATCAACTGGAACTTCAAACATAATCATCTAAAACTACTTATCATGGCCTACTGCAAATAATTTCTTATCATAGTTGTTTGACTGGGAGGACTCTATGCTGCGTATTGGCTACTTTCTACAAGGAGGCACTGAGGGCAAATTATTTTATGTGTTAGTTATAGCTCAAAGGTTGACCATCCTTTTTTGTCAGCACCTGCATTCTGGCTCATACCATCTGCTTAATGGTTCCTGTATCAGCACTTTATTCTCCCATTCACTGAGGGGTAAGAGCACATCCCATTCTTTCCCTGTTATAGGCAATAGTATTGTGACCCATTTGTTCTCTGACCAGACAGAGAGCCTAACTAACTCATCTTACCAGAACTTAAAACTGGGTGTGTGGAAGTGAGCTAGCATGCTTATCACACAGGCTAACCTAGGGTCCCTCCCATATGCAGCTTGCAAGCTTCATTATACCTGTCTCTGCCTATTTCCTGTGATGCGGATGCATGCTAAGTGTCCTGGCTGAAAGCTCCAATGATGACAGTGTTTTTTTGCTGTTTATTTTACTATGGATTATTGCTGTTAACTTCTCTTAAATGTTGCCAGTGCAGCAAACTTGACCTCCTCCCTTCCACCAGAGTGGGCAAGCTGACAATGGCCAAGTGTTCCCATCCTAACTGCCCAGCCCCTCCAACACATGTTTTGCTAATACAACATGGGCCATCTGAATCATAGTCAGGGCTTTATCCCACTATACCATGGGATGAGCCAAGAGTTCAGTCTTTTATAAGAACTTACATGACCCCTTTAGCCTTCTTACCAGCAGCAGATGTTACCCACTGGAAAACCGAAGGCTCTGGATTGCAAAATCTTACCTCTCAAGTGTACTACATTTGGGTTCTTAAAAAGTTAATGTTCCTAGAATATCCACATTGAAAATGTCTGTCACAAATTCAGTGATAGGAATTTTTTAACTGATATCCATGGTAAATCAAAATGAATCATATCAGTTCATTAAAAAATCTTTTTTATAAGTAAAATCAACATATTTTAACCATCCTATGACCTTCCTAGTTGAGGTTCTTACTAAGCTGTTAGTACATGTTCCACATTTTGCCCATTTGGTCCACATCTTGAGGACTAGTGTTCCTCATTTTGGAGATGGAAGGTTGAGAGCTACGTGGAAAATTTAGCCAAGGTTGAGTCAGGGCAATATAGTGCTCCACATAGTCTAGAAGAAGCAAATAATGCTATCCAGTGCTTATGCTCAGGGGAAACCCCATGGAGCAGATGATCTTAGTATGGAGTTGCATAAGGTACTATGGAAAGAAATTGCTCCCTTGCATCCCTGTTTTTATAATAATCTTTTAAGAGGTGAAACATTTGCCTCCTTGACTGCTATCAACCATTATCTGCCTCATCCTAAATTCTAGAAAAAATGCTCAACAATCTGGTTCTTACCATTCTATATCACTTATTAATCAGGAAGCAAAAATATCATGTAATCCTAGCCTATTACATAGAAGATGTCTAGGTCTAACCATTGTGTAATGAACAGACTGACATTTTTGTGACCTAAACCCTTCTGAGCATGTTCATTTGCTTATTTATTTGTTTACCAGGAAAGTACGACTTGAAACAAGCCAATTTTCATTGGAGGCCCAGGGAGAAATGCTTCAGATGCATATCTTTGTAACGTGGGAGGAAACTGAAGCACCAGGAGGAAACACACACAAACACAGGGAGGACATACAGACTCCACACAGTTGGCACCCCAGCTGAAAATTAAACCAGATAATCTCTTGCTGTGAGGCAACAATGCAAACCACTGCACCACTGCGCCATTTATGCAGACCGTTACATTCTGGTAGAGGCCAGCAGTGTTAATATCCTCTGTATTATGGTGGCCGCTGATGCCAAAAAACTTTGATTATGTAAGCTTTTCTTTCCTTTGGGCTACCATAGAGGTCAGGAGATATTTGCTGGCTTTTAGAAATTTGATTCTGAATCTATATTCTGCAACATATTGCAGAGTGAAGGCCAATGGGAACTTTTTACATATAATTCCACTTAATGTCAGCACAAATCGATAAACTGTGTGCAGATTCTAAAATTTATTTTCAGACACAAGAGAGTATAGATATATTTACAAAATCTTATGCAAAACAGTTTGGCTTCACAAAGGGGGTGATTAGTTGTCCTAGTGACATCCAGGTAACCTCAGATACTGGAATCAAATTAGATTATATTGAAAAATAAAATGTGCAAACTGGATCCAAACAAAGCACAGGAAGGAGACAGAACTTCAGCAAGAACTTACAATAGTATTATATCTATTATTCCCTAGATCAAATAAATATGGGGAGACTCCTCAAAATTGAAGATATGTGCTTATTAAACCTGTCTTTAATGGAAAGGGGGAGTAGGGCACACCCAGGGTAATATAGACCCTTAAGTCTACTTTCATGTTGTGAAAAAAAAATGGAGATGGTAATATTGGTTAAGTTATTGTCAAAATTGGATAGGCTGAGACTTGAAACTATATATCAGAATGCATATATTGAAAATAGATCTATTACCATCTGCAACATGATGTTCCATGACAATATAATAACAGCTATGAATGAAAGAATTGTGCTGTGATGTAATTTATATAGATTTAACTTCAACATATGACAGAGTCATGCACAAAACACTGATCAATAAATTAGAACAACTAGGTATTGATGTAATCTTGATAGGACGGATAGCTGCATGGCATACAAATAGGACATGGCAAGTATTATGCAGCAACTGGACAGGTGAATTCTTGGTTACAATCATCTGTCTGTCCTAGGCCCTTACTTGTTTAGGTTGTATCTTTCAGACCTAACTTTTTCATCTGAGGTATTCTATAGTCTATATGCAGATGACCTGAAACTGGGTAAACTGATTATATGTGTTACAGATAAGGCATGTCTGCAAAAGAACTTGACTAAATTGACCAGTTCAGCACATGAGAATAATGACCACCTTTCCATCAAACCAGCCCTGAAGCTCTTAGCAAACAACCCCAAATGAAATAACTCCCAATGAAATTATTCTAACATTACAATATTTTAATATTTTTATATTTTAATATTTAATATATTGGACATATCATATATTTATTTAATATATAGTATTTAATATATTGTATGTATTTAAAGTATTTAAGTGCACCATGTTTCCATCCATTCATCTATGTAGTTATTTATTTATTTATTTATTTATTTAATTTTCTATGTAGTTAAATGGAATTTATAAGTAGTGTTTTATGTACAACATTTAATACTCTAACATTAATATTTATATTATACATAATGCTATGTTATTTAGGCAAGAATAACCATTTACTTTATGACAAGGTACCTTTATACGACAAGATATTTTATGTAAAAGGAAGGACTTGTATGTGTGATATTTAAACAAAAGGTTTAAAGTATTCAGCTGTTTTGAATTAATTAATTAATCAATCAATTAATCTATTAACCAATAAGGGCTTGCAATGCTTGTATATATAAGGTGTTGAATTTCTATTGAATTTGTGATTCTGATGAAGGTTATTATGTGAAGACGAAAGCGCGCTCAATCACCAGTTCTTAATTTTGGTTCGTGTCAGTCTGTGATTTCTGTGAATTTTATCGTGACTTATTAAATATATTTTGGATTATTCAGAGCCTGGATATTCCTTTATCGGGTGCTTGGTGAAAGACTTTGGTGTTAGCCTGGAGGACAGCCCTTTATGGTACAGCGACGGATTCTTTTTATCTTTTTCATTGTTTGGTGTGTGACGTGGTGTTTGAGGTTCATGAGAATAATATACTGATAAATACATCAAAAATTAAGCATATGAGATTTGGGAGCCATAAAATGAAAGGTGAATATTTAATACAGCACACAGTGATTGAAACTGTAATTCATTTAAAGACCTGGGTATACAGGTAGATCCAGCTATGAGTTTTTGTAGTCATATCAACCAATTGGTTAATGATAGTTATAGAACTATAGGTTGTATAAAAAGATTTATAAAGTCTAGGAAATCAGAGATGATGAAGTCATTGTTTGTTAGTTACATTAGGCCCACTCTTGCCTGTGGATTATCAATATGTAAACTTTATAAGAAAACAAGCATGAGTAAACTGGAAAGAGTACAGCAGAAATATGCCAAGGGCATCCATGGATGTGGAAATCTAAGTTATTATGAAAGACTAAAATATCTGAAACTGTAAGGTGGCAATCTTATTCAGGTATATAGGGCATTTAGAGACAACTGCCTCTGGGAATGTTTGCCTCTCAACTGTACAGATTTTTGCAGAATGTCCAGATTTTTGCCTCATATTTTTGGTCTGTTTTTCATAAAATTGTGGTTTTCTGACAAATCAATGGCAAATCATTAAAGATTGAAGTTAGAAAATAATCACAGCCATTTGAGTTTCAGACTTCATACCCTTCAGAAAATTCATGCTAATGTAAAAACGGTTACTCTATCAACTTTCTAAGTTTGTAAGAGCAATATTTAAAAGTTGCCCTATTTTGGGGCCTTTGTCCCACTTTTAGTATTGGCTTTGTCCAGATTTCTTGCTTTAGGAGGTTGAGAGATATGGATTGGGGTTATCAAAAAGTAATAGAGAATCATTGCAAATCCTATGTAGAATATTCTAGAGGAATGAGAAGTGTACTAATTGGTTCACTGGGAGAGCAGCTAATGCATGGAACAGACAACCAAATTACATTAAAGCAAGTACTTGTTTAGATATTTTTGAAAACAGCTTGGACACTTATTATGGGAACAAGTGTTTTGGTATATTGGCAGACTAGAAGGGCATTACTACCTGTGCTTAAAATATTTGCATGTATGTATGTACAGCACCAAACAAAGGCATTTATTCTTTCCTTTCCTTTTTAACCTAGCATTAGAATCTCATAAAACATGAACCTGACATGCTTCCTTTGACTGTGAGATGAGTTCCTACTAAATGTCTTGTCTATTTGGATGATATGCCACTGATCCCCAACTCTCTTGTGTTCTTCATTTGGTCAATCTTGCAGATAATGAATATGCAGCTCTCTGCAATTACATACTGAACTGGAGTAAGAAGTTTTGTCTCTGCATTCCACTCTGGAAGAACAAATCTGGGTCACTTCAGTCTAAGGTGGGCTTTGCAAGGTATTTCATACCTTGGGATATGCTTACACATTGGATATATTTTGATACATCACTTCCACTGTAAAGGAAGACAACAATAATGCTGTGCCCAATTTACCTGTTACACACAATTTCATGGTGGTTTGTGGAGAGATTAACTTGCACTGATCCAAATGAACATTTCTTAATTTCTTTGGCTTATTGGTAGACCTCAGACAGCCTTTACAGATATAGGTGCCCTAAAGCTCAGCAAAACATGAGATTACCTAATCCTGAAGCATATTATCTATTGTATATGTGTTATCTTCTTTCTGAATTCTTATTAATGTCTTTTAAGATCAAAACCAGGGTCAATCTACCTAGACTGTAAATCAACAATATTTAAGGTATGTGACATTTTAGCCCAAGTATTTCAGAGCATAAAACATTGGGGGGGGGGGGGTGATGGACCCTCCTCAAAGCTACAGACCTGCAGTTGCAGATCCATATACCCTCAAAGCTACTGACATGCAGTCCTGGGTGACTTTAAAGTATGCCTTTTCTTTAAACCTGGTAGTTGAAATTGTGCAACCCATTCTGGAGAATCCATGTTTTTTATTTCACCCACAAATTGTAATGATGCTGAGCACTTGTGTTATGCATTTTGAGAACCTACCCCATAAGCATGGATCAGTGGATCCATGGGCTCTACTTTATTAATGTACTAGTTACCTTATATTGTGAGTCAGTCTAGTAAACTACCTAATTCAGTCACTGAATGCTACTATATACTGGACCATAATCATGTCAAGCTAAGCTGTATGATAAGTTATATATCATGGTGGGGTCTATATTATCTTGTCAAAAGATGTGTTTCACAAACACGTCTTCATCGACAAATATACATCAAACTCTGTAATCGCTGACTGGCCACATCAGTGACTTTTTACCCAGGGAAAAAAAGTGCTTGCCCGTCATAGGGGATTTCCCCTTTTCCCCACTGTAGTGCGATCTCAGAGTTGTGGGGGACACAGCCCCCATATTGGGGTGTGTGGGTGGGTGAAGTCCCCCACTATGTAGGGTTTGAACGCTTGTTTTGTGTTTATTAGGCCAAGCATTTTTTTCCCCTGGGAAAAAGTCGTTGATGTGGCCGTTTGGCAATTACAGAGTTCGCTGTTTACTTGTCGATGAAGACATGTTTTCTGAACACATCTTTTGACAAGATAATATAGACCCATCACGGTCTATGTTTGCACATTGAAAAAAATTACAGTGAATGGCTACTAATCAAATGTTAAACAGCAAAAGTTTAATGTACCGAAAAACCTTAACAACAAAAAATAATTCATTGTATGGCCATAGTTGGCCAACAACCAGGAAATATCACGATGCATAAAGTAAGTAAAGAAAACCTTTTCTAAAGTTGCCCTATTACCCACTATAGTGTGATCTTGGATTTGGTATATATAGTTAGGGGGGTGTTGGTTAAGTTTGCTGTTAGCCAGCTATGGCCATTCGATGACTTATTTTTCACTGTTAAGCTTTTTTGTTCTTTCTTATGTTTTCCTGACTGCATCAAAGAAGAATGTTTTCTACATCTTTTCCTTCATGATTGTTGTAGTGGCTGTATTCAGTCTATTACAGTGTTCTCAGTATCATGTCTGATATTACTCTTTCACCAATGGAAGAAGCCTGAAACCCATTTTGCTCATGAATGCTGTGCAACATCAAAAATAATTGGGAGACAAAGGTCCAGCAAGTGGATAATTTTTAAATATTTCTCTAATTCACTTAAAATAGAACAACAGATGTTGCATCAACATATAACCTCTAAGCAGTAGGGAGTATAAAATGCTAATGACTGCCATTATTGGCTGACTGTTATCCTGAGCGATTTACCAAAATATGACAAAAATATTTTGATGAACACTTTAAAAACATGAGACAAAATCAGCATCATTCTGTGATGTCTCAGCTCAAAGTGTGCATAATAATCTTTCCAGCTTCAAAGCCTAAATATAAACTGACTGTGGTGAACTATCCTGTTTGCAATTCATGGTCTTCCACGTTATGGTTATACTAATTTATGTAGGTCTAGCTTCCTTTTCCTCCTTTTTTTCCCCCATATTGACTCTATTAAATTATAGATTCATAGATTCTTACTAAGCTAACTGCCCTTGCGAGCCATTTTAAGCTTAGCCAATTATCCCTTGTGAGACTCAAACCCTGCACCTTGTGTTTGTAAGGCAAACACCTTAACCATTAGGCCACCATCCCAACCCTTGTTGCAAACAATAACCGATAGTTTTGGTGGGAGTAAGTAGAGCATTTCAGCTGGGCAGGGTTAGCACAAGCATTAGTTATTGGTCTAGATGTTTCCATCTTAGAATGACTGCTCATACAGTCTTCCTTAGTAATTGGTCATCCATTATATGTATTGCAATATGCTAGTAAAGAATATTATGTTGCAAACAAGAAAACAAATACATTTATTTATTCTGTCTCTTTAAAGACAGTTAGTTAAAATTCATCTGAAGTATTTCATGCATTTCTGTAGGCACCCATCTCCAAAAAGTGAAAAAAAAAGCTTAATATGTTTATTGTTGAGAAAGCTAGAGGGAGGAAATGGTAAAACAAAATGATTAAGCAAGTGAAGGAAGTAACAGAGCCTATGACAGTAGTAGATTTGGGAAAAGAGAGGTACTAGAAGATAAGAATATAAAGTGAAGACTAAAGGTGAAGAGCATATGAGTAAAAGTAAAATAGAATGGTTCTCACAAATGGTGGGGTGTTCACATAGAACAACATGGAATAAAAAAAAAATAGTGAAGGACTTCAGAAATATATAAGAGAGTCATGACGAAGTTCTCTTAAGGAGTAAAATAAAATAGGTTCTGGACAGAGGGGGACTTTGAGTTTCCCCCTAGTAAGGTACTGGCCAGACTGTTATCCTTTCTCAACATCAGGCCTTATCTGCTGTCACAATCTGCATTTCTGTAAACAGTTCATTTCCAGCATGAAAGCAAGCTGATGTTAAACATGTGACCACTGTTATAATAGGCTAAGCTATCTGAGCCCTAACACCACTGACCACCAGGCTTTTCAAAGCTAAAAGACACCTTCCATATGCTGTAATTTTCTGAAGCTTGAGTGGAGCTCCATATAAAGGACAGTTAAAGTGCCAAAATATGCAGAGCTGTTTTGCTGCTGAAGTGTGCTTCTTCAGCAGGCCCCATAGAACTGTTGTTTGGCTGGTGATCCTTTGAGGCTGGGTAGATAAGTCTCCTGCTGGGGAAAACCTTCCATTATTTTTATGTGCTGGGGCAAGATGTTTTGCTTGTGAATAACTGTCAGTGGTTTGTTTACCTCAGAACCACTTATTCTCTACTTACCATTTACCAATTTGTTCAGGTGCCACTATCCACTATCCACTTTTGAGGTCTCATTCCTTGCTTCAGCTAAGGAGCAGATACTGGTCTCCATGGTTTTATCTTCCCCTGTAGAGAACCCCTCAGGGAGTTTGGATGTCAGGCCAACTCCTATTGTGCCTCAGCTGGTGGTTGGTGACTCTACTGTGGTAACTTCTGGTTCCTAAAACCGCTCATCCCCCCCTGCCCCCAATCTCTCTGGTATTGTACCTACAGCCTCCAAGGACAAGTGGACCATCACATCCTCTGTGGCTGTAGGAATCCCTCTCTTTCTGACTTTGATTTTCAGTCAGAATTACTATGAAGTGTAGGAGGTGTTTATACCTCAGGAATTAATTATTTTTCTGTTGAAAATATTGTTTCTGATTTCCATCATAAGGATTTGTCTTTTCTGAAACTTTACCAAAGATGAAGAGGTTTGAAATTCCTGTTGCATAGGAAATGTATTATGATTTGCTACAGTTGGATATGCATAAGTCAGCATCTGTGCCTCCTGTTTCAACTGTTTTAGATAATGTTTCTTTCTCCATTGCTTCTAATTTACCTGACAGTTATTCTCCTGTCCCCAGGAAGTCTGGCAGGTTGTACAGGGTATCTCAGAGTAATAAGTATTTGATTTCTAACCTTAAATGAGATCTGACATTGAGTTCTTCATCCAAAGCTGCTTCTACCAAACAGATTGCTGTTGCTAACCCCATTTCCTCTGACAAGGATGAGCAAGATTTCAACAAGATGGGAAAGAAAGTATATTCTTCTGCTACTTTAACTTTCCAAATTTTAAACTTCCATGATACTCATATGTTAAATTTTTTACTTTTATCTTTTAATAACATCAGGGCCGGTGTTAGCATTTTAGGGGCCCCCAGCAGATGTCACGCTGGGGCCCCCTAGGCACTTCCAGCCAGGTCTATATTACAATGTCGAACTAAAACAAGTTTGACCGTTGTAATATCGAACCCTAAAGTCCGAAAGTTGAAAATAGCGAAGCCACGGCACATCGACTTTTTTCCCAGGGAAAAAAATCGGTGGGCTGTTTTCAGGGCTTTGCTATTTCCTCCACTGTGGTGCGATCTTGGAGTTGGTATATTTAAGTAGGGGGTGTGGGGGAGCTTCAGTTTAGGTTTAAGGTTAAGTGTTTTTTTTTTTTTTGTCATGGAACAATTTTTTTTCCCTGGGAAAAAAATTGCTGTTCTGTGCTTTTGTTTTTTTTTGGGTTTCGAACATAACAGTTCAATATTACAACGATCAAACTTTTGTAAGTTCAACTTTGTGATATAGACCCCTTCCAGTCTATGTATCACCCTGTCACTGCCACCCTTCCTAAGTAACCTGTTAGTTCATGCTGCAAACTTTTAGGACTAGTATGCACAGACTGACCTTTAGGTACAATATTCTTACATTACAGGAATTGTGTATTACTCTGTGCTGCCCCATCTCACAAAAACGGACATTTACAGTTACTGGTATTTAGTTGCAGCAATTATATATTGCAGCAACTCTATGTACAGGTCTGGACTTAATACAGCAATGGTGCCCTAGGCGTACTGTTTCAGACCTCCCCCATACGCACGATAGACTCCATCTTCCCCATCCCCCTCCCCATCTTGGGCTCCCCATATCATGCACATTACTTTTTTTCTTCCTTTTCTCAGATTTTGCCTTAATTTTTAGCTTTTTCAAGAAGCTGTAACTTTCTAGATGCTCTGAAGTGCATTTTAAAGCTTTTTTTTCTTTTTACACAACCTTTTCATCCAATAATGGCTTGAACAGAAATAATGATTAAGTAAAGAAATTGTGTTGCTGTTCAGCTTTAGTTTTCATTGCATCCTTTCAACACACATTTACTGACCAAAGACAGCACAGTAATAACTATTTAGGAAATAAGAAAAGAATTTCAGTTTTATTTTATTTTTTTCTTTAAAGGAAGACATAAGTTGTATCCAAGGATTAATGTTCAAAGATGAAAAAACAGTAGCTCACAATAAACTAACAACCGTTTGTTGTCTGGATACACAGGTCCTATCTGGGAACTGCCTGCCTCCCTGTTTTTCCCCTAAAAGGCTGCTTATGTATCCCTCTGGTGTTAGACTGGGATGAAGGCAGAGGTTCAAACTGCCACAGTCATGTATTTCAAGGGCCTGCTGATATACATATACATAGTATGTCTCCTCACTCCTCAACTGAAACTGTCAAAGGCACCCACCTGTATATGTGTCCTAAGTATAATTGTAAGGAAAGTGAAAAAATAACGATTATAGTAACATATTCTAGCTGGTTGCTCATACACAAGCTGTAGTAATCTTCTTTGGACACCTCTGAGGTATGTGAGAAAAGTAAAAGAAACAATGACCACAATGTCCTCAGCCCAAACACAAGTTTTAATGACCTCATGTGCACATCTCTGAGATTTGACTGTCAGGAATAACACCAGAATCCCCCATATAGCCTACATCAACTTTCTGTATACTCATATCCAAACGGGGCTGGTTTTAGAATGGGTGCAGTTGAAAGCAGAGGCCATTATCAACTTTATCCTAACAGGGTCATATCACAGCCCTGCTCAGGTTAAAGAGTATAATCAGAAACAATGTATATATATATATATATATATATATCTTTTTTCAGCTCATTTTTCCTCAAACAACAGTGTTTGTGGGGCCCCCACACAGTCAAGGATGATTAAGAAAGCCCTCTGTATCCATTTATACAGTCTGGGGAGTAGGGATCCCCCAGAGTCTTAGAAGATCTAAGTGTCTGAATTTTCTGGGATACATTTTATGACTTACTTTTGAAATATAATTTCTTGCTAGCTACAGTTTTTACTAACACTCAGAAGAATAATGTATGTATCCTAGCATTATTGCATGTGTGCACAGATAAAACCCACTAACATTTTACAAACAAACACACACACATGCACACACGCACACACACACACACACACACACACACACACACACACACACACACACACACACACACACACACACACACACACATGCACACACACTTAAGCTTAAGCCATAGTAATACTCGTTTTGTACTTATTTCAGCAACACATTGTGCAACACTAGTACCAGCGCCCCAGATCAGTGTTAAGCAGTCATCAAACAGCAGCAGGGATGGGTCACTTTTATTTACCTCAATGAGGAGTAATGCAAACCTGTCACTGTTCCTAATTTCACAGACCTTCCCTGATATTGCACATAATTTTGTTCTGTCCTTTATAACAAGTTTGATTTGCTTGTAAATCATTCAGGATTACAGATAGTCAATAAATCCAGACATTAGAGTTTTACACTTAATGTCCAAAAAACATGTTGATACAAAAGGTGTTATTCTATTATCTTTTTCATTGAATCAGAGTAATATTTAAATGTATTCCTAATTTTGAGCCTTTATTCTGTTATTATTGGTATTGCTCTGAATTCTTTAGTGAAGAAGTTGAGAGTTACAGTATCTGGTATTCTGCAAATAAAAACTGAGGGTAATGCTACTCAGTGCTAGAAGTCTAAATCTCAAAATGCACTTACTCGAGGCACTCCATAAAATGGAGAACATTAATATCTGTGCAGTGACTCAGACCTGGTTCAAGGCTCTAGAGAGCACCCCTGCATTACCAGGCTATAACTCCTACTACACTTTTCGGCCATCTAACCTGGACCAGAACACAAAAGGGTGAGGTGTGTCCATATTCATAAAGGATATCCACACCTCCAGGCTAGTTGTGCAGCATAATGCATCCAAGGTTATTCAAGTGCAATTAACTCTGGGCAAAACTGCAATCCAAATTGTAGCTTGCTACAGATCCCCCACCATGCCCCAGGATTCCCACTCCTCTTTTCCTGATATACTGGAAAATATTAGGGTTCAACCAAACACCCTAATAATGGGCGATTTCAACTACCCCATCATTAACTGGGAAAACTAGTCATGTACCAACTCCTTCACTCAACGCTTTCTGGAATTCATAAATTTGAATGCCCTGGATCAACTTATCCACACCCACCAGGGGCAATAATATGTAAAATAGAATGGTTCTCACAAATGGTGGGGTGTTCACATAGAACAACATGGAATAAAAAAAAAATAGTGAAGGACTTCAGAAATATATAAGAGAGTCATGACGAAGTTCTCTTAAGGAGTAAAATAAAATAGGTTCTGGACAGAGGGGGACTTTGAGTTTCCCCCTAGTAAGGTACTGGCCAGACTGTTATCCTTTCTCAACATCAGGCCTTATCTGCTGTCACAATCTGCATTTCTGTAAACAGTTCATTTCCAGCATGAAAGCAAGCTGATGTTAAACATGTGACCACTGTTATAATAGGCTAAGCTATCTGAGCCCTAACACCACTGACCACCAGGCTTTTCAAAGCTAAAAGACACCTTCCATATGCTGTAATTTTCTGAAGCTTGAGTGGAGCTCCATATAAAGGACAGTTAAAGTGCCAAAATATGCAGAGCTGTTTTGCTGCTGAAGTGTGCTTCTTCAGCAGGCCCCATAGAACTGTTGTTTGGCTGGTGATCCTTTGAGGCTGGGTAGATAAGTCTCCTGCTGGGGAAAACCTTCCATTATTTTTATGTGCTGGGGCAAGATGTTTTGCTTGTGAATAACTGTCAGTGGTTTGTTTACCTCAGAACCACTTATTCTCTACTTACCATTTACCAATTTGTTCAGGTGCCACTATCCACTATCCACTTTTGAGGTCTCATTCCTTGCTTCAGCTAAGGAGCAGATACTGGTCTCCATGGTTTTATCTTCCCTGTAGAGAACCCCTCAGGGAGTTTGGATGTCAGGCCAACTCCTATTGTGCCTCAGCTGGTGGTTGGTGACTCTACTGTGGTAACTTCTGGTTCCTAAAACCGCTCATCCCCCCCTGCCCCCAATCTCTCTGGTATTGTACCTACAGCCTCCAAGGACAAGTGGACCATCACATCCTCTGTGGCTGTAGGAATCCCTCTCTTTCTGACTTTGATTTTCAGTCAGAATTACTATGAAGTGTAGGAGGTGTTTATACCTCAGGAATTAATTATTTTTCTGTTGAAAATATTGTTTCTGATTTCCATCATAAGGATTTGTCTTTTTCTGAAACTTTACCAAAGATGAAGAGGTTTGAAATTCCTGTTGCATAGGAAATGTATTATGATTTGCTACAGTTGGATATGCATAAGTCAGCATCTGTGCCTCCTGTTTCAACTGTTTTAGATAATGTTTCTTTCTCCATTGCTTCTAATTTACCTGACAGTTATTCTCCTGTCCCCAGGAAGTCTGGCAGGTTGTACAGGGTATCTCAGAGTAATAAGTATTTGATTTCTAACCTTAAATGAGATCTGACATTGAGTTCTTCATCCAAAGCTGCTTCTACCAAACAGATTGCTGTTGCTAACCCCATTTCCTCTGACAAGGATGAGCAAGATTTCAACAAGATGGGAAAGAAAGTATATTCTTCTGCTACTTTAACTTTCCAAATTTTAAACTTCCATGATACTCATATGTTAAATTTTTTACTTTTATCTTTTAATAACATCAGGGCCGGTGTTAGCATTTTAGGGGCCCCCAGCAGATGTCACGCTGGGGCCCCCTAGGCACTTCCAGCCAGGTCTATATTACAATGTCGAACTAAAACAAGTTTGACCGTTGTAATATCGAACCCTAAAGTCCGAAAGTTGAAAATAGCGAAGCCACGGCACATCGACTTTTTTCCCAGGGAAAAAAATCGGTGGGCTGTTTTCAGGGCTTTGCTATTTCCTCCACTGTGGTGCGATCTTGGAGTTGGTATATTTAAGTAGGGGGGGTGTGGGGGGAGCTTCAGTTTAGGTTTAAGGTTAAGTGTTTTTTTTTTTTTTGTCATGGAACAATTTTTTTTCCCTGGGAAAAAAATTGCTGTTCTGTGCTTTTGTTTTTTTTTGGGTTTCGAACATAACAGTTCAATATTACAACGATCAAACTTTTGTAAGTTCAACTTTGTGATATAGACCCCTTCCAGTCTATGTATCACCCTGTCACTGCCACCCTTCCTAAGTAACCTGTTAGTTCATGCTGCAAACTTTTAGGACTAGTATGCACAGACTGACCTTTAGGTACAATATTCTTACATTACAGGAATTGTGTATTACTCTGTGCTGCCCCATCTCACAAAAACGGACATTTACAGTTACTGGTATTTAGTTGCAGCAATTATATATTGCAGCAACTCTATGTACAGGTCTAGACTTAATCCAGCAATGGTGCCCTAGGCGTACTGTTTCAGACCTCCCCCATACGCACGATAGACTCCATCTTCCCCATCCCCCTCCCCATCTTGGGCTCCCCATATCATGCACATTACTTTTTTTCTTCCTTTTCTCAGATTTTGCCTTAATTTTTAGCTTTTTCAAGAAGCTGTAACTTTCTAGATGCTCTGAAGTGCATTTTAAAGCTTTTTTTTCTTTTTACACAACCTTTTCATCCAATAATGGCTTGAACAGAAATAATGATTAAGTAAAGAAATTGTGTTGCTGTTCAGCTTTAGTTTTCATTGCATCCTTTCAACACACATTTACTGACCAAAGACAGCACAGTAATAACTATTTAGGAAATAAGAAAAGAATTTCAGTTTTATTTTATTTTTTTCTTTAAAGGAAGACATAAGTTGTATCCAAGGATTAATGTTCAAAGATGAAAAAACAGTAGCTCACAATAAACTAACAACCGTTTGTTGTCTGGATACACAGGTCCTATCTGGGAACTGCCTGCCTCCCTGTTTTCCCCTAAAAGGCTGCTTATGTATCCCTCTGGTGTTAGACTGGGATGAAGGCAGAGGTTCAAACTGCCACAGTCATGTATTTCAAGGGCCTGCTGATATACATATACATAGTATGTCTCCTCACTCCTCAACTGAAACTGTCAAAGGCACCCACCTGTATATGTGTCCTAAGTATAATTGTAAGGAAAGTGAAAAAATAACGATTATAGTAACATATTCTAGCTGGTTGCTCATACACAAGCTGTAGTAATCTTCTTTGGACACCTCTGAGGTATGTGAGAAAAGTAAAAGAAACAATGACCACAATGTCCTCAGCCCAAACACAAGTTTTAATGACCTCATGTGCACATCTCTGAGATTTGACTGTCAGGAATAACACCAGAATCCCCCATATAGCCTACATCAACTTTCTGTATACTCATATCCAAATGGGGCTGGTTTTAGAATGGGTACAGTTGAAAGCAGAGGCCATTATCAACTTTATCCTAACAGGGTCATATCACAGCCCTGCTCAGGTTAAAGAGTATAATCAGAAACAATGTATATATATATATATATATATATATATATATATATATATATATATATATATATATATATATATATATATATATATATCTTTTTTCAGCTCATTTTTCCTCAAACAACAGTGTTTGTGGGGCCCCCACACAGTCAAGGATGATTAAGAAAGCCCTCTGTATCCATTTATACAGTCTGGGGAGTAGGGATCCCCCAGAGTCTTAGAAGATCTAAGTGTCTGAATTTTCTGGGATACATTTTATGACTTACTTTTGAAATATAATTTCTTGCTAGCTACAGTTTTTACTAACACTCAGAAGAATAATGTATGTATCCTAGCATTATTGCATGTGTGCACAGATAAAACCCACTAACATTTTTACAAACAAACACACACACATGCACACACACGCACACACACACACACACACACACACACACACACACACACACACACACACACACACACACACACACACATGCACACACGTACACACTCACACACGCACGCACACACTTAAGCTTAAGCCATAGTAATACTCGTTTTGTACTTATTTCAGCAACACATTGTGCAACACTAGTACCAGCGCCCCAGATCAGTGTTAAGCAGTCATCAAACAGCAGCAGGGATGGGTCACTTTTATTTACCTCAATGAGGAGTAATGCAAACCTGTCACTGTTCCTAATTTCACAGACCTTCCCTGATATTGCACATAATTTTGTTCTGTCCTTTATAACAAGTTTGATTTGCTTGTAAATCATTCAGGATTACAGATAGTCAATAAATCCAGACATTAGAGTTTTACACTTAATGTCCAAAAAAAAAAAAAACATGTTGATTCAAAAGGTGTTATTCTATTATCTTTTTCATTGAATCAGAGTAATATTTAAATGTATTCCTAATTTTGAGCCTTTATTCTGTTATTATTGGTATTGCTCTGAATTCTTTAGTGAAGAAGTTGAGAGTTACAGTATCTGGTATTCTGCAAATAAAAACTGAGGGTAATGCTACTCAGTGCTAGAAGTCTAAATCTCAAAATGCACTTACTCGAGGCACTCCATAAAATGGAGAACATTAATATCTGTGCAGTGACTCAGACCTGGTTCAAGGCTCTAGAGAGCACCCCTGCATTACCAGGCTATAACTCCTACTACACTTTTCGGCCATCTAACCTGGACCAGAACACAAAAGGGTGAGGTGTGTCCATATTCATAAAGGATATCCACACCTCCAGGCTAGTTGTGCAGCATAATGCATCCAAGGTTATTCAAGTGCAATTAACTCTGGGCAAAACTGCAATCCAAATTGTAGCTTGCTACAGATCCCCCACCATGCCCCAGGATTCCCACTCCTCTTTTCCTGATATACTGGAAAATATTAGGGTTCAACCAAACACCCTAATAATGGGCGATTTCAACTACCCCATCATTAACTGGGAAAACTAGTCATGTACCAACTCCTTCACTCAACGCTTTCTGGAATTCATAAATTTGAATGCCCTGGATCAACTTATCCACACCCCACCAGGGGCAATAATATCCTAGACCTAGTCATTACCAACATGAGTGACCAGTGTTCCACACCTGAAGTCAACTCCTCGTTGGTCAGATCCGACCATAAGCTAATCACCCTGGATATCTGCATCCTGCCCCCTCCCACCATTAAGGAAACCATGGTAAAAAATTTCTCCAAAGCCAACTTCATGCTTCTTAAGACAGAAGTGGTGAACTTCATGACACTCATGCAGATGGACAATACAGTTATGACTGATGAATCCTACACAAATGCACTCTATAAGCACTTACACGAGTGCACGGATTGTGCTATCCCAAACAGAACCAAGACACTATGCTCCAAAAAAAGGAAGCCAATCTGGTGGTCCCCTGCCATAAACAAACTCTACAACAGAAGGAAGAAACTGTTGCAAAAGAGAGTAAAATCCCATGAGTGGAGGAGCTCCCTGGTCAGTCTCAGTAAGAAGCTGAGATCCCTTATAAGATCCTCCAAATCTGGCTACGGAAACAAAATTGTCACTGATTCTAAGGGCAACCACAAAGCATTCTATAGCTATGTCAAGAGTCTCAATGGCGACACCTAGACCTGCTCTGAGTTACAGCACAACAGCATGAAAATTACAAAACCAACTGATATTGCCAACATCCTGGCAGATAGGTTCAGTGCTAGCTTTACCCACTTCTCACCCCCTAAAGGGCCCATATCTATACAGGAAGAATGCAGAGTTCCTGTAATCACATCTATGCAGGTAAAAGCTGCACTCTCTAAAACCAAAAACACAGCATCCATGGGACCGGACAACATCCCAGGCTGCGTTTTATATGAACTTCAGAACGAACTGGCTCCCCACCTAAGCACCATGTTCAATCATAGTCTCACGTCAGGCTTTGTGCCCACTGAATGGCGCACAGCAACAGTTCTCCCACTCCACAAAGGGGGAGCCACCACTGACCCTGGGAACTATTGCCCTATTAGCCTGACGAGCCTGGTCTGAAAGGCCATTGAACGTATCATCATGGAACTCATAAACAAAGACATTGGTAACCTCCAAACTCTGGACCCCACCCAGTTGGGTTTGTGAAAGGCAGATCATGCCTTCTGAACCTGATTGATTTCTTTGAGGCAGTCACCAAAGCCGAAGATGAGGGTAATGTGGTTCACACAGCCTGTCTTGACCTCGCCAAGGCTTTCAACACCATCCCCCCTTCTGGAATTATAGCTAAACTCACTAAACTAGGTATAAATCCCTATGTCACAAGATGGGTTGCCAACTGGCTCACTGACAGAATCCACGCTGTAAAAGTTGCAGACTCCAAATCTGACTTCAAACCAGTGACAAGTGGAGTACCACAGGGTTCAGTCCTGGGATCTCTCCTGTTTGGTATCTACTTCTCTGAAGTACAGGCTAACACAGAAGGCCTCTGGCTAATGAAGTTCACAAATGACTGCAAGCTAGGAGCCATAGTCGAGTCCCCAAATGATGTGGACATCCTACAGAAGGGCCTCACTGAGACAGATGCCTGGTGTCAGAGGCATGGTCTAAACTTCAATGCCAAAAAGTGCATTGTCATCCCCTTTGGCAAAAACTCTGTACCCATGAACAACCACATAAACGGCAGTCTACTTAATGCCGAATGTGTAATAAGAGACCTTGGGACCCAGGTGGACAGTCTCTCCTTTGCTAATCACATCGCCACAGTAGTCAGGAAATCCTTCTGTGTGGCACACCTCATCACAAAAGGGTTCTCATCCAGAAAAAAAGAGGTCATTGTTCCCCTCTACTCGGCACTCATTAAACTGATTATAGAGTACAACGCCCCTTTTGGAATGTACCTCACAAGACATCTGCAGCAGCTGGAAAGGCCACAGAAGTACCTCATAAAGAGAATTACTGGCCTCAAACAGATGCCCTACACTGACCATCTCAAAATACTCCAGCTTTACTCTGTAGTATATCGCCTACTCAGAGGAGATCTCTGCCTAACATATAAATCTATGTTAAAGCCAGAGCTGTTGGACATGCTACACCTAAAGAAATCCCAGTCCCTCTGAGCTACATGCTCTAGGGACCTAAACCTTGTCACCACAATAAACAGGACATGCTGGAGGGATAGATTCCTGTCCCAGAGACTTCCTATACTCTGGAACAAGCTACCCATATATGTCAAGCAAAGATCCTCATTAGCACTCTTCAAGAAAAATCTTGATGAGTGGATGGGAAATAGGAAATACACCCCAGGGATCACGTCTATGGCTCTGCTCGACAGAGGCACAGGAAATTAACTTTCTTGGGTGGCATAAGCCAGGAAACCTTGTTGGCTAGGCTTACTTAGGCCCTTGGGCTGATAGCCTAGTACCTACCTGTGAACCTATGAACCTATGAAGCATTTATAAAACTCCCTAAAAGAGAAAACCATCTTTAAAGATTAGAAGTATTAGCTCTTCTTAAAATCTAATGTATGCACAGACACTGATCACTCTGGGCTGCTGATCTCTCTGGTGCTTACCTTGCTTATGTTCATTATCAGCTTTATCCTAATGGTCATATCACAGCCCTGTTCAAGTTAAACAGAATAACCATGAAATTAATACATTTTTCTCCTCATTTTCCCCAACCAGCAGCAGCTTTTGTGGGGCCCCCACACAATGAAGGATGATTAAGGGGGCCCCTTGCAGCCATAGGTATTGCAGGTACCTAAAGCTGGCTATGTCGTTAGTTTTAGTGTAGAGAATGTCCACCAGGAGGGTTTAACTAAGTCATGTGCACTATGTTAGTGGTAAAATATTTGATGGAATTGTGAAGGGTCTTGCTTGATAAAACACTGTTACTATAAGCAAATATATTTTTGAATTTTAAAGGAGATATAAATAAGCATTATTACCCACCTGGTTTATTAAGTATACAAGACTGATGGACTACTTTTAGTCAGTTTGACAGACATGTTATAAAATATCAAGGTAAGATAACTTGCTGTGGTTGGGGGCCCCCCAGGAGCAGGGGGCTCCCAGCGATGGCAGGATTTGCTGGTGCCTAAAGCCAGCTATGAATAACATGCAAAAGTTAATGGCTAATATTCCCTATTCTGTTGTAAAAAAAAAATGTTTGAATGCCTCATTAGTATCTGCTTTGCATTTTACTAAGCATATTTTAATGTGTACTTATCATAGGTTTACCACCTATCCGGTATTTTTCTGGACTATCTGGAAATCAGAATGATTCTCCGGTAGTCTGGAAAGCATTGTACAAACTCTGTTATTTTGTAGAAGTGTGGAAAGAATGCTGGAATTTGTTAAAAAGCAACCTCTGTCTGTTTTTTTCCGCAAAAAGCATTTGTAAAGCAATATGGTGGAGCCCAAGATACTCTACATTCTGTTAATATTTTTCTTCTGTTTTGTAGATTAGGAAGTTAAAAATGGAATAAAAGGGACATGGAATAAAAGGGACATACCACCCTAATAACATATGGATTTGTGTCATAAAAAGGGTGTGGATATGGGTGGAGATGGGTTGGGCCTTGTTGGAATCAAGGATAGTGCAGGGGCATGCTTTCAGTCTGGTTTTCAGTACTACAAAAGGTTGCAACCCTTGCTTATGATGCTGCTGATACTACCTCCAGAGGCATTGTTTCTGGGTCAGTAATGAGTTTTGCTTGGCTTCATTCTCAAAACATTCCTAAAGATATAAAAACTGAAGTTTTAAATTATTCCTTAGACAAGGAAGTTTTGTTTGGTCCTTCTGCAGCTTGAGGTGCTCAAAGAGTGTGATGAAAGGGGAAAGTTGATTCAAGAAGTTACTCAAAATTTTCAGCCCTGCTTTATTACAGCAAATAAAATCAAATTCCCTTCCTCCTCAGCTCCCTACTTCATTAAGCAGATAAAGCAACACGATGCAGTCAAACAGGATTTTAAAAAGCAGTGGCAAGGAGGCTCCAGAAAGAAAGGAAGAACCCTACATAAATTAATGACAGTCCTCCAAGTCAGCATGACTCAGGCTGCCATGCCCCTCTCTCTGACAGTCTCTGCCTTACTCCAAGTCTTTATCTTCCCATGTAGCACCAGATTTCCTCAGACAATGGGTTCTAAATGTAATACAGGAGGGATTCACTTGGCAGTAGGAATCCCTCCTTCCTTTTCATGGTATTCCTTCTTGCCCAGAAAACCAAGTCTCCCTGTATCCATCAAATCTGAGTCAACTGTTTTAAAAGGAGTAATAGAACCAGTGTCTCTCTGCCAGACCAGCAAAGACTTTTATTCAAGAATTGTTTCTGGAGTCAAAGAGGGAAGGGTGTAAGATGCCTGTGCTGGGTCATTCCTTTTTAAATCTTTTTATCAAAGTTCTAAATGCTATCCTTTCAGCCCTTTTTGCTTTTGATCCCTTCACCAGCTTTCATGGTAAAGCTAGAATTAAATGGTTTACCATCACATCCCCACTGGCAAGCACTTCAGAATATTTTTAAGATTTTCTGTGTCTGGCTTACATTATCAGCTCTTTGTCTTACCTTTGGACTTTCCACTGCACCAAGGATATTCACAAAGGGTCTGGCTCCACTAATTGCTTTTTGCAGACTTCAAGATGCTCACATTCTTTCTGCATTTTGATGATTGTCTTATATTTGCAGACTCTTTTTCCAGTTGTCATGACCCTTTAGCAACAGTTTGTAATCTTCTACTCAGTCTAGGTTTTCAACTCAACTTACGTAATTCTTCTCATTCCTGCTCACAGAATTGTTTTCCTGGGATGCTTGCTAGACTCTGCCTTGGGAAGAGCCTTTCTTTCTCCAGACAAAGTAAAAATGTTCCAACTGTTTTTTCTGTATTTTTCCAAACAAAGCCATTTATCTGCAAGGGAATTTCTCAGGATTTGGGTGTACATCACATCTATGATTCTCATTCTTCCCTTGGCCAGCCTCCACTTCAGGACAATTCAGTTATACCTTAGGTCAGTCTGGACAAAGCATCTTCATCCTTTACCTTTAAAGGTCCTGGTCCTGGAGTTTGTAAGAGGGAAATTCATTGATATAGGTAGACCATATCTCTTTCAATCCAGGTCTCCCGTTCTCCAATCCGACTCTTCACCAATCTGTCACTATGAATGCATCAAGCCTAGCATGGGGAGCAGTTTCCAAGGGGGTGAAAGTGCAAGATCTGCAAAACTGTCACAAAAGAGAGAAGCACATAATGTCATGGAATGATCAATGCTTTGGAAGCCTTAAATAATCTCTGGCCCCAGGACCTCTGCAAGTCATCACAGATAACCCCACAGTGATATGGTACAAAAACAAATGGGGTATCGGAGCTCACCCTCTTTGCAGAATTGATATGATAGCCTGTATTACAGCAACTCAGCTCAGTTTCATATCTTATGCTTCATAGAATCTGTCAGAGCAAAACTTGGGTGCAGGCAAGTTAAGCAGGGCTGGGACATGAATGGAGACTTTACCCAAGATTTGATTCAGTTGTGGGAAACACTTCAAGTAGATTTGTTTACATCCTCTTGGAACAGACAGTTAAAGAATTTCTGCTTCAGAATCCCTTGCAAGCAGGCCTGGAAGACAGATGCCCCCTTATTCTCATGGACAGGAATGTTTGTGCATGGTTTTCCACCCTTATCACTCATATCCAGGGTTCTTCTAAGGATGCAGAAATACTGCCCAACATTTGTGATATTATATCCTTTTGGCCCTGGTAGCAGTGATTCTCCATTCTTTTCAATTTGTCCATGGGCAATTGCCACAGGCTTCCTCTCAGACTGGATTTATTTACATAAGACGGGTCTTTGAGACACCCCAACCTGCAAATTCTTTAGTTAACTGCCTGGATAGAATGTTGATACCTTTTAGACACATTTTATCTGAGGGAGTGCAGCAGGTACTGAAGGAGGGAAAAAAGCTGTTACTAGGAAATCATGCTTGTGCAATTGAAAAATATTTTCTAGTTGGTGCCAGGCTAAGGATCAGGACCATCTTCTGATCTGGCCGCTTCTGGTTCTTATTCGTGTGAGCTATTGTCCCCTGGTCTTTCTTATTCCTCTATCAAGGTGCATTATCTGGTCATTTCTGTGTGTGTATCCTGAGATCCCCCCTTTCTAAACATCCTAAAGTCAAGTAAAAAGGGATGGTGCATATCTGGCTACCTGGAAAACAGGTGACTCCTCCTTAGGCTCTTAACTTTGAGCTTGAAAAGCTTACTCATTTTTTTGTTTGAACTAGCCCATCAAGCTAACATGAGGTTTACTAACAGTTCTGACTTCTGCTGGGAGTTTTAAGCATTAAATGGTGAGTCAGCCCTACTTCATTTTTTTCAAAAAGGCAGAGTTTCTTTAAGAACTAACCTTGGCTTCATGCCTACAGTGATGCCAGAGTTTAGTTTGAGCCAGACTATTAATCTCTGTTTTCTTACCTGAACCCATGAACATGGGAGAAAACATTTTCTCCGCTCATGAAGTTCACAAGCAGCTCAAATAGTGCCAAGATGAAGCTCAAGCCTTTTGAAATGCTGATCAGCTGTTAGTCTCCTGTAAAGATAAGAGGAAAGAACAAGTGTCAAAGCAGATTGTTTCCATATGATTGGTTCAGGCTATTGCTTTTAGTTATACTCACTATAAAAAGTCACTTCCAGGCAGGATTAGGACCTGCTCCACAAGTGATTTTGCTTCTCCAGTCCACTTCTGGAAAGGGGTGGGCTCTATAAGTATTCTAGAAGCAGCAGCGTGGTCTGATGCATATGCACAGACCTTCAGAAAGCACTACAAATGGGATTCTTTTTCCAGGTCCAAAACAGGCTTTGTTAGGACCATTCTCCAGGGCTCTTGGTGTGCTAATCTATTCGCCTCCTTAGTTTCTAAGCTGTGGTAATCCACCCAAATAGCTTGGGCTACTGCAAATGTGTTCTATATTTTTCACATAGTACAAATGTGCAAGTAAACTCACCATTAAAGTAGATTTTATAATAGATCACTGAGGGCAATAAACTACCTTCCTCCAACCCCCTTCTTTTGGTGAGATTTTCTTGGTATTGCCAGGGTGTGGATTATATACCCTTGTGTAGATTGTTTACCTTTTGGTATTGTTCTTTTGCCTCACTTTCCAGAGTGACAAAGTAATGAGTATTTTGGCACTCTAACTGTCCTTTTATATGGAGGTTACCTTGAGCTCCAGACAGTCAGAAGGCATCAAAGGCACTGTTAGCTGTGAAAAGATAGCTGGACAGTGGGGCTAGGACCCAAATAGTTAGGCTACTGCAGCAGTGATCTATTAGTCCACCTGCTGTTACGATTAAATTTACTTACACAACTGTACTTTCTTTCCTGGATTTGGCAGTGGCAAATCTTTAGTGTTGGAAAGATTTGTAATAGCATTCCTGAGGCTTTCATGTGGTTACTACCGAAAAATGCAGTTAAAAGTAAATATTGCTATTTTTGTCAACTTCGGTATTTTAGTGGTTGTTCTCATCATAGTGGAATCTTGAAATTATCACAGATCGGCTTTCAAAATATCACATGCCTTGCGCTGCTAACTGAAGCCAGCTGTGAAAACAAAAACATGTGAAGGCACTTGCCAAATTTAGATGTGATGATTGTTAAACTACTGTTGCGGGTACCAAATATAGAATATCTAAACTCAGAATATGCATTTTACTGTCAAGAATGTGTTTCTTGCAATCCACATTATGCTTTTATGTTTATCACAGCTTCTGTAATGGAAATCCTGTTCTCAATCATGATGATGATAATAACTGTTTTAAATCTGATTATGTGTTCTTCATGTGTAAGTTACAAACAATATTAATAAATAACTAGATAAATAATATACAAAGTAAACCTGAATACTGACAAATATAGAACCTACAGTAAAGGAAACATTTATAAAAAGTCAGTGCATTTGGTTTCATGAAGTTGTTATTCCAAATTTCTGTATCCTGCCACATTTCATATCTCACTGGCTGAAGTCCAAGGCACATACAGTTCCACACTCCTGCACTACTAGGATAAACTTTGAAAGGCTGAAAATTATGATTTACCTTTAGAAAAAAATGTAAATAAATAAATTAATAAATAATATAATGGTAGTTGTAGCTTTAGCTCAGACATTTGTTTGGCAGTGAAAAGGTTCATTAAAAGCTCCAAAGCACAAGAAAGTGTGCTGCACATTGACTTGTTAAAATTAAAACTTGTTTTTGACAGCTCACATAAAAAATGTTTCCAGCATACTTTACATATAATGGGACAGAAAGGAACGCAAAGAATGTGAAAAAAGTAGCTGACAACTGAATAAATGCTGGAAATTTTGGATAATCTACAGAAAAAACGACACAAAAGCAAAAATAATCAGGTAGATGGATGTTTTCAGCAGTCAAAAAAAAAAGCTGTTCAAATAATGAACTATTGCCCTGCAGATGTTTTATTTTTATGTACCATTCGGAACCGAAATTCACTTAATTTTGGTGTACCAACTATTTTTCTCTATCAATGTTGTTTTACAAATTTTCCAAATTCAGAAATACTTTTTGTTTTTAAGCTTGTGAGCAATATCAAATAGGAATTTGGGGGACAGGAAGCAGACACTTTAAACTGCCACTCACAAGATCCATCAACTCTTAAATAATGTGAGCAGGTGTCTGAAGAGCCCGACATATCCCAGATGTGCCCATTTAAGTCTGACCTGAAGTTAGCTTTGGCTGCTACTGCTGTCCCAGGGCAGACAGCATACCACTGGAAAAGGTGAGTAACAGTTTTGGTGACAAAATTTGTTTTGCAAACTACAAGCACACAGCAGGAAAATACAGCAGTGAATCTTGTCAAATCTGACTCTACCTCTACATATGAGGTATTGCAGACTGAACATGGAACAGGAACTGTAGCAGGGAGTGCAGAGCCATAACTGTGGCATCTGGCACCCTAGACACCTTACCAAACTGGTACCCACTTTCAACATGATAAATGAATGCTGGTACTGGAATCACAGCACATTGGTGCCTGCTGATTATGCCTCCTAATAGCTTGCGTATAACCTGCTGGCCCTTTCACCTCAATTCTGTTATTTTTTCAGGAAGTGTAGCACCATTTGGACTGACTCTGACATTCAAGGGTAGATGTTGTAGAAGTCACTCTCCACTAACCATTTATATGTTACTTAACTAATCCACTAACAGGAGCAAAATAATTACTGGAGAAAAAAATAAATAAATAAACACAAGTGAGGATAATGAAAGTGACAACATTAGTGGACAAAAAGGTAAACTGTGCTGTAAAGAGCAGTAAAGAACACTGGGAGTAGTGGTATGCATAGGAAGAGGCAAATCCAGTAAAAATATGGACTACTATCTTTCTGAAGACAGACGGTGGAACTCCTCTGCAGGAAAAAGTACAGTTCTGGAGACTGGGTACAGGCAGTTCAGGATGAAGAGAACTGCAGGAGTCATACACAGAGAGGATGAATGAAATATATATTTATACCAGAAAGAATGGTACTCTACAGACTTTTAAATCCCTGAAGGATTCAATGGAGTCTAAAAGACAGCATTTTTAGAAGAGATATTTGACAATAAGGGAGCAATATCTGAAGACAGAAAAGTGAGTGTCTTACAGGCACTGTGAAAAAAATGTTTTTTACAGAAATTATGGGGGATGCATGAGACAACCTTCCTGAATCAAACGTGGATTAAAAATGCAAACCTGATAATTTAAAAGTGCATTAAACTTACACAAAACAATTTGTAAATGATGTTACAAAGAATTAGCATGCGGGTTAGACTAGTAGGATAGGCTAGTGTGGCTGAAGTATTCATTAAATTTTGGTCAGGCTTGTATGCAGCTGAAAAGACGTTGCAAAGGGATCAAGAGGCTAGACGGAGGACATTTGATAGCAGGGTGCTAAAGCTATTGGAGGGGTGAGACAGGATTCTAACACCACAAGGGGGACAGCCTCATCCAGATAATTTCCAAAGTCTTGGGAGTGAATCTGTGGTGACTCTACTTCCAAAGGGATAGGAGTGGTTGGCCAACTCCTGACTTACAGAATAAGGGATAGGAGCGGTTGGCCAACAGTCCCTGATTGATACAGGTTCAAAAATGTAATTTATTTATTTGAATTTTTACTAGAAAAGTCAGTCATCTTCCCTGCTATACTTCAGTATGCCAAACACATGGGAGAACAGGACTGATGTCTATTCATGTGCATTAGCTTGCTGCATTTATTTTCTATGGGTGATCCTCTCACATGAAGCACAATAACTTGCACTGCTTTTCAGTTTTACAGTCAACAAACAATACTTCCCCCTGCATTATGTGTAAACCATTTATATTTTGCAGAGTGGCCAGGCTACCACTGACCATCACTAACCCCACGGAGAAGATCATGAAATTCTGTTTATTCATAGTATAGTGTACACATCTGCAATCAAAACATCTGTTATCATTTACTAGCCCTTTCAATACTTTTCCGTTTGAAAAACATGCAGCATAAAAATAATCTCACATTACTGGATGGCATCTTACATTTTGTACCAACACAAACAATATCTGGGCTTTTACAGTCACTTAAGCATACTGTCCTTTTGGCAGTCATTTTATTATTCATCTGTTATGTAATCATCATGAGTTCTTTACTGGAAGTCTGACCTTACTCCCCTTGCAAAAAAATAGGTATGAACAATGAGAGCTCCTCATTTCTGACAAGCCATTATCCATTAATGTGCCTCTATCTGGGAACATGTCTCTTTTGGGAAAAATTTCACTTTTATGTAACGTCCCTTTTGAGTTCAATGTGACTAGTCTGTAATTAGACTCTGAAGCTACAAAAATCTGACAGTTCGTTGGATTCTTCTGGTAGTGGTATGTACTAATTTGTTTGTAATGATTGTCTTTTCAGTTTGGACATCTAAGGATTGGCCTGGCTGTGTCTATGATTTCACTTTACTGTACTTCTTTTATTGATTTGGATTACTTACCGTCTTAGTTGTATGGATCTGGCAAAAGTCGCACCTGTTGTTTTCCTGAATTCAAGTCAGGCAAGGACCAAACTGAATACTTTTTCTACCTTCTGTCATAGAAATATGTATATGCAGATTTGGCCCTATGGACATTATGTTTCACAGTCCCATAAGACTTTGTGTTAAAATTCAACATATTGTCGACATTTGTATCTGTCTGCCCAAAATTAATTGCAATGGACTCACTCCAGTAGCACTGTGTGATGTTGCTTTCTAAGACTTTAGAGTTAAGTGTGACTTTGGTTAGATAAACATTTTCATAACTATTTGTAGTGCTTTCTCATCAGCACCATTTGCAGATCTGCAATGCTCAGATCTGCTCTGAGCTACAACAGAATAACATTAAATGTACTGATCCCAAGGATATTGCCAATATCCTGGCAGATCGATTCAGTGCAAACTTTACCCCCCCTCTCACCCCCTAAAGGGCCCATCTCAATACCGAAAGATTGCCAAATTCCAGTAATAATGGCATACAGGTAAAAAAAAGCACTCTCCAAAGCTAAGAATACAGCATCCATGGGACCAGATGACATCCCAGGCTGTGTACTGCATGAACTACAAAATGAACTGGCACCTCACCTAAGTGTTATGTTTAATCATAGCCTCACCTCAGGCTTTGTGCCCACTGAGTGGCGCACAGCTACAGTTATCCCACTCTACAAGGGGGATCCACCTTGGATCCCAGGAACTACCGCCCCATCAGTCTGATGAGCCTGATCTGCAAGGCCATGGAACGTATTATCATGGAACTTATAAACAAAGACATTGGCAACCTTCAAACACTGGACCCCACACAGTTTGGGTTCGTGAAGGGCCGACCTTGTCTTCTTTGAATCAGTCTCCAGAGCCGTGGACAAGGGTAAGGTGGTCCACACAGCCTATCTGGACCTCACCAAGGCCTTCAACACCATCCCCCATTCTGGAATCATAGATAAACTTACTAAGCTGGGCATTAATCCCTATGTCACTCGATGGGTTGCCAATCGGCTTACTGACAGAACCCAGACTGTAAAAGTAGCCGACTCCAAATCCAGCTCCAGACAAGTGATTAAGTGGAGTACCTCATGGTTCAGTCCTGGGACTGCTCTTGTTTGGCATCTACATCTCTGAAGTACAGGCCAACACTAAGGGACTTTGGCTAACAAAGTTTGCAGATGACTGCAAACTGGGAGCCATTATCGAATCCCCAAATGATGTGGATATTCTACAAAAGGGCCTTACAGAAACCAATGCTTGGTGCCAAAGCCATGGGCTTAAGCTCAGTGCCAAGAAATGTATAGTTATCCCCATTGTGAAAAAACATGTAGCCATAAATTACCACATAGGTGGCAGTACACTAAACACCGAAAGTGTGATAAGAGACTTAGGGACACAGGTGGACAGTGGTCTCACCTTCGATAACCACATCACCACAACAGTCAGGAAATCCTTCTATTTGGCACACCTCATCACTAAGAGCTTTTCATCCAGAAAATAGGAGCTCATTGTCCAACTGTACTCATCCCTCATTAGACCCATTATAGAATACAACGCCCCGTTTGGTATGTACCTCTCAAGACATCTGCAATAACTGAAAAGGCCTCAGAAATACCTCACTAAAAGAATTACAGTCCTAAAGCAGATGCCCTATGCTGACCGTCTAAAAAAACTCCATCTATACTCTGTCACATATCGTCTACACAGAGGCAATCTCTACTTAACATACAAGCCCATGTCAAAACCAGAGCTGTTGGACATGCTACACTTAAAGAAATCCCAATCCCTCAGAGGCAAACACTCCAGGGATCTATACCTTGTCATCACAATGAACAAAACATGCTGGAGGGATAGGTTCCTGACTCAGAGACTTCCCAGACTCTGGAATAGACTGCCCATACATGTCAAGCAGAGCGCCTCTTTGGCCCTCTTCAAAAGGAACCTTGATGATTGGATGGGAGATAGGAAATTCACCCTGGGGATCACGTCAGTTGCCCTGTTAGACAGGGGTCTAGCGAAGTAAATACTGTGGGAAGAAACAGCCAGGGAATTGTTATGGTTAGGCTTGTATAGGCCCTAGGGCCGATAGCCTAGTACCAACCTATGAACCTATGATAATGTGGAACTGGCATTGTATGGACAAGATAATACGCCTGTGCAGTTTTTCAAAACTCTGAGAATATGAAATAAGTTCCATTGTTAGTGACCCGATCAATAGGAATCCACCATCTGGAAAGCATTGCCTTAAACTAGGATTGATCTGATAACTGGCTATTATAGGTAAATTGACTACCTCAATGCTTTTTGAATAATAATCTGCTATAACTAGGCAATTTGTTCACAAAAATTTGTTGCAGTCTTTTTGTCATGCCCCTTTTGGCAATGGTGACACACTCTAATATTTTCTCTTTAGAGTATGTTTGTGTTCTGTGCAGAATGAGTGTTTTGATAAGAGCCTAATTATGTCAGCTTTGATATCTGGTCACCAGACATTTTTGTTCTCTCACTGCAAGTGTTCAGCCCTTGATGCCTTTTATAATTGTCTGAGGACCTCTGCTCTTTGCA
>NC_056731.1:402434157-402489157 GCF_019279795.1 Protopterus annectens
TTGTTGAGTTTCTACAGTCCTAAAATTAATGGAAAGACTCTCCCCCGAATTCTCTATGCCTTGTACGGTGTGCAAGATCAGGAACAGCCCACAAGGGCATGCACGATCGCTGCTGCACTAATACTGCACGGACTAAGCCTCTGTATGCAAATCACCCCATTTGCAGGAGAAATTCATGCAAATGAGGTGAATTTCTGATCCAGGAAGCTTGCAACTGGACGTGCAGGACTAGTGCAATCTGTATAAATGTACTCGGTTAGTAACCGAGTACATTTCTGCAAAATCAAAAACGGAGCTGTGGCAGCTCCAAATAAAGGCTGCATATCAGTTAGGAAGCATGCCAATGGCCAAGTATAAGGCCATTGGCATTGCAAACAGCCAAAAAAAAATAAAAAATCAACTTTTATTTTTTTTTTAGCCGATCTCGACTGTTTAAGCGTAGGGCAGCTGCGCGCAAATGAGATCAGGGGGAAAATAACAAAATAAACCTAAATTAAGCATTCTAACTAAAAATCACTATTCTGCCATGCAAGTCAATGGAAGGCAGAAGACAACATGGCCAGTGAGTAGTGGTTGCTAAGGGGGGAGGCTCAGTGTGGGACATGTAACTATGCATTATCAGGCAATCCTATGCAAATGAGGGGAATGATAGTGAATCCCAGTTTTCCCCAACATGCTAGTCAGGGCCCAACAGTGTAAGAGTAGGAATAGCTTGGTGCAAGCCTAGGAGTTAGCAGACATCATGGGGGGGTGTCAGGCATACTGTAAGCAGATTGGAGCCCTGTGGCCCGGGTTTGCTCCTAGCTTAGCACAGCTAAGCTAGGGGGTGTGTCTGAATCTGCCTAGCACTCTTTACATTGTGTAAGTAGGTGTGCACCATGCATCGGGTTTTAAAGGTTTTAAAAAAAAGTTAAACCAGGAAATAGCAGCACTGTGCACATTTGAACACTCTGTTTGTGCAGCACACCCCCGGGCTTAAACAGGAAGGCAATGGGAAGGGGAAACAGCAGTAGGAAGGTAAACAAGGAGAACTAGCATAGCTGGCAGGTGAAATGTATCAGAATCAGCCAATTACACAGGCAGCAGACCAGCCCAGCCCAGAACACTACTATAAACTATGCAAAGATCTTCCCCTCTGGTTTTCCGACACTCCATACCACCGGCATAAACAAGTGGGAAACTTTTAATACTCACAACAGCAAAATGATAGGGGCTGCAATAACTGTCATACAGCAACTTGTGGAAGAGGCTGAGGGTGGTGAGTATATGAATGCTGTTGACCAACCCACAGTGAGGAGACAAAGAACAGTGTACAGACCCAGAGTAACCTACCAGGGGCTACATGAGCTGGAGATAGTGGAGCGCTATAGGGTGGACAGGGACCTCCTACAGCAAATTGTTAAGCTGTGCCGGCTATGCCTGACACACAGAACTAACAGAGAGGAACCCATCCCAGTGGATACCAAGGTATGTGTAGGCCTAAGAATTCTAGCTACAGGTATCTTCCAAAGGCCAACTGGGGATATGATAGGGCTCTCACAGGCATCAGCATCCAGGGTACTCCACCAGTTCCTGAATGCCATGTTAGCATATGTTGGTGAGCATGTATATTTACCCAACACCCGTGAGATGTTGGCAAGCAATATGCAACTGTTCCATCAAATAGCAGAATACCCTGAGGTAGTGGGTGCTATAGACTGCATGCACATATGCATCAAAGCACCACCCGGTGAGTGGGGTAGGATCTACATCAACCGCAAGGGCTTCCCCTCCATCAACTGCCAGGTTATGTGCAATGCCCAGGGCATAATAATGAATGTGTGTGCTGGCTGCTCTGGAAGCTTTCATGATTCTCACATCTGGCATCTGATGCAGCTGCACCACAGATTTGCCAATGGGGACATCCCTCACGGTCACCTAGTGGGGGATGCTGGATACGCACTGGAGCCGTGGCTGATGACACCCATCAGAAATGCACACACACCCAAACAAGAACTTCATAATGAGGTACCCACACAGACCAGAATTATAGTAGAGCATGTGTTTGGGATTCTCAAGTCATAGTTCCAGTGCCTGGACACATCCGGTGGAGCCTTGCAGTACTCACCAGCTTCATGTTTCCAAATTGTCCTCGTATGCGCCATGCTACACAATATGATACTGTGGAAACAGCTGCAGCAGGAACAGTATGAGGCAGGGCCACTCAGCCCCCCACCATTGCCAAAGCCTGCACAGGCATAGAGTGACTCAGAGGAGGAACAACCTGAGCCTGCCCCAGTAGGCAGAAGGAAGCATGCCCAGTATGTGCTGGCCTTGACAAAGAGGCAATGCATAGCAAATACACTGACACAGGAAGGGACCCAGGGAATAACACCTCTCTCTGACTCTCACATACAGTAAAAGGGATGCCAAACATTACACTACCTGTGCTCAACCATGTGTAGGAAGTGTACTATGTGCATCTGACATAGGCAGCCCTGCAGCACCACTGTCAATACTGGGACACCCTGCAAGGTAAGTGACTCACACATGCCAGTCAGGGGGATTCACATACCCAACAACAGTCGCAGCCAGCAGGACAGGTATAAACAAACACAAACAAAGGCTGTGCTATGGCCTCTGAATTAGGCCTATGGGTAACCTCCGCCCAGGCCTTCACAGACAGACTACAGCAGGTGAGACAGTGGGACATCAGTTCTGAAGGGTAGGAAGCCAGAAACTAATATGTAGGTAAATAAAAGTAAAGTCTGTAGTACACTGGTATGCCTCTAGTCAGCATGATAGGTAAGACTACAGAATGAAATGGAGTAACTGAAATACCAGTACAGTCATAGCAAATGTGTAAAAGTGCCAGGTGTGCCCCCCCCCATCCTACGCAGACATGTAATAACTGTCAGGTGTGCCCCCCCAATCCTGTATAGAAATGTAGTAACAGTCAGGTGTGCCCCCCAAATCCAGTGTAGAAATGTAAAAATAGTCAGGTGTGCCCCCCCCATCCAATGTAGAATGTAGTAACAGTCAATGCCAAATGATCAACGGATACCCTGCAGAAACAGTATGCTACCTGTAGGTGTACAGCACACAGGTCAGCAATGCAGTACAGACTACCTGGACTGGATCCACACATTCAATACAGACAGGCATACTGAGCATGCTCACACACTTAGAGAAATGAAGGCAATGTCAGTCAACAACATACTGAAAGGTCATACTGGGCATGCTCACACACTTACATGAAGGGCATGTCTGCAAACACCAGTTGACCAGACATATCTGGCAGTTGCAGATGTTAATGCAGACACTCCTCAGTATGCACCACACATGCTTTGCACACACAGTGGATAGGAATACAGACATATATCTAAGGACAACACATTATAATAAGCCAAAGGTAGATGTACATAGATATGTGGAAGAGGGTGACTGTGACAAGGAGCGATCCAGGCCTGTCACACCCAGCACACAGCCAAAGGGCCACAACCACATGAGGATCAGATGTCATTCACTGTAGATACTAGCCACCAGTATCTGTCAGCATTACAGACTATGTGGTGCATGTGCTAGCTGTGCAACATGACTTTACAAGGAAGTAGTCATCTAGCAGCTGTATACATGTACCTGTGGAATATGACCCTGTGTGTGCCCGCATGTGGTGTGTCAACCTCTAGATGAATGGGCTATGGCCCATGCACACACACTGCCCTCCCCATAGCCCTACTATGACAAGCCTGCTGAGGTCATCCACTGTGAAATACACCTTTGGGAGAGTTGTAGGCCAGTAATCTCCGTGGCACATCCCATAACTGCGTACTGGTGTAGTGTGAAAACTAGATAGGTAGTAGTTCCAATCCCAGACATGGCAACTGTGTGCGTGTGTCTGTCTTTCTCTGTCTGTGTGGAGAGCAATGCTTTTTAGGGTAGTTACACTCCCTACAACTCAAATGCTTTACTTTGGTAAGACTGCTGATGTTTTCCACCTAGAAATACATCTCTGGGAAAGTTGTAGCCCAGTAATCTCTGTAGCGCGTCCTATAACTGCATACTGCTGTAGTGTGATAAACTAGTTAGGTAGGGGTTCTAATCCCAGATGTGGCAAGTGTGTGTGTGTGTGTGTGTGTGTGTGTGTGTGTGTGTGTGTGTGTGTGTGTGTGTGTGTGTGTGTGTGTGTGTGTCTGTGTAGAGAGCAATGCTTTTTAGGTTAGTCACACTCCCTACAATTCAAATGCTCTACTTTGGCAAGGCTGCTGATGTCATTCACCTAGAAATACACCTCTGGGAAGGTTGTAGCCTAATAATCTCCATAGCGCATCCTCTAACTGCATATTGCTGTAGTGTGATAAACTAGTAAGGCAGGAGTTCTAATCCCAGATGTGGCAATTGTGTGTCTGTTTGAGTCTGTGTAGAGAGCAATGCTTTTTAGTGTAGAAACACTCCCTACAATTCAAATGATCTACTATGGCAAGGCTGCTGATGTCATCCACCTAGAAATACACCTCTGGGAAGGTTGCACCCAAGTAATCTCTGTAGCACGTCCTATAAATGCATACTGCTGTAGTGTGATAAACTAGTTAGGTAGGAGTTCTAATCCCAGACTTGGCAAGTGTGTGTGCATGTGTCTGACTCTGCCTGTGTAGAGAGCAATGCTTTTTAGGGTAGTCACAATCCCTACAATTCAAATGATCTACTTTGGCAAGGCTGCTGATGTCATCTACCTAGAAATACACCTCTGGGAAGGCTGTACCCCAGTAATCTCCATAGTGTGTCCTATAACTGTGTACTGCTGTAGTGTGATAGAATAGTTAGGTAGGAGTTCTTATCCCAGACCTGGCAATTATGTGTGTGTGTGTGTGTGTGTGTGTGTGTGTGTGTGTGTGTGTGTGTGTGTGTGTGTGTGTGTGTGTGTGTGTGTGTCGAGAGCAATGTATTTTAGGCTAGTCACACTTATTACAATTCAAATGCCCTACTTTGGCAATCATGCTGATGTCAACCACTGTGAAATACACCTTTGGGGAAGGAGAACTCCAGTAATCTCCATGGTGTGTCCTATCGCAGCATCATGCTGTAGTGTGATATAGAACTCTGGTAGGGGTTTTATCCTCACACATGGCACTGGTGGATGTTTTATGTGTGTTTCTATGTTTGTGTAGGGAGCAATAAATTTTAGGCTAGTCACACTCACTACAATTCAGATGCCCTACTTAGGCAATCCTGCTGATGTCATTCACTGTGAAATACACCTTTGGGGATGAAGAGCTCCAGTAATCTCTGTGGCACATCCTATAATGGTGTAGTTGTTGTTGTTTGTCTTTCAGCTTTTCCTGGTTAGGGTTCACCATAGCGGAACTCCGGTCTGCTAATGCTTGGCAGTAGCTTTTCATGAGCGCCAAGGTGCCAGCTCAACGTTGAACCTTCAACGAAGCCACGCTCATTTACACATGTCTTTCGAATGCCCACCCAACCGCGGGGAGGACATGCAGACTCCACACAGAAGGCACTCCCTGCATTCCAGCCGAGAATCGAATCGGAGAACCTCTTGCTGTGAGGCAACAATGCTACCACTTCACCACTGCGGATGTCCCCTATAATGGTGTAGTGCTATAGTATAATATACTAGTTAGGTGGGAGTTCTAATCCCAGACATGACTGGTGTGTGTATATCTGTGTTTGTCATTCGTATCCTGTGTGATGGTGGGTGTGAGTGTGTAACAACTGGACTCAATGTGGAGTGGGTTTTGCAAACTTCTTATATGGTGGGCCAAGTATATGTCACAATGTCCACCATACAGGGATAACAGATGTGAAATAGCCAAGAGGCTGGGGTGCAAATCCATACCGCTAAATGTGACCTCAATGCCAGCTTGCCTAGGCAACAGCTGCTATGTTGGTAGTACCCTGCATATTGCCCCCTGATAGTAACAATGGTGTGACTGCTGTGGGCTACAGAGGGCATGACACCCTGTCCATCAGTCCAATAGGAATGTACATGCCAACAGTGCACCTCCCCATGTTCCCCACTGGACACCTGCAACACCTGTGGTGCCATCAAATGTGACCCACAAAGGACATAACATGCCTGAAACACAAGCCCTGTATGGACAGATGCCACTGACACCAGGGAATACCGATATCATGCTATCAATGTACGTGCAGGGCCAACCCGCTGTCCATGAACAATTCCCGCACATGAGGCCAGGACTGGCACATCTGATGATAATGATCAGTGTAAACAACATAGGCCAGACACCCCAGGTACAGTTCCACATGCCACTGTACATGCATGTGAGAGGTGTGCACATTCCCAGACACTGTCCATATCATGGACTAAGGAACACACACATGGCAAGGAATGCACAGCATTGCCCACATGCAATAGTCACCAAGGTGACTGGATGGTGAATACAGTACCCACCTGTGTGGGCAACTCCAGACACTACAGCCCTGAGCCACAATGCAGACCATTGTCATGTGGCCTGATGCCAAGGTATACCCATCACCTAGCCTTGTATAGCCATCTGGCACCATCAACCACAACACACCCGTGAAGCAGTGCACACATGCATGTCAGTACTGGCACCCGTATCTGTATGGGTGGTGTATGATGCATATGACCACATTCACACTCACTACAGCCCCCACTGGCATACTGAAGCATGCTGTCTGATGTCAGACACCTCCACATACCCTTTGCACATATAACCTCCATATGACCCCTGTGGTGCATGTGATACCTGTACAGTACTGTGTTAAGGCAATCCCACTAGTGAAGAGTTGTATTCCTGGCCCTGCCAAGTGTGCCAATGTGTGTGCGTCCCTGTGAGAGTGTGGCTGTGTTGACGCTGACATCTGTTCATGCAGGCAGGCATGGGTACTACATCTACCACATAGCTACCATATCCCTGTTGCAGATGTCACTCACCATCACATATACATTCTGAGGGCTCCCCAACATGTGACCTATGTGGTGCATCCAGTAACTGCATGGAAATGTAATAGCACTGCATAGTTGTCAGGGATTTGATACCCTGTACTGATAGGTATGTGACACAAACATCCATAAGTTTTACTCTCCCACCCCTCTCTGGCTTTTCTGTGCCTCTGTCTGCCTTTCTTACTCCCTCTCTGGTGGATGTGGAGACTTACACCTGCTTTGATTAGGCAGTAGCATGTGTCTTTTAAGTGATGCTCAGGATCAGCTGATGGTCTCTTCACAAACTGCCGCCCTCCTCTAGCTGATTGCATATGGAACAGCTGTGGTAACAATCCCATAGCCAATTGCATGGAAACACACACCAATATCTAGGAACATCATGTTGCTGTTAGACCTTTTATTCACTGTGAGCAGGAACTCAATCTGTTTTTTGGCAAACAGCATCTTAGATGGATTGGGGTGTACCTCTAATAACATACACTATGGAGACAGACCAACACACAAGAGGGGGATGTGCCTGACCTGACTACAGACTGTAAGTGCTGCTATACTGCATTTGGGGTAATGTTGGTTTAACAGGGTGTGTGTGGATATGGCTGTCCTACATGATTACATACCTGCCATGTCAGTGCTATGTTAATGAGGGAACACCCATCTGTAGGGCCATCTGCAGATTGGCCAGTGTGTGGTGCCTTTTGTTTCAGGTGTTACCCACTGAGCACCTATCTGTGAACTGCAGAAGGTAGTGTGAGGATTGCAGTCTGTAGATGGTGACAGCCGTGAGAGTTACTGACCTCAAATCCCTCATAGAACATATGGTGCAACAAACCATGTTACAACAGTAAATGTATGAGGTTATCACAGCAACATGTCAATATTGGCCCTGTGTATGTGCCTCCAGCCACAACCCTGACAACCTTTGTACATATGTCATGCAGTAAGGGCTGCATATGTACTGTACACCATAATTACTAACATCATATCTGGTAACAACCCAGTGAGATATCAGACTGCTACACATGTAATGTATAGTAGGGGTTATATTTGATGACATAACCTGGAAATTCTGTGGTTGTGTGTACAGTACTGAGGTCTGTGTACTTTTGGTGATTGCCGGCAGTGTGTATTTTGTTAATATGTACCTTGGCCTGTGTACAGACTGTGGTAGATGTCATTGTTCTTGGTCCTGTTCTATCTGATGTTTAATGCTGCTCCACTGTATGTTACCCTATTGGCTTACATGTTTGTAGGGCCATACATGCACATGTCCCATACCACAGACAGGCAGCGGACCACACTGTGTAGTGGCCCAGTATATGTAGGGTTAGTGTGTGGGTGGCACATATGAGATTGGTGTTGAACAGATAGTTCATATACTGTAATAATATGCTAGCATGTCATATGTAGATGTGGCTGTTCTCACGTTGGTTGTGGTGATGCACTTACACACAGGTTTATGTTAGTCTGTGACGTGGCATGCCTCTAGAGCCTGCTATGTCATATAGACTGTTCTGTTTGTCAGTGTGTGTGTGATGGTCTCAGTTGTGCCTTGTTATATAACAGTTACATCCCAGTGTGTCAACTGAGGTCTTTACCCCCTAGGAATTGTCTACAGAGTGTAGTTAGAGGCTGCCGAACTATACACCTGCATTACTAACTGTTGATTGTTTGGTATCCTGTGGCCCAGTCTGTCTTTACTATTGTACTACTTGATGGCCTTGGCCTGGACAGCAACATCTGATAACATTTCCAGACTACTGTATTACTATACCTGTTTCACAGTTGCATTACTTAGTTTATATGGATGTCCGTGTTTAAACAGCTATACGACATGGCATATACAACTGTAATAGTACACAAATAAAGCTGTCCCATTTATGCACACCTGTGTGTGGTGTTATAGCCTTTGATATCTCTGCGGGTATATGTTGCAGGCAATGAATGTCATTTGTATGGGTGGCTCATACAGTCTCCAGTTGGTAAGGTGGTAACTGTAGGAATAGTGTCTGTTCCATATTGTGTGCACATACTACATATATAACTTAATGTACATATCTCTGCGTGTGTATGTGTAGTTACATATATATCTATATATATGTATGTATACATATATATGTCTATCTGTATCTGCATATATGTGTCTGTGTGTATGTATCCTAGGGATGCCCATGCCATGTCTGGTCCTGGTTATGGGATCTGCAACACTTGGTAGTGTATTGCAGGAGGGACATGTTTGGCTGTTGGGGGATATACCTATTCGTACAAGACATATATTGTTTGGGCCCTCTCAACCCCATTAACGTTGCATGTGGACATATATGTTTTTGTTATTTCCCCATTGTTATCTATGGATGTATGTCCATATATACATATATATATATATATATATATATATATATATATATATATACATACATATATCTGCTGACATATATATAACCTGCCGTATATATTTAGACAAATAGATGTAGACATGCATATCTATAGATGTAGGCATTTGCATGTATATATGTTGATATATATATATATATATATATATATATATATATATATATATATACATTTTTACATATATATATATATATATATATATGTATATATATATATATATATATATATATATATATATATATATATATATATATATATATATATATATATATATATATATATATATATATATACATATATAGATATGTTGTATCTGTATAGATATTAATACATTTACACACACACATACATCTAAATGTTGAAATACATTATCTGTAATGTTGAATGACTGGGCTGGATGATATGTTTTTGAAAACATCAGGGTTATGTACATCTGACATGGCTTAGTGATAAATCACTTTGGTTTTGGTTTGTAGGGTCCTGGGTTTGATCCTTGCAGAGGCTGTTTATTTTGTTGCTGGGCAGAACACACGCAAACCCACTTACAATTGCTTTAAAGTGCCTTAATCACTCTGTATCCAACTTTAAAACAGTTGTAAGCGTATTTGCACGGAGGTAAGCACTGTTAACTTTTGGTTACAGTTTCTTATACTCTGTTTGCTTCTGAATTGCTTAACCTGTGTAGGCATTGCTTACCCCTGCACAAACAGGCTTAAACCCTCTTACTGCTGCTTAAAAGTGCTTACTCCCGCTTACTCCTGCGCTAATTTCTGTAAAAGAAAAGAAAAAGGGTTTATAGCAAAGTTCTGAAAAAAGGGGCACAAAGAGGGAAAGACAGTAAGGAAAATAGCCAGGGATGTGCAGGAAGGGTGTAGGGAAGGTCCATAGCTGCCCATTTCCTCTACAGCAACTGCTGTGCATATACACTGAATTTGGAGGTAGACTTGGACACTCAAACCCCAGGGAGTAGGTGAGGATAACAATAATATGTTGTGATGCCAATTAGACTGGATTACATGTGTCCAGTGAACATGTGTGTGAAATGGACAGCAATGTATGGGGTGAGATTTTTTTGTGGGAACAGATTACCTTTTTTTTTTCAGGTGAGAGTGGGATGTAGGGGAGGGGTAGTAGGTATATTTGGGGAGGTAGGCTGAGTAGGTTAACAGACAAGACAAACAAGATGCATATAGGGGTGGTATATGACACATGGGGGGGTAAACACTTTGATAGGGAGGGGTGTTAGGATATTGGAAGCCCACAAGCCCCCTCGTGATAATAGTGGGACTGAGGTCCCCACCCATGGGCAGTCACCACTGCACCTTCACAGCCCCAAAGGTGGCTGTGCTGGGGGCTGAGTTGCAGAGCCAGGCTGACTCTCTAATTGTGACACATGGCCCTCAAGCTGGCATAGAAGATCACCAAACTGCTGGTCAATGTCTCTACGCACCACAGCCCCAACCTGGCAACGGGTGACAGGTGCCTGTCCATGCCCACTCCCAGGAAGGGCGAGCCCCATCTCCTGAGACAGTTCCGCCTGAAGGTGGTGCAGGACCAATGGACAAGGAGGTCCTGGGTTGGGCCCCAGACATGCTGGTGCCCGGTATCACAACCAGCTGAGGTGGGACAGGTGGGTCCACTGGAACTGGCCTTCCCAGGCATGCTATAGAGTTTTGATTTCATCATATGTGGGTTAGTAATAGTCAACACATTCCAGGGTTAGGTATAACAGCATGCATAGATATTCCCATTAGCCCAGACACCAGATACGGAACAGTTGCATGGCAAACAGAACACATGCATATATGGGACCACAGTGGTAATAAGAACAGCATCCAGGTACATTGATGGCACCATGCCACCAATGTTGGAATAATTCAATATGGCACATGCATGGGACAATTAAAATATTTATCAAACAATTGGACATTATCAGAGTCAGTACATACCAGTTGGGGTGGGTATGTTACAAAGATATGCATCTGGAGCCTTTCTCTCCAGGCCTCCACTGAAAATTGGTTTCATTCCAAGTTGGACTTTTCTGGTTAAAATGTTAAATAAATAAATAAATAAAATGTTGATTATTGTTGGTGGTGGGGGGGAGAAAGATGTCAATTAACAACTAGTATATTCCTGTAATCCACATTGCGTTCCTAGTCAGTGCTATTATCTGTACCTTACAAGTCTTACTACACTACCCTATAGCCTTAGTATAGACAGTGATATGGCTGTAGTCATCGTTACACATGAACCAGTTTTACCTGCTGTATACACTTCTCACCTGGTATACCTGTGGAGGGACTGTTTGTTAACACTAACTGTTTCTACACATACTCCTAGTGTCTGGGTTGATGTTTTGCACATAGCTATCTAACTCTTTCTGCACAGACTCTGGCCATGCGTTGACCACATGCTGGTTTTCCGGGACATATCTAGAATATTGCCCTCTTCCACATTTACTGACCTGACACACACATATACATGCTTTCCTACACAGTTATATTATGTAGCACTGTATGGGTGACAGTGACCAGTGATACTTTATTATTCAGAGAAACTGTAACACTTACAATTCCCTACAATACCAGAGTGAACAGTACCAGTGTAGGTTATAATGGTCTGTATTCCTCAGCACAGTGTTTGCATCCAACGTACCTGTGGGAGCAATGTTTGTTAGCACTACTTAACTGTTGCCACACAAAGTTATGGATTACACATTAGTATTATGCATATACATCTCACTCTGTTAATGTACATACTCTGGTCACAGCTTGACAACATGGGAATGTAGATATGACATACTTGTAATATTACTCTCCTACAAGTTTTGGGGGTTGCTACAGTGACAGGTGAGTTCTCATAAATGTTTGACAATCACTTGTATTTCCTGTTTGCTGGCTAAACATCTGGGATCATCCCACAGACTTACTGGGGGGACAGGGGGACAGGCAGCAGATATGGGCACATATACTGGACATTCTGGTCTCATCTGTACAGTTGTGGGGTATGATTCTGTATGCAGCCTAATTCCACTCCCAGAATTCAGACCATGGCTGTGTCTGCTACAGCTTAAACACTGTCCATCACAGTTGTGTCTGTTATATAGATATTGATGTATATCTCCTATCTGCTTTCTGTCTCATTAATCCCCTGTGCTTTTGCATTTTGACCTTGTATTACAACACTCTTATACATCTGCGGCGCTACAGCGGTAGCGTTGTTACCTCACAGCAAGAGGTTCTCCCGTTCGATTCTTGGCTTGGCTTGGGAGTGCCTTCTGTGTGGAGTCTGCATGCCCTCCCCACAGTTGGGTAGTGTTTGAAAGACATGCGTGTGTAAATGGGCGTGCCTTCGTTGAAGGTTGGGTGTTGAGCTGGCACCTCGGCATTTCATAAAAAATCTACTGCCAATCATTAGCGGACCGGAGTTCCGCTGTGGTGACCCCTTACCAGGAAAAAGCCGAAAGACAAACAACAACATTACAATACTCTTATACAGATTTCCTAGACAGTTATATGTTGTAGGACAGTGTGGGCGACAGTGATGTGCAATACATCATTATTCATAGCACCTGCATATCATTCTTGTATTTCTGGGCACAGTTTTAGTATCTGACAGACCTGTGGAAGGAATGTTTATTAGCACTACCTGAATGTTCCCACACACAGTACCAGATTCCACATTACTATTATGCACATACATCTCACTCTGTTACTGTACACACTCTGCCCACAGCTTGACAAGTTGGGGTGTAAATGGGACATACATGGCTTCTTACTCACATAAGGTATTGGGGAGTTGCTAGTGTGCCAGCTTTGTTCTCATAGATGTGTGTCAATCAGTTGTATTTCCTGATTGCTGCCTATACGTCTGGGATCTTTCCACTGATTTCCCAGGGGGACAGGTTGATAGGCAACAGATATGGGCCACTTTACTGGACATTCTGGACATATCTATACAGTTGTGGGGTATGATTCTGTATGCAGACTACTATCATGGGCAGGATTCGAAACGTGGCTGTGTATGCTAAAAAAACAACACTTTACATCTCAGTTGCATGTGCTATGCAGTTTTTGTTGTCTGCATTTTCCCTGTTTACTGTCTATGTGTTTCTCAGTTGTACTAAATGGCCTCTGGGGATTACACCTGTCATATACAGGTATTCCTACACATTAAATTTATGGTGCACGGTGTGGGTAACAGAGTGCTTACTACAACAGTACTATTACATGATTGCAAATCTACAGTACCATATGATACCAGAATATACACATGCAGTCCAGCAGTTAGACCTGTTTTATCAGGCTATTACAATTTTATTGACATACAAACAATATGAGACTCTTCCTGCCATATTCTCTAGTGTGTGCAGTACTTGCCTTGAACAATACAGGTTTTATACAGGCAATTAATTTACTACTACATTTAGTTTTATTTCCTATGACAGTAAATGCGTGAGTATTACTGATCTGCCTCATGTCATAACCTCACCAGGCGACTGATTTGGGCCTCCTGATTCATGGCCCACTCCATTGCAGCTGTGGGGGACATAAGAGGAATATTTTGCCATACATATCCATGATATACCTGGGCTGGCAATTATTACACAATACTGGGGTGATATTTACACACGACTGGAACATCCCTTGCCACTCTAGCCTGTTGGAGCCACTCCTCCAAGAGGTCCCCCTTACGCTGCTTCAGGTCGGCATACTGGTGCCTGACCTTCTCACCAGTTCGGGGTATGCCAGTGGCACTGGTGAAGTCATGTGCGAGATGGTCTTTTATATTCTAGCCATGGATATTAGTGATATATTGAAGGGGCTTTCGGCCGATCAAGACAATTTGGAGGTTTTTGGCCTAAATACCCTATCAGGACCTGATTCCAGGAACATAACAGTAGATGGCCAGTCCCAATGTAATAATATGTTTTCTAAGCTTAATAGACACATGAAAACTTTGCGCACCAATGTATGGCATTTGAAACTTTTTAAAGCCTACAAAATTAAAGATATTACCCCCAGGGGATTAAGGGTCCGTATACAACCCATTGTGGCCAATATAGACAGTGAGCTTTCTAAGGAATGGGCTGAGGCACAACACTTATCTTCCATGCATTTTGTTGATTGTTTATTACGGTATTATGAAAGGACTGTCAACTCACCGAAATAGAAACTTTGTGTGGGGAGGTAGAAAAATTGAGATCTGAGGTATTATATTCACAGCATGTTTCAGACCTGGCTAAGGAGCTTTCAATATTGGAAAAACAGCTTACAAAAAGAAAAATTAATAAGTTCAATCGTGATTTGATGGACTATGAAAAAGGGAAACCTTTTGTAAATCAAAAATCAGTCAGATTTCAGGATTCTAGGTATATTAATACTAATAAAAAAAGACCAAGGTCCATTTTGAGACATTACAAAGCCACGTCTGATACTACTTCTGAGGATGATACCTCCTCTGTAATGGAAGGGGAAAGTTTCTCATGCCAGGTGTCCCCAGCTGCGAAAAGGAAACAGCCTCCCCCTTTAGAGTTAGGGGTAGGAGGCGGGGTGGCAAGAAACACAGAACTAGATTCCGGCAACTTAACCTTACATTCCCTATTACAACAAATGGTGAAGTAATTGATAATATTCACAATATTTCTTCTTTTAAACTTTCTTCTGTACATACACAACTTCTGAATAAAGGATTATCCTTTGTACCTTCATCATTGGTTTCAGAAACTCAGTTATTACAAGATGTTGACGAATTTTGTAGAATACTTAACCTAAAAATCTTTTTTGCAGACCATGAAAATACTCAAAGGTCATCTGAGTTTAGATTCAGAAAATCGGATTTTGTTCCCCCCATGAACAAACATGTGTCTATTTTTAGAGAATGCATAATGAAAGAGCTACATTATTCTAATTTGTATGGGCCTACCGAAAATAATTTAACTGCAGCAGAAAGGCAAGCTTTGATGGAGCTCAGTAATAACTATAATATAGTAATAACTATGGCAGATAAGGGAGGAGCGGTTGTGATTTTGGATCATTCTGTATATAACCAGGAAGCCTTGCGTCAATTAGCAGATTCTAGTTTTTATATGGAATTAAGTATGGATCCTACTTTATCCTTTAAGAGAGAAATTGATGATTTTTTGGATTTGTCGGTTCAACAAGGTACTATTACAAAACAGGTAGGTACGCAACTTAAGGTGGAGGAGCCTAGTTCCCAATACCTATATATGTTACCAAAGATACATAAAGATCCATTACATCCTCCGGGCAGACCTATCGTTTCAGGTAGGGGTTCCTTAACGGAACCATTGTCAGCCTTTTTGGCTTTCTATCTGAAGCCGTTGCTGACACTTATCAGGTCCCGTATCAAGGACACCACCGAATTTCTTAATATCATCAATGATTCTCAATTGGAATCTCATTGGCTGCTTTGTACACTTGATGTGGCTTCATTATATACATGTATCCCACATGATCAGGGAATTCTGGCGGTTTCCTATTGGTTATATCAATCCAACCTCTACTCCTTGGCCTTTAATAACTTTTTGATTAAACTAACTGAACTGGTGCTGCGGAAGAACATTTTCTATTATCAAGGAAAGGCCTATTGGCAGATTAAGGGAACTGCGATGGGTGCTTCCTTTGCACCCATCTATGCAGATTTGTTCATGGGGTATTATGAGGTTAAGTACATATATGATGGTAACTACAACAAATTTCTACAACATTTGGATATCTGGCGTAGATATCTGAGCGATTGCTGGATGGTGTGGCGTGGGAATAAGGAATGTTTAACTCAGTTTGTGGATTATTTGAATAATAACACTTTTGGCATTCGGTTCACGGTCAATATTGAACATTCAGAGATTGTATTTTTGGATGTTAAGGTTTCCAAACTTGCAGATAACACTTTATCTACTACTATATATAGAAAATTCCCTAAATACAATACTTTATTACATGCCAAGAGTTCTCATCCTCGCCATACCATCCGCAATATTCCAAAATCTCAATTCATGAGAATTAGACGTATATGTTCATCTGATCAGGATTATTTGGATTGTAGTCTAGATTTATCTACTTGATTTTCTAACGGGCTATGAGTCTCAACTTCTAACTAATGCTGTAGGACAAACTAATAGATTGACACGTCAGGATTTGTTGTGTTATAAATCAGATGACAGTGAATTTATGAGGCTAAATAATAATCAACCCATACGTTTAGTAACAACTTATGGTACTAATACGAATCGCTTCAGAGATCTCATTAATCAACATTGGGGTATTCTTTTGTCACATGAGGTTTTAAGTAGGGTGTTGCCTGAACAATGTCAATTTTCCTACCGGCGGGGAAGAAACATGAATTCACATTTCACACATTATAAAAGATACATTCCAAGCCTCCCACAGCAAAGAACTTTAAGTGGTGAATTATTAAAGGGTTGTTATCCTTGTGGTCATTGTACAGCCTGCCAACATTTGCAGCAAACCAAAGAATTTTCTAGCAAAAACACCTCTAGAATTTTTGAAATAAGGGTTTTTGCTAATTGCAGTACGGATTGGGTTGTCTATTTGGCAACCTGTACCTGTTCTGCATTTTATGTTGGACAGACGTCGAGACCAGTGAAATTTAGAATAGGGGAACATTTAAGTGCAATAAAGAACAAACGTGTTGCCAATGCCTTATTCAAACATACTTTGGAACATGCTTCAGCAGTTTTTAGGTTTGTTGTTATAGACAGGATAACTCTTCATAGGGGTTTTAAAGCTGGATGGCACCAAAAACTTAATCGAATGGAAAATATGTGGATAATCAAATTGGGTGGTTTATTTAGACCTGGATTAAATATGTTAGAATAGATTATCTCATGAACTACTATATCATTATGACAATTTAGGGGGTGTTTGTTATGTACCATTTCTTTTTCTCTGTTTTCCTACATAACCATTAGGTCTATTAGTCAGTATTTAGGGGCAGTCATATTGTATTATTGGTTGTATTTACTAGTACATTTTACAACATATTATGATGTTTCCCATAAGTTATATCATGGTTTATAGGCCTTTGCTTAAAGTATTATTGAAACAGGTTGGTCAAGAGACTATTTTTATTTTACAGGGACATGTAATATTTATATACAAATTCTATGTTTCATTGAGGTTATATATTTATACAATAATTTTTGTATTTTTGTAAATATATAATATACAAAAGGGAGAGGTTGTTTGATGCAATACTCTCACATCCAATTGAATGAAATTTATGACAATACATAGATTTTGTATGGTTTATTATGATAAAAAAATATATCTATATGGGAAGAAATGTTTTTTCCCCAAACTGTTTCATGTCCCATAATGTTTTGTAATGGTACATGCCCCTTTAAATGAGCACTATAAATCTGGTACTCATGGGGGGTTGGGTTTTCTGACTTGATTTCACATTATAGCATTGATAAAGGCTATAACATAGCCGAAACCGGTATGCTGTCTGATTATGGGTTCATATACTGTTTTTCTTTATATGAACTAGCTTAATAATAAAGCTGTCTTTTGGTGGAGCGAACCATACGTGCTGGCTCATTTTTTGGATTTATTACAATTTTATTGACATACAAACAATATGAGACTCTTCCTGCCATATTCTCTAGTGTGTGCAGTACTTGCCTTGAACAATACAGGTTTTATACAGGCAATTAATTTACTACTACATTTAGTTTTATTTCCTATGACAGTAAATACGTGAGTATTACTGATCTGCCTCATGTCATAACCTCACCAGGCGACTGATTTGGGCCTCCTGATTCATGGCCCACTCCATTGCAGCTGTGTGGGACATAAGAGGAATATTTTGCCATACATATCCATGATATACCTGGGCTGGCAATTATTACACAATACTGGGGTGATATTTACACATGACTGGAACATCCCTTGCCACTCTAGCCTGTTGGAGCCACTCCTCCAAGAGGTCCCCCTTACGCTGCTTCAGGTCGGCATACTGGTGCCTGACCTTCTCACCAGTTCGGGGTATGCCAGTGGCACTGGTGAAGTCATGTGCGAGATGGTCCCAGGCCTCTGCCTTATATTAAGAGCCCTGGTACTGGCCCTGCAGCAGTCTCTGATCATGGTCTTTGACAAGGAGTTCTGTCATGACCTTGGACTCCTGGATGCATCAGCGCTGTGCCCGAAAGTGCACACCTTCTCCCCTTACTGCCATAGTGCCTGCAAAGGGAAGCTACAACCAGTTATGAGATGTATTCCCACCTCTTGGGTTTAGGTAGGGACAATTTTCCGCACTTTTCTGTGATTGGCCAATTTTGAAAAGGCTAAACTATGGGCAAACCTGCTTACCTACGGTTGACATTGTTTAAGGGGGTATATCAGTGGGCACAATGAGTTAGTGGCCCTACACATTGCTTACACCTCCTAAGCTGCCCTGTGCAATGCTTAGCGTTGCTTACATTAGACTTTGCATTATAATTCCTTTTTGGTATTGCGTTATTATTCATTACACCTTATATGAATGCCTGGTATCCATGATTAATGTGTATGTATACTCTATGGGGTCCTTATGTTTTATTGGGGACTTCAACACTCTATTATAATTGCACCTCACTTCTGGGCTTACTGCTGTACTCCAGTTCACATGTTTATGTTATGTGGTGGATTATGGAACATATGACTGTATACTGATTCCTTTCACAGGTTCAGTTTTGTTTTATTATGGTGAGGACTTGTTTGCTGATACCTCAATTTTCTACATTTCTGTGATGGCTTGGTGGTTAACTACTATGATTTTGGTATATAGGGTCCTGGGTTTGAGACCTCCATGGCTGTTGGTTTTGTTGATGGGCAGAACAAGGGCCTGTGGCTACAGAATGGTTAAGGCCCTTTTGAGCATTTGTAAGTGAGTTTGCACGATGGTAAGCACTGCTAACCTGCCGTTACATCTGCTTACAGACTTAGCTTTACAATTGCTTAACCAGTGTAGACATTGCTTACTGCCACACAAACGAGTTTGACCCCACTTACTAGTGCTTAAATATGCTTACTACTGCTTATTTGTGCTTAAACCTGCTTACTAGTGCCTTATTCATTGTGACACTGAAATGTCACGTGCATTTACTGCAGTACTCCATTTCATGAAAATATGTTATTTAGTGGGTTATGCAACATAAATATTACTCATAACATGCTTCACCATGGGAAATGGATGTGAAATTGAATGTGCTGCAGTGGGACTCGAACCAGGAATGCCTGCTCGTAAGGCAAATGCTCTGCCCACTACACTATTGCTATGCTGCTTCATTTGCATATTTATTCCTTGTTATCTTCTTCAGCCATTTAAGCTGCATTAACCGTAGCTAAGTGATGGGCACACCCGCGCACCTACGGTTAGCTTTAATCCGATTTTTAAAATAAAATAACGGATTTCTTCATTTTATTTATATATATACTGTTGCTGTTGTACACAAGGGGGACTGTTGGTGGGGATATGCAGTCACCTATGAGCGGTCTCGCTCATTTCATACCCCTTTCTGCTGTTCTTCATTGTGGGGCATGTATATTCTGAGAGCACTGCTCTCAGACACGCCCCCTGCACTCTTACATGCTCTGTGTAAGCCTAGGAGCTCAGGCAGCGTGCGTCATTACTATACATGGTGCGCTGCCGTCCAGCTCCTAAACGGTCGCCTCCATGTAGGACTAAGCTAGTCCTGCATGGAGGAATAGTAAATCTGGGGGTCTGTCCTAAAGGATGTGCATGTAAGTGTGTTAGCAGCAATGTTAGGGTCTTGTGAAGTGACTAAGGTTAATAAATTCAGTTAAGAGGTAAGATTTCAGGTTAGTAATCTAAAATTACCAATTGGCAATATGAAATTACATTAGAATGGGGGCCCTAGTAGTTAAGATTAAAATCTCCAAGAATTATTACATTTTTGTGATGGGAGAAAGTAGAAAAGATATTGTGAATGACAGACTGGAATTGTCTAGAAAGGAAGTGACTGCAATAAGGACAGGGTTGTTATTAATTAATTGAATTTTTATACTTAATTAATTTGATTCAGAGTCTGAGGTGGTGTTTGGAACAATTGTGTTAATAGTAAGTTAAATAGAACTAAAGTTTGTTTCCAAGTTCTGCTACCTTCCCTGACATCAAGTGTGCAATTGTAGCCTGAGAAGAAGTATTGGATACTGGGACTGTCATTTTAAGCCAGGATTTTGTGACAACAACTAGGTCAGGAGAGTGGGAATAAAGGAAGGCATTTACTTGGTCTATTTTATTTGTGATGCCAGTGGCATTTAGTAGAACACAGGGCATGGAGTTCATATGAGAAATAGTGTGACTGTTACTAAACTGAACTAGGCCTTGGTTTACCTCAATATTAGATGTAAAGGTCACTGGAGTGATTGTGTGCAAAAATTTGGGAAGTCTTGTATTGTGAATATTTTCAGAATTTGGTATTTTGAAGTAGTGAACTCTAACTAGTGGTTTGGTAGTTGAATGAGTAACTTTGGGGAAGGTGAAGACAAAATTTACTACAGCATTGCTAGATATTATGGTGGAGCAGGGCTTGTTGTTGTGCTAGGAAGGATAAGGGGGACAATTGCAGAGAATTTTGTCTTGGTGAATTAGAGGGTGAAGACTTAATAAATATAAAGGTAGGACCACTGTTAGTGTTTGAAGATGGTGTCAGAAGGTGAGCAAAGTCAGCAGACAGACAGAGAGGTAGCCGATAAGTGGATACATGTACATACAGGTTCCCAGCCAGGGCAACAGTATATACAGGTAGAAGTTTCAACAAAATATAAATAAAATTAACTTTTTTGCAGACAAATGATATGTTTGTCACTCTCAACAGCAACTGCAGAATGCTTTAACTGTATGAGAGTGTGCACCATGGAACTCAGCACAGAGAAAATGTGCTGTGGTGATACAGTGCCACTTAAAATGTCTGTGAAAATAATGCCCTACTGGGAGATGAAATAACAAGAAAGAATAGACCATTGAAATGAAACCCACAACAAAATTAACAATTAAGACAAAGAGAATTTGCAATGACTACCTAGCACACTTTCTAGATAAAAGTGTGCAGTACAGCTAGAGAAAATTCAAATCTGCTGTGGGGGGGGGGGGGGGGTAGATGACTGTCACTCAGGAACGACTGCAGTAAGGTGCCCTTTCAGGGGAATGAAAGCATTACATGTGCCTGAGAAAAAGTGAGAAGAGGAATACAGCCAGAAATCTAAGGAATAAAAACTACAGAAATTCAATCAGTAGAATCCATTAGTGAGGGACATCAAATACACTAAAAAAGGTGTTTGAGAAAATCCACAGCAAAAATTTTTCACGAGACATAATATTATGCTAATAGTATTTTCCCAACATAAAAAAATACCACAATTCGAAAGTTTATGCAATGGTAAGACAAATATCTGATGAAGTTGCTAGGAGGTTGTGATTTATATAGTCAGCAAAAATTAATATATGTGAGGTATTGTTTGTTAATGTTAATTTAAAACAATTTGATTACTTTTGTATAAATGTAAATTTGCCTAAGTCACAAGTGATGATTCAATCAAGGTGTTAAAAAAATGAAGATAACAATTAGTGTTTCACAGACACATATCTAATTGTAGGTGTGTAGCTTATTCAGCAATGGAATTCAGAAATACATGGCCAGCATGACCCTCTGCGAAGTATCTGGATCACTGAAAATGACCAATTACATTAAAGGTCAGTATTAAATTGTATCCAAAAGTCCACAGAGCAAAACCAAGTAATAACAGCAAAAATAGTTACAATAGGTATCCAAATTTCACCACTTTAGATGACACAAAAGCACTGCAAAATGATGCATGATATCTTAAAACATGAATAACTTACACTCTTCATGGTATGTGAAATAGATGCAATTGGTTGTCCTTCCACTGTTCATAAACCTGTCTCCATCAACTACATTAAATCCCTACTATCCAAATTAAAACCATGCTGCACATCAGTAGACGACATCCCCTCCTCTTTCCTTCAGATTGCTGCTCATGTCCTTGCCTTTCCTATTGCTATCCTAATAAACCATTTTATCACTGAATCTACCGTTCCCTCTATCAGTAAGCAATTTTATACCCTTCCAATACACAAAGGAGGTAACTCTACTGAAATATCCAATTTTAGACCTATAGCTATACTCTCACCACTCTCCAAAATTCTTGAAAAATGTATACACAAACAGGTCATCAACTACCTTCTGCAAGGAAATCTACTTACACCTACCCAACATGGCTTTCATCCTATGCATAGCACCACTACAGCTCTCCTGTCTTTTCTTAACTCAGTATCACTTGCTAGAGATAACAACAAACTTCTCTCCTGTCTATCGACCTATCTAAAGCCTTTTATACAGTCTCTCACAGACTCCTTCTCCATAAACTCACAAATTTACACTGCTCACCAGATACTGTTTCTTGGTTTGAAAGCTACCTCTCTGACAGACTCCAATCAGTAAAATGGTTCTCAGCATATTCCCCCCTCCTCCCTGTTAAAATGGGCATTCAGCAAAGGTCCATTCTTGGCCTTCTTCTTTCTAACATCTTTATTAATCTTCTCTCCTTCTCTTGTCCTAGGTCCTCCTTGATACAATACGCAGATGATTCTACACTAATCACTATTGCTGACTCTCCAACTCAACTAAACTTAATCGCGCAGTCCTCTTTTACCTCTGTCGAAAATTGGCTCTCAGAAAATCAACTCATTCTAAATCCTAAGAAAACAAAATTACTACTCTTCCTCCCTAAAAATCTCTACCACATCAAAACTTCCTTCACAATACTATCACAGAATAACACCCAAATACAGGTAGACACTAGTACAAAACTCCTAGGTGTTACTATAGATGATCACCTTTCATGTTATTTACACATTAATAATTGTATAAAAAAACACATCAGAAGCTAGGTCTCCTCTAACGTAACAAAGCATTTCTTACCAGTACTGCAAAGCAAACCCCTTCAAACTCATACCTCTTACCCACTTTACTCTACAGTTCTTAAATTCTCACTTGCCTCAGCACTGGTCTACTAACCAAGTTAGAAACAACCTACAACAAGATTGCCAGATTTGCAGCCCAAAATACATACAAATCCCATCACTATCACTAAAACAACTAAGTTGGCTAGAACTATCTAATCTTCTCCTTTTTAACCAATTTCAGATCATTCACTCAATTCTTTACAAACATTCTTACTGTCCTACTATATCAAATATAATCTCTCATTATTTACCTACAAGGTCACTCCACAGTTCTGAACAAAACCTACTGAAACTCCACAAACCTAGGACCAGAAATGGTCACGATGTCTATAACTTTAATCCTTCCAAGCCTTGGAATAGCCTACCTCTGGATATTAGATCCCTTGAGCAACCCAAAAAATTCAAATCAGCTACTAAAAAATACCTGCAAAGTAAATGGATCTGTCAATGTAATTACCCTCCATAAACCCTCGCTTGTATCCTTTCTTTCCATTTGCTGTCTCTCCCTTCTCGACTCTACTCTAACTTTATTTCTATCATTTCTAACTGCTGTATCTCTGTCTAAACACACCTTATAAAATATCCCAGTTTTACTGGTTATAATTTAACCTGTATATAATACATACCACAAAATGTCTTCCTTCTGATGAATGCCTTTCACTAAATGTCTGCATGAAAAGTCTTATTTAATTTCTGTATTTTAATATGTAGTATAACCATAAGTTTTCTTCTGATGAATGTATTTCTATAATTGTTAAAATGACTAATATGTCATTTCTGCTGGAGCTTTTCCCCTCAGGCCTCTGCTGAAAAAGGGGTATGTAGTTCAGTTAGACAAACCTGATCAACAAATGTAAAATAAATAAAATAAATGGCAAGAAGTAAATATAATGGTAAAAGGGAATGACCTTAAAGACAGCAGCATTAGCAATAGCCACCTGCAAGTGCATACAAAGGGTGGAAGGTGTCCTCTTAATGACAAGTATCTGTTAAACTAGACAGATACAGAACTATGCAGCTCATTCACAACTGTAATTAAAGAACAAAGGGCACTTTTCTATTTAGAGGTACACTGTATCTGCCGAAGGGAAGAATGGAGAGATGACTTTCACTGTGGTAGAAAAGGAGTATGTTGTCTTTGAATGGGGTGTATCTTGTAAGGGTAAAAGTATTAAGAGTACCTAACACCTGTTCAGGCTAGACACTGTAGACAGGGATGTTTTAAATTTACTGGGGTGGGACATTGACTTTCATACTACTGGAACTGCAGTAAGTTATTATTAAGAGGAATATATCTTTTAGGAGGGAAATCTAAAGGCAGGTGAAACAGCTGCGATTGCGTGTCATTGCAAGGTCCAGAAAGGGAAAAGTGTCTCAGAAAAGAAGAAAGTCTTTGCACTATGCTTAATAGGTGCCAAAATGTATTTATTTAAGAATTTGTTAACAACTGGCACAGTAGACTGGTATAAGGAACCACTTGAGCTACGCGACCAAGGCCAAGATGCAAATAAGCATTCATTTACAAATGAGTTCCAGCAATTTTAGATGTGAACATACATATGAGTTACTGAGGTCAGATATGACAACTTCCATGACCCTGAAAATCAGACTAGTCAGGTTAATCGGTCTGTAGTGTCCAGGCTCTGTGGTAGGGGCATGGTTGTGGTAGGCCATCACCAGTGCAATGCATCATAATTTAGGGTGAAATCCTGTAGGTAAGCTTAGGTTAAACAATTTAAGGATATGTTCCACAATAGCATGTGTGGTGCTATTTATTAGGAATCCAGGTAAATTCTCTGGGCCCATGGAAGTAAAACGCCCAGCTATGGTGAGGTATATGTTTGTGGTCTAGTGCAAATGAATGCAGATACTGCATTGTCATTCAGGGCTGAAGTGCTCAGCACTCTCTGAGTTGTAGTTAGATGTAACAAACTGTATACTGCATTCCATGTAGTTTGCTATATACTGATGAAGACAACTACAGAAAAGGACAGTGCGGTGGTGCAGCGATAGCATTGTTGTCTCACAGCAAGAGGTTCTCCAGTTTGATTCATGACTGGGATACCTTCTGTGTGGAGTCTGCATGTCCTCCCTGTGTTTGTGTGGGTTTCCTCCGGGTTGCTCCAGTTTCCTCCCATATTATAAAGACGTACATCTGGAGTGTTTCTTCCCAGGCCTCTGTTGAAAATTGGCTTTGTTCCAAGTAGGACTTTCCCAGTTAACAAATGTTAAATAAATTACCTTTTTATTTTTTTGTTCTTCATTTGTGTGTGTGCGTGTGTGTGTGTGTGTGTGTGTGTGTGTGTGTGTGTGTGTGTGTGTGTGTGTGTGTGTGTGTGTGTGTGTGTGTGTGTTTGTTTGTACATGTGCATGTTGGTCCTCTGGTGTATATCATTTCTGCGAATGGCCACATCAATGAATGGCATTGCATCGAAAATGCAGTCTGTTGAACCCCCACACTCCCCTCCTCCCGCTAACTACATATCCAATCTCCAAGACTGCACTACAGTGGGGAAAAGGGAAAATTTCCAGATTCCACCATGATGTGATCTCAGTCAGAAGAGTTATAGGTGCTACAGTTTCTTGAGGGTTACTTGAAATCTTCCTCAAATACATTAAGAATTGATATGTTCCTCGGAGACATGGAGGATGTCCTATAGCAGGTATAAGTTGACTGTCTTGTTTACATTATGTCGGAGTTCAATGAGTTCAGTTTGGGGGTCTCTGGGAATCAGTCCAGAGGTGATTCAGTCACTGACAAATATGGAAACAGTTTCCCTTTGTTTTGTTGACTGCCCAAATGAGCGATTGTCATAAAGTCATGACAAAACACATGAACACTGACATGGAATCAGAATATTGAACAGGACAGCAGTGTTGTTGTGTAGGATCATGGCACAGCAGGGACTGGTATATTGTTTCTTTCATCACCGTGGTGGAATTGCAGAGTTGACATATATAATTAGTAGGGGGGGGGTGAAAAAAATTAGGTGTTTTGTTTTTCTTTTGTGTTTTTATTTTTTTTCTGTTTCGATGTTAGGGTGTTTGAGCTGTTGTGGCTTGATATTGTAATATGAGCACATGGAAACACTACAGCAGTTTCTATCAGTCCTGGAGAGAGTGCTATCTTTACAACAAAAACAACAATTACACAGACGTGTTCAAGTTGCAGCAGAGCCTCAAGATCAGGCAATTTGTTGGTAAGACTTCTGTCATTGAGAAGAGTAGCCTTAATATGGTCTGACTTAGGAATGGAAATGGCTACACTGATATCTGCTATGTTGGGACATTAAGTGGATGCTACCTAAAAACAGCCCTATGAAGGAAGCAAGGACTGTAGACAGTATTGGAAGCCATTGAATGAGGGGTGAAGGTCATCCTTACTGAAGAAAGTTGGACTGTCAATCACCTCATCCCATGTTGACATATGGAAGACCTCCTTAAATGACACCAACTACTTAGGCAGCTGTAGAAGTCAATCATCTTTTCTTTGAATATAGGTCTCATTCTTGGTGAAGGAAGGATTCCAGACAGGTAGTATTTTGCCTGCCACATACACCATGTATGGAGAAATCCATCATGTCTCTTTGCATGTCCTTCATGGTTGTGTGCCTCAGGTTATTCACATTCAGATGGACTACCACATGGTCATAGTTATATTTGTCAAAAAGGACTTTAAAGCCCTTGTGATATCATGGATTCTGACACCAGAAAGACAACTGACTATAACTCTCTCTCTATCCAGTCATGAATATGCAGGCAGTGTGCCAGGCAACAGTGTTACCAGTTACTAAGACAGTTCTGATTTTACTCATGGAATTTGAGGTATTAGATCATTTGTGGTCTACCACCTGGAGACCCTTTGCTGAGTCAGCAAGGCACTGACAGGGTGGTGGTTTGTTGCTGAAACCAAATCTCCTTAATCCAAGGAAGCTTTGGTAGTGACTTTTTTTACATCTCGGCGTAACTCAGTTTAGTGCGAGTATGATAAGATCTTGGTGGTGGTGTGCCATGCATAGATATTTGCACCTCTTAAAGACTGAAATACTTGTATCAAGTAGAAGCTTATTGCTGGTGAGCATACTGCAGTTCCTACACTGCCTGAGAGTACAAAAGTGTAATAAAGCTGGAAATTGTTGGGATAGAAGCAGCTTTACATTCCATTTTGTTCAGGTGGATCTTGAATTTCATTTTGTGTAAGTGCTCAGGATGTACTCTTTGCAATCTAGCTATGTGTAGTCTGTAGAAGGTGAACATAGCTAAGTGATGGCACAACTAATTCTGAGCAGATAAGAGTGGTTTAGAGCATCCATTTACATATTGTGAGAGGGAAAACACAGATGGTACTGCAACTACTATAGTAATAAGGAGCCTACATTTGACTAGCAGCAAACACTCAGGGCACATGCTCAACCTACAGCAACATTAAATCTGCATTTTGCCATATATTGAATAAGAAAAATTACCTTTTTATTTTTTGGTCTTCATATCAATGAAATACTTGACTAGCAACTGATAGCAGCCTTGCACAACTGCAAGCAGCTTTCAGCAATACAGCAATACTAAATACTGAAATACTCAGCAAGTATGATAGCCAATGGACACATACCTAATGATGACTGTAAAAAGTGCTAGCCAACTACTCTGCAGTGTCACTTAAAGCAGCAATGCAGTGAGTGTTATAACATTGACACCAGCACAATATATATTAAGCCAGAAAACTGATCCATCCAACAGAATACAAGTTGCTACTAAGCCAGCTGTATTTAGAACTCCCAGAACCACAGTAAATTATTCTTTCACACAAGATACTTACTACTAATGGTCCAAGAATTGCCAAGCTAAATTGTGCCCAATTAGCAATATCAACTGAAATCAGCAAAGAAAATCAGAAAATCAGTCCAGATGTTAATAAAAGAATCTTAGTTATTGCTTCCAGTAATAACGGCCACACAGGTACAAAACGCACTCTCTAAAGCCAAGAATACAGCATCCATGGGACCAGATGACATCCTGGGCTGTGTACTACATGAACTACAATATAAACTGGCACCTCACCTAAGTGTCATGTTTAATCATAGCCTCACCTCAGGTTTCGTGCCCACTGAGTGGCGCAGAGCTACAGTTATCCCAATCCACAAGGGGGGATCCACCTTGGATCCCGAAACTACCGTCCCATCAGTCTGACAAGCCTTATCTGGAAGGCCATGGAGCATATTATCATGGAACTTATAAACAAAGACATTGGCAACCTTCAAACACTGGACCCCACCCAGTTTGGGTTTGTGAAGGGCCGATCTTGTCTCCTGAACCTGATTGACTTCTTTGAATCAGTCTCCAGAGCCATGGACAAGGGTAAGGTGGTCTACACAGCATATCTAGACCTTGCCAAGGCCTTTGACACCATCCCCCACTCTGGAATCATAGATAAACTTACTAAGTTGGGCATTAATCCCTATGTCACCCAATGGGTTGCTAAATGGCTTACTGATAGAACCCACACTGTAAAAGTAGCCGACTCCAAATCCATCTCCAGACAAGTGACAAGTGGAGTACCTCAGGGTTCAGTCCTGGGGCCGCTCTTTTTTGGCATCTACTTCTCTGAAGTACAGGTCAACACTAAGGGACTCTGGCTAACAAAGTTTGCAGATGACTGCAAACTGGGAGCCATTATTGAATCCCCAAATGATGTGGATACTCTACAAAAGGGCCTTACAGAAACAGATGCTTGGTGCCAGATCCATGGGCTCAAGCTCAATGCCAAGAAATGTATTGTTATACCCTTTGGGAAAAAACATGTATCCACGAATTACCATATAGGTGGCAGTACACTAAACACAGAAAGTGTGATAAGAGACTTAGGGACACAGGTGGACAGTGGTCTCACCTTCGATAACCACATCGCCACAACAGTCAGGAAATCCTTCTTTGTGGCACACCTCATCACGAAGGGCTTTTCATCCAGAAAAAAGGAGGTCATTGTCCCACTGTACTCATCCCTCATTAGACCCATTATAGAATACAACACCCCATTTGGTATGTACCTCTCAAGACATCTGCAACAACTGGAAAGGCCTCAGAAATACCTCACTAAAGGAATCACAGGCCTAAAGCAGATGCCCTATGCTGACCGCCTTAAAAAACTCCAGCTATACTCTGTCGCATATCGTCTACTCAGAGGCGATCTCTGCTTAACATACAAGGCCATGTCAAACCCAGAGCTGTTGGACATGCTACACTTAAAGAAATCCCAATCCCTCAGAGCTACACGCTCCAGGGATCTAAACCTTGTCATCACAATAAACAAAACATGCTGGAGGGATAGGTTCCTGACCCAGAGACTCCCCAGACTCTGGAATAGATTGCCCATACATGTCAAGCAGAGTGCCTCTTTGGACCTCTTCAAGAGGAACCTTGACGATTGGATGGGAGAAAGGAAATTCACCCCAGGGATCACGTCAGTCGCCCTGCTAGACAGGGGTCCAGGAAAGTAAATAATGTGGGAAGAAATAGCCAGGGAATTGTTATGGCTAGGCTTGTATAGGCCCTAGGGCTGATAGCCTAGTACCAACCTATGAACCTATGAACCTATGCTGTGTGAATGGAAAGCCACTTATCTGGGGGCATTTAGAACCCTTTAAAATAGGCAATCAATCTCAGTAGGCTTCGCCATCCTTTTACATATATCCAAACTTTTTTATATCTAGAAGCAGTATATCACCTGGCTCCCCGTTAAAATATCAGGACTTGCAATGCCAAGTCCCAAAATTTTGAATAAAAGACCAACAAAACATATGAAGAGCAAATACTGAACATTGATTTTTGTCCTCTAACCTTTTTTTATTCTGGGCAACAATCATATAAATAATACCTCTAAGATCATCATACATTGAAGAAAAGTGAATATTCCAAGGAACAGTAAACTCAGACTTGATATATGTAAGTCCGGATTTTTGGTCATTCAGTCTCCACAGTCCAGGATTCAACACTGCAGCTGCTGTCATTTTAAACAGTTACTTTATTTCCTCTATTCTTCATTACTAATTCCATAATGATATTTTCAACAACCTTGCAGAGGATACAGGTGAGACTGATAGCTCTTATAACTGTCTGGAAAGTCAGTGTTGTGAATAGAGGCCACCAAAGCAAAAGGAACACTTTTTGCCATATCCTGGATATGAATCCCATGGAAATACTTTTATATGGCAGGATGTAAAGGGAGTCTATGAGGGGACTGGGATGCTTTTGTGACCTATGGAAATTATTATTTATTTATTTTTTTTACCCAAGAGTGCTTTGATTTGCTTGTGAAATAAATTTGGGATGGGAGGGTGATTAGCTTTGAGCAGTAAAGAAGTAGTTGTACTTACATACTTCTTAAACTGATACTAAATTTGTTCACAGAGATAATGGCAAAGTCTGGTAGATTAAGAAGAAATGTCACTATCTGCTTCAAAGGTATTACACTTTTGTGTGTTGCCTCTGTTTTTCCTTATATAATTATAAAATTATTCATTATTTCCTTCATTCTCACTAACGAGCTAGTGCTCTTAGGGAACTTTGTGATCATTTTTGTTGACTCCTTTTGGGTTTGGTAGAACATGATTTTTAATTAATTAATTTGTTTATTTACTTGTGACTGGTTGGTTGGCTTATGGCATTAAGGGCCTATTATAGGTTGAGAAGAGCCTTTTCTTATTTGCACTTCCAGCAGAGCGACTTGACTTTGAAGGTCTCATTACATTTCTTACTGAAGGTGATATGATCAATCCATGATGGTATATCATTTTTTAAGACTGTGCAGCTGAAAACAATTGGGTTCTTTAGGGTTGTCTCCCAGTTGGTACTTTTACGTATTATTTATTTCAGTGTAACTACTATGTGAGTAGTCTCTAAATAGAGAGAGATATGAGCTTAATAGTGACTTGTGTTTGGGTGCACAATGTTGATTTTTTTTCTTTTTTCTTTCTTTTTTTTTTTTTGAAGATAGTGACACTATGTCATGATGAGATCACAGCATGTATGACAGTAGGGACTATACTACAAACACATTTAGAATTACTATATAAGGACAGTATCTATGGCATTTTATATCCTGGTATGATTTTTTACAAGCTATGTGAGTTAGTTGGAGCTAAAGAAGAAAGTACCAGATACTCAATTGAAGACTGGCCAAGAGACAGCTCTGAATATTTCTTTTATGGACAAGGGTCCCTCTATGAGCAAAAGAAAATAGAGGAGTTTCCCCAGAATCAAACACTGAGGAAAATGTGGAAGAAATAAACGTTGGTTCAGTGTTCAATCTTTCAAATAGAGTTTTAACCAACGATGACATTTCACTATTGAACAAGGGTATGAATTTCATACCCAAGAGCAATAGTGTTATAACAGAGACTGTATCAGATTTGAAACTATTTTGTAGAAATATTATGTTGAAACTATTGTTTAAAGATACCAACTCTATACAACAGACAGATAGAAAATTTGTTTTTAAAAAACTCAGTGATTATGTTCCAATTAACCATCCTATTATAGAAACCTACCAACGGTTAACAGAAGAAGAACTACATAAATATTATAATGAGAAAAGAGATAAGAGACATTATTACTCTGATAATTTAACTCATGGTGAGAGAATGAGTTTAAGGAGTCTGCAGGCTGACAGTACTATTGTAGTCAGACCAGCAGACAAGGGAGGACGAATCGTAGTCATGGATATCAATCAGTATTCTATAGCTATGAAGGATATGTTAAGTGATAGATTCTATGAAATTATTGAATCTTATGCTATAATAGGCATTATAAAAACAATCAAGAATATATTAACAGAGCTTCATTATAATAAAAGGATTGATGAAGATTTATTTGGGTATTTACTGATTAAGGAACCGCTAATACCGATCATGCATGGACTACCGAAAATCCATAAGAACCCAGTCAACCCTCCCATGAGACCGATAGTGTCAGAGCCACAGAACATCTATCTGTATATATAGAGAAGAATCTCAGACCCATATTAAATGACAACAAATTTGTGTTGAGAGATTCAAAACAGTTTTTATTAGATCTATATGAATGCATTGGTGATCAGTCTGAACTAGAGCCGTTTATGTTTGTTACACTCGACATACAGTCATTATTTACAGTTATACCAAATAGAAGGGTTGACTTTTGTTTCTGACTATCTAAGCATAGTGACTACGACCAAGATAGATTTAATATCACATTTCTTGGATTTAGTTCTAAAAAACAATATATTCATGTTTGATGACACCACATATAAGCAGGTAGATGGTGTTGCCATGGGCACTCCATGCGCCAATAGTTATGCAAACATGGTATTGGTGCATTGGGAGGAGAAGGTGCTATTTAGGACAGGATTATTTATGGAACAGGTTATTATGGAAAGGAACAACTAGAATTATTCTTAAAAAACATCAATAATTTAATGGATTTTCTTACATTTACTATGAATTATTCAAGGAATAAGATTGAGTTCCTAGATTTGTACATTGAGAAATTGCCAAATGGATTGATCAACACTGGGATAAGGCTTGTTATAGTAACTCCTTGTTAATGAGATCCAGCATGCACCCCTCATTTGTATTCAGGAACATTATAAGAGGACAAGGGATAAGGGCCTCTAGACTTAACCCTACAACTGAAGGTTTCAATTTAGAACTCGATATATTGAAGAATAGACTATTAGAAAGAGGATACCAGGAATATGAGGTAGAGAGAAACTTACAAGATCTACCTAATTTGAGAAGCACCATTGCTACACCATATTTTGGTCCTGATATTCTATATAGGAATATTGGTAATGAGCACAATCCCCCAGTTGTGAAATTCATGACCTCCTTTACTTGTGATAGCTACAGGATTAGGGATATTATAGGTAAATATTGGAAAATTTTCGAAATAAATGAAGAGATTAAGAATATCGTAGGTGGTATCCCGAAATTCCAATATAGGAACCAGAAGAATCTTAGAAGGATGCTATGTGATACCAAAGGTGGTCATGTCGATATAGGCTCAGGACACACTGAGCAATGTGGCAAATGTAATTTTTGTACATACATAGACACAAGTCCCTCCTTTTTGCATCCGGATACAGGGAAAGTCTTCACTACTATTATTGCAGCGAATTGTATGACTAGCAATATAGTATATTTAGCAGTGTGTCAAGTATGTAAGTGTTTTTATGTAGGAAAAACTAATCGTAAATTTAGATAGAGAACACATTTACCACATTAGGAAAAGTTATCAGAATAATGCCTTAGCTAAACATGTGGCAGATAATGACCCCACACATATCTTTCATTTTAGAGTTCTAGAAGTTATACCAACCAACAGGAGAGGAGGAGATATTCGGAATCACACGGAGGATAGAGAGAATGATTGGATTATACGCCTAAGAGCAGACAGTGGGAAAGGATTAAATGAGAGGGTCTCCATAAAACCGAAACTGAGGAAAAGAAGGAAAATTAAGTAAGATACACATCATATACAATACATTCAATACACTTTTCAAGGTTTATGTATGTATTTTGATAGTGTTATCTTTAGCATCCTTTTTAATTGAGATTTACTTGATTTTATTATGGTGCTTCTATATATATATATATATATATATATATATACTTTTTAAATACATGTATTATGTGAGTATTCTAAACATACAATATTACACCATGCCCCAGTGAAACAATATGTAGATGCAGAGGCCTTCAATATTGACAGAATAGGTGAGAGTATACACACAATCATTCATCATTACTCACTATTTATTTTTACTCTTATTGAATCATGTTTAAGAAGTTAGTTACTGATGCATACGTGGGTTAGTTTTAATATTTAATGGACAATATCTATATTCATGTCAACTACAACACCAAATGTACATCTCACACATATACATATTTCCACACCTATTGTATACAAGATGTACCAGATATATTATTGTCACATACATATATACACATCTAAAAGATGTATACATTTTGTTGCTCTACATACATTTCATCATATCTCATCATACTTATATATACATATTTTATTACATACACCTAGTTACATCTCTATATATGCACCATTTTACAATTTTGCATTTTTTGCATATAAGATGTACTTGATATATTATTGCTATACACACATATACACATCCAAACATATATTTTGTTGTTCTATACACTTTTCATTACACTCATATATATTTTGTTATATACATCAAGCTACATTTATATATATAATCTCCCTATTTCCCACATACACCACTTTTCATAAGCTTTCTTTATACAAGTATGTTAGAAGAAAATATATGCTTGTTTATTTTGTATTTGAATTGTTTTTAGATTAAGTGACATTTCCCTTTTAAATAAGTGATGAGATCATTTTTAATTGAATTGCCAAGACTATAAAAACGTCTTTTAAACTTATTTGTATAAAATAGACCTGATGAAGCTACCTTTTGTCTGAATAAAACTTTATATTTTATTTCATCGAGTATTTCAAGTGATTTTGGAGACTTATTGGACTTTAGGAACCTCATATTACGCTTGTATTAATCTGCTTCACTCTCAGTCTTCCATAAGTCTTATGGACCACATTTCTCATTGTTTATTTTTGACTGAGAGAGTTTGCCGTAGTGGTGGTTCTACTCCTTCCAAAGTCAGGGAGATGTTGAACATATTTGTTATTGGTAGTATAGCTGTCCCAGTTAATTATAGGGTTACTGAAGTTATCTGTAATAGTTGTGCTGTTTCTGAAAGTTAATTTCTCAGGTCAGTGAGATAGTCCTGAAGTTATTTAAGTGACATGGAAGGAGTTCTGTAACAGAAAAGGTAGATGGAAACCCATGTGACGTATAGTGGAATTTTGACACAGCTAAGACCCAGTCAGAGTTTTATGAAAAAACATGTGTGTTTACCTTATATGAAGAAATATGATGCTATATGTCCCTAGAGTGAATACCATAATTATTCCATACCAATAAATCAAATGAATTATAAACATATTTCAGAGACTGCGGTGGTGGTGCTGCTGCAGTAGCGTTGTCACCTCACAGTAAGACACCATCCTGTTCAATTCTCAGCTAGAGCGTCTTCTGTGTGGAGACATGCGTGAATGGGCATACCTTCGTTGAAGGTTATGCGTCGGAGCTGGCAACTCGGCACGTAAAAATCTACTGCCAATCATTAGCGGACCGGAGTTCCACTTTGGCGACCCCTAACCGGGAAAAGCCGAAAGACACAACATTCTTTTTTTTTCAGACTGCTTCCATTATATTTATGGTATTTCATAAAGATATTACAGTGGAGTCAACAAATGCAAACAATACATGAATACATGACTCTCTACACATGAGACTTTATATTATGCAATCAGTGGCATGTTATTCTGAAAATTATGTGTACTGGCTTTTCTAAAGTCTTTTTGTCATTTAAAGGTTCCCAGCAGAATATTATGTGTTACATACATTTTAAGGTATTCCTGTTTCAAGTCACTTAACACTGTCATTTACGCTTTGTTCTCTTAGTATAGAGAAAAAGTCCACAAATTATGTAACAGAATGCAAGCATTTTACAGTATTGTAAACTGTATCAGAGAAACTGATTAGATTTATAGTTAAACCTATGGATGTAGTTACTGTTATTAATCACTGTTTAAAAGAAAGAACTGATCCCTACTTGCACTTTATGATCGATCTGTATTGTTTCATAAAAGTGAGAAAAGAATGACACATGTCTGTAACAAACTGCTTACCATACGTAAATGTGAAGAGTTTGACCACACTCCATGATGGGTCCCTGAAGTGTCAATGCTTTTTTCAGATGGTGAAACAAGTTAATGGTGATCTTGGATGTTATATGTCATGACTTCCAAAGCTAGTAAGCCTAACTCAAAATATCAACATTTCAATCTTGATTGATGGAAATTAACAGAAACTGTCCTGACAATCTTGGCTAAACAACATAAATAGAAATGTATTTGCTTATTTATTTAGTTATTTGCTTTGGTGTAATGGGAAAGTCTGTCTGCGACTGATCCATGCAAGATGCAGAAGCCCTGGGAGAAAAACTTTAAATTGCATACAAAACATTAATAATAACAATAATAATAATAATAATAATAATAATCACAGTATATAAACAATTTGGCAAGGATAAAAATACTAGGCAATTACTGTTTTTTAAGGATGATTTATGAAGGTAATATACAGAAGGTCAAAAAAAGTAGGGGAGGTGAAAATAGTTTATTGGTAGTATGGACATGTAATATAAAGTAAGACAATTAGGTATCGGTAGTAGGCCTGAATGGATGCTTTTGTAGTTAACATGCAGTTAACTTTCTTTGTCTCCATTATGTTACTTCTAAACTTTCACAGTCAACTCCATACCACCAAAACTTCCCAGCATGTGCTCTGTCAGTGCTTCTTTCCTTCTCTTTTAAAGAATTACCAACCTCCGTTACCTGTCCACCCCACCATTCCCTCCTTTCTTACTACCTCACCAACAACAAATACACACTAATCTCCACCAGCTGTACCACCTGAAGGACCATCAAATCACACATGCACATGATGCTAGCCAAAATACTTCATAAAACCTCCCCAATCTCTCAAATACTACTTAAGGGAATATTAAACCCAACCCTGGCCCAAACAAGTTTACCTGTTTTCTAATAAATACACAAAGCATAAGAAATAAAACTACCATCTTTCTAGCCCAGCTATAATATGGACTTCCACTGATAACTTCAGCTGCAAAAAAGGAATTCAAAATGTATACGAACTACAGAGAACATAATCTTTAGGTTTATTACCCTTTCCCCAAAGTAGGATCATCACTGCAAAACCCTTAAAAAATCAAAGTGGCTCCTAATCCTACAGAGATGCCAGCACCTACTGGGCTCTCAGTTATTCAAACTTCTTAATAACCAAGCCATTTCTTTCCCAGCAGCCAAACCAAGCAAACCTCCTCCCATATAGAATCCCAGAAACCCCAAAAAGCTAAGTTCCCTACTAAATACCTCCAAATACAAAGCTTTAATGTACAAACCACAGTTTCTCATTACTGGGCCCTAAAACTTTGGGCCTTTCTTCCCCACTATATTAAACACTCTGCTTCCTACTGTCAGTGCAGATCTCAGCTTAAAGCTCATCTTAAACTAGCAGCCAAGTGTCACTGCCACCAACTGACAGCATTACCTGACCACTTCTACTTCTCTCTGCCTCCAGCCTCACTCCTTGTATCCCCACCTAACCCTACAGTTACTGATGCCGATGCCCTGGCAGTTGTACATAAATGTATGTCACTTATATATTGTTACTCTGCTGTCAATTACTATAAATATACATATTTTCTATTCCTTTATACTTGAACTGTAGATTATATTTGTCCATATTATATCTTTTTTGTTGCTCTTACCTGGGCTGAGACTGAGATTGGTCAGCTGTGATCAGTGTTCTATCCCGATTAGCATATTCAAATAATAAAATAATAAGAATAACAATGAGCAGAAATTCATGTGTGGAAATGGGAAATGAAATCAGGAGAATTGATGGATAAGTTCAGTGCCAGCAGCTAGACTGAAAGCCTGAGGGCTTCTGAATGAGTCAGTCTGGAGTTAAACTGATTCTGTGGCTACACAGGTTTTGCTCCTAAACTCAGTGTCCCAGTAAAATTGAAGTACAGAATTCTCCTCTGCCTAAAGTAGTTATATTCATGTGGGTGTGCAGCAGATGACTTCCCTGTGACATGCATGACAGCACATATATGACTATGGCTCAGTATCAATGTACTCTAAATGCCCTTAACAAGCAAAAACCCTCTTGATGCCCTGTCTTACAGGAAATGATGCTTGCATTCCACCTCTACTGTTGGTCAATATGGAGCAAAGAGAAAAGATTGTTTAGATGAATAATTAGTTGCTATAAGTCACTTTGTTTGGTAGACACTAATCAATTAGTTATGTTAGATCTCACTATGCAAGTGTCCACTGCAGGCAAAACACTGGCCCTTCCTTTACCAAGAATGATACCTATATACAAAGAAAAGATGGTTGACTTCAACAAGTGGTTTAGTAGGTGGTGTCATTTGAAGGGGTTCTACTGTGTGTCAGCATGGGATAAGGTGATTGATAGTCTAACTTGCTTCAGTAAGGATGTCCTTCATGTGAGGCATTTGTGAAGATGAAATAGAGTGGCTGGTGGTAAAGAGGTAAGAAAACATGGTGACTGAAGGAATGGAACATGCTAGAACAAAAAATTCTCATTAGAAAGATAGCACTATGATCACTTTAAAAACTACCCACTGAACAAGGCGGATGATTGTGCTCTACAACCCAGTTTGTTCTCAGTTTGCAGTCTTGTTTATGGTCATCGTCCATACATGTGCACAGATTACAGGGCGTCATTGTTATGGTATGTTACATTCAGTGTATAATGTCAGCGACATAAGCATGCTTATATGGTTATCATCCATACATGTACACAGATTACAGGGAGCTGTTGTTATAGTTTGTCACATTCAGTGTACAATGTCACCAATATAAGCATGCTTATGAAAATATAACATGATTTTACTGGGAGCTAGACTACAAGGTGGAAATACAGATCACTGAAAAAGATAAGAAAAGCTGATGTAGAAAAAATATTTAGCTGATATAAATCACTTTGATTGGTAGATAATAACCAGTAAGTCACCACATAAGATCCGATACAAAAACAATAGCTGTTTTGTGACAGAGCCCCTCCAGAAGATTAGGCATTTTTTAACATAGTCCAACAATGGTACCTTTGCTCAAAGAGAGCCAAGGTATGATTGTTACACATACACAGTCTACTAAATCAAAGGAATTGAGTTAACACATCAAAATCTTTCCACAGGAAAAAAAAGTTACTTGGAGCGCATGCAAGTGAAGGGAGTTATGTAAATAGTCTACCATACAAAATAACTGAGCTAGACAGATGTTCTTTATGTGAATACCAGCATTACTGCTTTCAACTTTTCTTTCCTGACATCCAGACATTCATTGGAAAGCAAGTGCATTTCTCAGTGATCTTTCCTGGAAAATTGATTTTGCTGAAGACCTGAATAAATGAGTGGATAGCATTTAAAGTAGTGCACTGTCCTGCCAGTTTCACATTACAACCCAGACAACAATATAATTCTATTCTTGCTCTGTCTTGGCAAACTAGTTTAAATCTTTTGCACATCTGTTTTGTAATATATGGAAGACTGGCATCTTCAAAGGCAGGCTATAAATCAGAATTATTAGTCCATACCAGCAGTCATAAAAGTATTTGGTGCAAATATTTTAAATTATGTGCATACATCAATAACTGTGCTTATTTATTTTAATGGGACAGTGCATTATATGCTGTGCATAACTTACCACACTTCTATTCATACAAATCAGAGTGTATAATAAGCGAAAACACAGCATTTATGATAAAATTAATAATGAGCTTTAGACTGAATGGGAACGTAATCACATTCACTGTTTAATGAATTGTGAAAAGCTCATTTAACGTGGTCTTAACTATCCATAGTTTAATGCATAAACAAGTATGAGACCTTAGAAAGAAGAAATATTTTAATTCCTAAATTCACCTGGTAGTGAGCAAGTGATATTGCTGTCCCAGCTGAATTACTGTGCTAATATAACACTTGGCTGTGCTGTGGAACAATATGACTCAGCACTGTGACTTTGGAAATTTCATCTGCTCCTTGTTGCCACAAAAAAGGTGAATATAGTTTGGGTGCAAGCTTTTTTATAAGACCTACCTTTTTGCAACTGCTGACTTGGATGCTAAGGCACTAGTGACATTCAAATAGAGATGTACCGAAAAAAATGTCACTATTTAAAGAGACAACATCATGTCAATAAAATCCCTCTTTAAATACTGACGTTTTTTTCTGTACATATCTATTTGAAGGTCATTGGTGGAAATATGAAATGGAGGGATATTTAAATGTCTTGTCAATTGAGGGATTTTATTCTGATGAAGTTTCTTTAATATGAGGCAAAAGCTCTTAAGCAATAAACTCTGAACTTTTCGGGAGTGTGGACTTGGTTAATTACTTTATTTGTTGCCTGTATATTCAATACCACAAGGGAAGTATTACATTGTTTCTTAGTAAGGCACTATTCCAGCACAGAACTACTAAGCATGCTGGGATTGCATGACAACAAAAAAGGGAATGGCCAAGTCCCCATCCTGGATAGGTTTCTCTGCCAATTTTAGACTGAGTACCAAGAAAGACTTCAACTCCCCCAACCACGAATGAGAGAAAAAGTGCATAAAAGTGACAGACCCTATCTTTAAAAATTAAAAATATGCATATGTGACAAAATATAGTTAAGTTCTTGGGTCCACTACCTAATGCCGTGCCACTAAATTATAAAAACACTGTGCCTATGGATGTTCATACTCAGTGCTTTCACTGTTCTTTAAAATGTGAACTGTTTGTTTATGTTTGTAAAGCATGGCAAACAGCATAAAATCATGAAGTATAGGGAAAGTATAATGTAGATATGCTAGAATATTAGAGTTAAAGATGTTTGTATTACATGTGGCATGTGGTGTCACTTGCAGTGCTTATGAGTTACTGCAAGACTTTATGAAGGCTAGATCATGGATTCAGGGGTAAGTACTAGGTTAGCTGCCCTTGCAGGCCATTTTAAGTCTAGCCAATTCTCTTTTTGTGGTCAAAATGTGCTATCCCATTTCTTTGTAGATTGGCTTGATTTGGTTATAGATATGCCTAGTGGCAAATCTACAGAATCTGTGTTGTTTCTGACCATCATGCTAAACATTATATGTGCTAATTTAGAAGAGATTCATGAACATTCGCTTAGTACACAACATACAGTTGTCTCAGAAGTGGTCACACACAAACTTCCACAGTATACTAGCAATTCATAGTCCCTCATTGTGCTATTGTGTGATGAATCAAAATGTGCAACAGAAAATATACAAAAATGCTGCAGAATGGCATGCAAATGAAATGGGGATGATAAATAAGGTCCTAGTGATATCTGAATATTTGCAAGGTGAACATAGTCACAATTCATAGCTGTATATTAAGGGAAATTGTGCACCTCTTTGAACCTGATTATAAAAGTGGAAAACATGCTAAATGTAAATCATTTAGACAGTGTGAATATGTTTGGAATTGCAGTAGTCGTTATCAGGTTGCACGCTTTAATTGTTAGCATTACAAGTTCCTGCTGATATGTGAAAGGTGCTTCCCAGAACAAATGTAAACTTCTCCATTAACATGTGTCTTGGCATAATTTCATCAATCAAGATATCAATGATCACTTTAGAGTTGATAAAGGCATGTTATGGGTCTTGATTGACATGTGCCTTGCACATGCACATGTAGAATTAAAGAGATTGTGTGGCTTTTCCATACCTGTGGAGACCAAGTTACACATTGTTCTTTCTATACTAGTTAAAGATGCTGGGTATTTAACAGGTATTCATCACTGAAGTACTCAGCATTGTCTTCAACAGGGTACCACAGATGGACATGTGCTGAAACAAAGGCTCCCTCAGACCCATAGTCACATAGGTTTGTGAGCAGGAAAGGTTACCAGTCCATGAACTATCACATAGTGTGTGACTTGAATGGAATCATAACCAACCTGGCTTGACAACACACAAATAGTTTGAAAGAGTCAGATATCTCATTCACCTCACAGTTATATCACTGTTAACTGCATACTGAAGTTCCATGCAGCCAATCAGTTGGTAAGTGCATGCATTATGGCTAATGCTGCTATTTATGGCTACATTTATAGCTTGTTCAAGTGTAATAACATAGGAACAAAGAAACATAGACGGGAGCTGAAAGTTTGACTGCTGAATCCTACACTAAGGCACTGTATGAGAACAGCCACTTATGCATGAATCGTGCCATCCCAAATATAACCAAGATGCTCTCCTCCAAAAAAAGGAAGCCAATCTGGTGGTCCTCTGCCATAAACAAACTATACAACAGAAGGAAGAAACTGTTTCAGAAAAGAGGAAAATCCCAGGATGCAAAAAACTCACTTATCAGCCTCAGTAAGAAGCTGATATCCCTCATAAAATCCTCCAAAGCTAGTTACGAAAATAAAATTCCAAAAGGACAAAATAACCAACATTCAAACACAGGACCCGTCAAGTCCAATTCAGTCCAACCAAGGAGCTCCTCAAAAAATCGTTTATTGTCACAAACAGATGAATCACATGAAATTGAAAAGAACTCCAACAAGCTGAAATGCTGTGACAAGTTTACCTAGGTTTCGTCTATGCTTTAACAGACTTCATCAGAACTACACACTTTAAGCATTATCACCTCCCTATATACCACTCCCAAGTGAATTGATTAATTAACCCTTAAAAAAATGTATAAAATTATATAAAATTTATTTTGAGGAGCTCCTTGGTTGGACTGAATTGGACTTGACTGTGTTTGAATGAAAATAAAATTGCCAAAGATTCCAAAGACAACCACAAGGAATTTTGTAGTTATGTCAAGAACCTAAACAGCAATGCTCAGATCTGCTCTGAGCTACAACAGAATGGCATTAAATATACTGATCCCAAGGATATTGCCAATATCCTGGCAGATCGATTTAGTGCCAACTTCACCCTCCTCTCACCCCCTAAAGGGCCCATCTCAATACCAAAAGATTACTAAATTCCGGTACTCATGGCCACACAGGTAGAAACTGCATTCTCCAAAGCTAAGAATACAGCATCCATGGGACCAGATGACATCCTGGGCTGTGTACTACATGAACTACAAAAATGAACTGGCACCTCACCTAAGTGTCATATTTAATCATAGTCTCACCTCAGGCTTCGTGCCCACTGAGTGGTGCACAGCTACAGTTATCCCACTCCACAAGGGGGGAATCCACCTTGGATCCAGGGAACTACCGTCCCATCAGTCTGACGAGCCTGATCTGCAAGGGCATGGAATGCATTATCATGGAACTTATAAACAAAGACATTGGCAACCTTCAAACACTGGACCACACCCAGTTTGGGTTCGTGAAGGGCCGTTCCTGTCTCCTGAACCTGATTGACTTCTTCTAATCAGTCTGCAGAGCTGTAGAAGGGGGTAAGGCAGTCCACACAGCCTATCTGGACCTTGGCAAGGCCTTCAACACCATCCCCCACTCTAGAATTATAGATAAACTTGCTAAGCTGGGCATAAATCCCTACATCACTCGATGGGTTGCCAGCTGGCTTACTGACAGAACCCAGACTGTAAAAGTAGCCGACTCCAAATCCATCTCCAGACAAGTAACAAGCGGAGTACCTCAGGGTTTAGTCCTGGGACCTCTCTTGTTTGGCATTTACTTCTCTGAAGTACAGGCCAACACTAAGGGACTGTGGCTAACAAAGTTTGCAGATGACTACAAACTGGGAGCCATTATTGATTCCCCAAATGATGTGGATATTCTACAAAAGGGCCTTACAGAAACAGATGCTTGGTGCCAGAGCCATGGGCTCAAGCTCAATGCCAAGAAATGTATAGTTATCCCCTTTGGGAAAAAAACATGTACCCATGAATTACCACATAGGTGGCAGTACACTAAACACTGAAAGTGTGATGAGATACTTAGGGACACAGATGGACAGTGGTCTCACCTTCGATAACCACATCACCACAACAGTCAGGAAATCTTTCTATGTGGCACACCTCATCACTAAGGGTTTTCATCCAGAAAAAAGGAAGTCATTGCCCCACTGTACTCATCCCTCATTAGACCCATTATAGAGTACAACTCCTCATTTAGTATATACCTCACAAGACATCTGCAACAGCTGGGAGGCTGCAGAAATACCTCACTAAAAGAATCACAGACCTAAAGCAGATGCCCTATGCTGACCATCTAAAAAAACTCCAGCTATACTCTGTGGCTTATCGTCTACTCAGAGGTGATCCCTGAAATTTCTTCAGTAAAAAACTTTTACATTCTTGGGAAAGGAAATATATTTTCTCTTCCCCTTGGGCAAAAAAACATTATTCATTATCAATGATACCTGGATGATATTTGTGTTTTTTGGAAGGGCAGCTTAGAAGATTTTAAAGAATTTTTTACATATATTAATAATACTACACATTTTTTATGATTTACTCATACTATAAATGATGACAGTTTGAATTATTTGGATGTCTTTTTAAGTAAAAATATCGATTCATGTACTTTTCAATCATCAGTTTATAGAAAAAGTACTTTTTCCAACTCATACCTCCACTTTAATAGTGGACACCCTTACTTTCAAAAGAAAGGCATACTGAAGGGACAATTTATCAGGGCATCAAGAATGTGTAGTACTGATCAACTATTTGAGAAAGAAGTTGATCTGCTGAGAAGCCTCTTCCTAGAAAGAGGGTATCCTAAACACCTGATAGAGAAGACAATGAATGAGGTTAAGAACAAGAGGGTGGACACATATTTCCCCTTGCTTGGCCTTGGTAGCGACAACACACCTCAAGAAAAACAAGTGGATAACACAGAATCACATAACATTTTTGTACACACATTTAACAATGATTCTTCACAAATAAAGAACATTGTTTCAAAATACTGGCCGATATTAAAATTACATGAAGATACCAATAAGTATATACCCAATGAACCCAAATTTGTAAATGCAAGAAACATTAACCTTAAAGGTATGTTTGAAAGACAGCTTCACAATACATCTATTACCCACGGTTCAAAAGCAGGTACATATAAATGTAATGCCTGCAAAAAATGTCCATATATATTGAACAATAGCAGCTATTACATTCCATCAAGGAAATTTAAGGTTAAGACACATTTTTATTCTAATTGTGCAACCAAGGGTATTGTGTATTTAGGGGTATATAGTGCCTGCTCCAGTTTTTATATAGGCAAGACGGAGAGAACTCTACGCAAAAGGATATATGAACATCTATATGATATTCATAAAGGGAAAGAATCTAATGCTTTCTTTAAACACTCCCAGTCATGTCCTAATATGTCTTTGAAATTTATGGTACCTATGGTGCCCTTAAACCCGAGAGGTGGAGATTGTGAGGCCACATTGGAGTATAAAGAATTGTTATGGCAGTTAAAATTAAATGCCTCCAGACCCCCCGGGCTAAATGACACTATCAGTATCAGCAGTGTACTGAAAATTAGACGAGCGAGGTTATAAAGCTGACAGACCTATTCCTGTTCATCTATCATTCAGGTTGTTTAAATGTTTTAAATATTGTTCAACTATTTTATCAATGTATATATTTTTTACCAGGTTATATTGTATTGGTTATTAAGGATATTTTTACCTCTATGTATTATGTGTTGAATAATTAATTAAAATGTTCAATGTTATTATTGGATTTCTACTTCACTTCACTTGTTTTATATCTTTATTTATTACTACACTGCACAAGTGACGTGAGTAGTTTAACTAATCTTTACATGTACACCTGGTTAAATATTCAAATATTTAATTATTTATTTATATTTATTTATTAACTAATTTATCTATTAACATATTTATTTATATAAATACTGTAAATTATTATCTTATATGCTAATTTTAATATCTAACATTTTTATATATAACAAATAATTTTTATCAACATTCACTACAATTTGTAATTTTTAACATATGAATTATATAATAAGTTAACACTATTTATTACATTTTCTACATATTTTTTTGCACACAATTATGATGCTGATACACTTCATCATAATGTTAAGCAGTATATATATTTTTGGTAAGAAGCTAAAACCACTTCTTATACAAATGTAGTGACATTGTTATTATTATTATTATTATACATTTCCTTGTGATTTTTATACATGTATTTTCCATGAATGGTTATCTTATTTAACAACTGATAGCAATTTATTTGGAATATAGATATAGATACATATGTTTTTACTTAATTATTTTTAAGGTTTGTTAAACAAATACATATATAAAAATATTATAAATGCTAATATTGTGCAAAGCTTCCATATTAAAGGTATATTTACCTTTAAATGACATCACTAAACCATAGTTAATACATTGATTGAATTAATTATTTATGTGGGTAGGCAAGTGGTTACATTATTTAAGGCAAATTACTGTTGTAGGTGAACATCTTGATAAAGCCTGACATTGATTCAGGCGAAAGCGCTTGATTTGATTTCACTTGTTTGTATTTTTCGTCGTCTTATAAGTTCAAATAAATGTTTTTTACTGAAGAAATTTCGAGGATTATTTGGTAGGATATATTCTACTGTGTACTTCTTCTTGATTATTGGGACAGAGTTCGTTGTGTTTGTACTTCAGAGGTGATCCCTGCTTAACATACAAGGCCATGTCAATCCCTGAGCTGTTGGACATGCTCCACTTAAAGAAATCCCAATCCCTCAGAGCCATACGCTTCAGGGATCTAAACCTTGTCATCACAATGAACAAAACATGTTGGAGGGATAGGTTCCTGATCCAGAGACTCTGCATACTCTGGAATAGACTGCCTATACATGTCAAGCAGAGTACCTCCTTTGCCCTCTTCAAAAGGAATCTTGATGATTGGATGGCAGATAGGAAATTCACCCTGGGGATCACATCAGTCACCCTGCTAGACAGGGGTCCAGGGAAGTAAATATTGTGGGAATAAATATCCAGGGAATTGTTATGGCTAGGCTTGTATAGGCCCTAGGGCTGATAGCCTAGTATGAACCTTTGAACCTATGAACCTATAACTGCCTTTGCAAGACATTTTAAGCCTAGCCAATGTCTCCAAAGGTGAAAATCAAACCCTGTACTTTGTGTCTAAAAGGTAAACACCTTAACCATTATGCTAATCCCCTCTAAAAAGTTCATAGTGTCTTCCAGGTGATGCTGAGTACTTTACCAAGCCTTGGTTTATGACACTTGTATGCAACTCACAAGATATGGCTGAACTTGAGTGTACCACTGCACATGCACAAACTTGTGACATTGTAGAACAGCCTGCAGGATGTTCTTAGCATGTTGCTTGCACCATAAAATTGCAGTGAGATGACAGGCTTGCCTGGCCCTGCATACTGGCACACACACACACACACACACACACACACACACACACACACACACACACACACACACACACACACACACACACAGCAGGGAAGGGACATAAACACTGTACAAATGACAGTCCTCCAAGGGTCCATACTTAGACCACTACTCTTTAATATTTTCACCAACTTGCTCTACTCCTCTTGTCCCCAGTCATCTCTTGTGCAATATGCTGATGACTCAGCTGTTATAACCATTGCTGACATCCCAACTGACCTCCACTCAACTACCCAGGCATCCTTCCACACTATTGAGATTTGGCTTAGTGATAAAAAACTAATACTTAGTCCAAAAAACTAAGCTCCTGCTCTTCCTCCCTAAAAACATCAACACTCTCAAAAGTACATTTACCATCTTATCCTACAACACTATCATCTCAGCTGAATCTAGTACTAAATTGCTAGGTGTTACAATAGATGATCAGCTTAAGTTTGATCTCCATATTACTAACTCGGTAAAAAGAACTCATCAAAAACTTGGACACCTTTTCCGTAGCTAGAAGTACTTAACTAACACTGCCTGAATAACTCTCTCCCAGGCTTTATTACTCCCAACACTCCTGTACAGCTGCCACATATTCACAAACCTAAATTCTACACTTATTTCCAAGCTTGAAACTACCTATAATAAGATCACCAGATTTGCAGCTAACCAAACCTACAAGTCACACCACTGCTTAGCACTACAGCAACTAGACTGGCTAGAATTCTCTCAGCTGCTCCAACTATACCAACTACAAATCATCCACTCTATCCTCTATCTACCTTCCTTCTGCTCCAGCCTCTCCACTATCATATCCAAATATTCCCCTGCTAGGATGCTGCGCAACTAAAATCAAGAATTATTAGACATCTACAAACCCAAAACCAAAACAGACTGCCTTCTCTATAACTATAACCCAGCTACATCCTGGAACCAACTCCCCTTGGAAATAAAATCCCACCAGCATAGCAAAAGATTCAAATTAGCCACAAAGAAATACCTAAAACAAAGCAGTCTTGCCACTGTAGCCAACCACCCTGAAATCACCATCCTTTCACCTATTTCACCACCTCACTCTTAATGTATCTCTAACACTATTCCCCTGCCTCTTCTATCTTTTCCTTTCCTCTATCTCCAACCACTCTTAATTCTTACACTCTCAAAACAACCTACCTGTCTAGTCTCTCCTATACTCTCCTACATCTCCTACTAACCATTCTTACTTTCTTGTTTCCAAACTCCTATACAACTAGATCCTACCCACTTTAAATAAACATCTGCCTAACTATTAACTCATTTTGCTCTAAGCAGCTTAAATAATATTGTAACTAGTCACATCTTCTTATGCAAATTGTTTAAAACCTTGTTTGTAACAACTCACATACTTGTCTGCCAATTGTTAATACTCTGTATAATTGAATTGCCTGAGGAGCTTTTTTTCTCTCCAGGTCTCTGCTTGTAAGATCCTACAGCTGATTGTTACTACTATGTTACTAAAACTTAATTAATTGTTTTCTAGTCCTGAGGAGCTTTTCTCCCTGGGTCTCTGCTGAAAATGAGCCAAAAGCCCACCCAGACTAACCCGGATAACAAATGTAAAATAAATAAATAAATAAATAAAATAAAACACCATCATTCAACAAGACTGTGACAGTGGAGCAGTGGTGGAAACTAGGTTTATGATATGACAGCACTGGCAAAGCAACAATATCTAGTCCAGACTTCTCAGCCCTGATGAGCCTGCAGTGACAGTATGGTGTCACGCAGATCATACATGATGCATGCAGTGCAACTGTCAGGTAATGTTGACTCAGGCATTTATACTTTAATCACTGAAGGAAGTCTGGTTTGTCACAGTCATCATCATATACACAACTGTCTAGGAATACAGTGATACATCTGCCTACTCATACTCAGTGGAGGAGGGCATATTACAGGAGGCAGAAACAGGGGTCTTGATGTGATGGGTACTGTGGCCTGATACAGTAACAAGAGTATTGAGATGATAGATATATGTCATAGACAATTTGATCCCGCAATGTCGTAGGGTGTTACTACATCATCCTGCCCTGTGGCCACTATGCTGGCTGGCTTGTGGCACTAGGAATTGAGGTCCACCCTGACTGGGATGGTGAGAAACTGTGATTGTGACCTGGATGTGGTCTGCCCATTTGTTGTCCAAACAGTGGAGGCTGACTGCCCATGATGAGAAGTGGCAGACTGTTTGCATGTCCAGATGCAGGGGAGAACTGTATACCCCATGCTGGACCCCACTCAGCCACTCCTGATACATACTTTAAGCTGATCTCAAACAACACTACCAGTTTAAGCAGTAATGGTGACACTGTCATTCCTCTGCACAGAGGTGGATATTGAAGTATGATAAGGTTTATGGATGTGGTGAGACAGGACATGCAGGTGGTTGGTGTGACAGAGTAAGATGCAGAAGACAGGAAGAAATGGAAACAGGTGATCTGCTGTGGCGAGCCCTAATGGGAACAGCTGAAAGAAGATGATGATTATGCCACCATAGATATTACAAGACCATTTAGCACTGTGTAGATGGCTTTTTTGTCATCCTTGTCTTCACAGACGCCACACATCATAATAATAATGTTCATGTTGGACTGAGTTTCAGTATATTGTGCCAGGATAATACTGCGGGACATCTGTTAATTGATTTTGAATGCAATCTGCATTTTAGGGGTGAACTGTGACACATGCTGATGTTGGGTATCCCTACATGGCTGTAAAATTATGGCTGCACCCATTTCAGATGCAGTGTATTCATCTATTGCCAAAGCAACAGGGGTGACATCACTGATGTTTCACGGGATTCTGTCCCCCCAATTGAATATAGTAATTGTTGTCAGTATGCAGCCTCATGTACATGTATGGGTGAGGCCAGTTTTTCATCCTACAGTGTGGATGGATGCAAACCCAGGAGTGAAAAAGACAGTGTTACTGTCATTGTGGACAGTGACTCATTTAGCTTGCATCTTATCATCATTATTATCAGCCCCTGCACATCTGCAAACATCAACCATTATAGCACTGCTTTGCCCTCTGATTACACAACAAAAGGCACACTGGAGTGAGTATGCAGACCTGTGCCAAAAACTATTTCCCTGTGACATGCATACTAAGGTGTTTGTGTGCAAAGTCCCAGCCTACCTGCTGTCTTCTTAATAGGGATGGATACCTGATATTCCCATAGAAAAGCTTAAGTAAGATTCACTGTAATTATCCTACTGTCTCTATGGTAAGTACTGTTGTACAAAAATCAAGTCAAAATGGTACTAACCTGGTGAAAAAAACTCTAAGATGCAAGGCAATGGATTCATCCTGATGTCCGTATCCCAGAAACACTGCACCCCTGCAGAAACACCAAAAACTCCATTATCTTTGTCAGAGTGCTGCTCCCAGTTGCAACCCCCCTCCTTTTGCTCAACCTCTTAGCTGTTACAGAATGTGATTTCACCTTGGCATGGCACAGCATGCTGGCAACATGCTTTCACTATTGCTGCAATGTGTATTGCACCACTACATGGCATTTATGTTATGAACCACTGTCTACCACACACGGTCCCATATAAGCTTGTCTGTGCCTCCTCTCTCCCCAACAAGTGCTGCCCATATGTCATTCATAACTTCTTGTCACAGAACATAATTTTCATCAGGACTTACATTGTCCATCACCAGGTATTCAGGTCAAACATGCAGACCTCTGTGACCACTTGACACAGAGCACTATACTGAATACTATTGGGGCTGATAGTAGACAAAGGGGGTAACCTAGTTAATACCGCCTATCATCATAGGGTCAAGGTATTAGAGTATGGAAGTTATGGGGTAATGGGTGTATGTCATACGACACACATAGATGCACTGACAGATACAGGAATATATACAGCAGGTGTACTTGTGAACAGGTATATAAAGAGTAAGGCATCCATCCTTTTTGCCAACATTAGGGGACAGTTTGATAAATGACATTTGTATGGGCCTACCCTAGTCCAGTGGTGGGAGGGATACATGCATGTTGGTATATGACTGCTACAGTCACTTACATAGGCCAGTCACAAGATTAGACAGGCCATAAGATCCCACTAACAGGATAGGCATGTACAAGGACACATTGCCAGTACAATTACACTTGAAGTCATGCATATTCATATTTATAGTCATTTTATACTGCTAGCCCATTCTAATGTGAATTCTAGTGGAAGGGTGAACATTTTTATGAAAGAAGATTAAAAAAACTGCTTAGTAAATACTTCCAGAATACTATGCACCTCTTCAAACTGGCTACAGATCGAATTGATGCTGCTATTCCTCTAAATATTGCTGATCAAATACCCAAGATAGTGTTCCAAATGTGCATGACTTAACATACAAGATGGCGGCACATCTGTAAAACTATACAATATTAGGGTCTATATTAGACCACCAAACTCTTAAAAAAGCAAACAGTGATTAATCAACCCTATGTAAGAGAAAGCTTACAATTTTGAACTGTCAGAACAGCTATTTTTTCCATCCAAAAAAAAAAAAAAACTTTAAACATTACATTACGTGGGGGACTTTACCCCCACACTCCTCAATTTGGGGGGCTGCACCCCCCACAGCACCCCTACTTAAATATACCAACTCCGAGACCGCACTACAGTGCTGAAAATGGCAAAGTAACAAAGTGGCCAAGCAAATTCTTTCCCAGGGAAAGAATTTGCTTAAAAGCCACTTAGATATTTTGATGTTTTAGGCTTTTGAGTTCGACCAAGACGCATTCAAAAAAATGTGTCTTCGGTCTTCTAATAGGGAACTGAATATTATACCTGTTTGTGTGCTACACAGGCAAACTAGGTCAGACTGCATACATGTCTATAAATTGGGTCTATGTTAAATGTTCGAACATCCAAAATGTCTAACATTGCATGGTCGAGACCAAATGTTCGACATTTGGATATTTGAACATAAAAAAAAAAAAAAAAAAAGAAAACACAGAAAAAAACACTTTAACAGTGTAGGCAGGGGGCAAGCCCCCCTGCACCTCCCACACACCCACTACTTAAATATACCAACTCTGAGACAGCACTTCAAGTGCAGAAAAGGGAAATTCTCCCTATCTGCGCCATAAGGTGCCATTGAAAGTCTATCTTCGAGCACTCAAAATTTCAAACGTTTGGTCTCGACCATGTAACGTTCAAAATTTTGAGCATTCGAAGATTTTACAGGTACCCTATAAATTGCTTTATTTTGCTGCAACATATCTGTGACTTAAAGTACAGTTTCCTGCTTATGCTGAGCTCTAAACAGCTTATGGCCATGTGCAATTTCTTTATCTACAATTCAGAAATCATGTTGTAAGCATGATTCACAGGCTATCATTTTGTCCCATGCAAAAGTGACAATTTTCAGAACAGTTTGGGGAGAATGGCATTATTTGCTAGTGCATGACAGGCAGCAGCTGCATGGTACTTAAATGAGGTAAGGATAATGATTTATAACCTTCATATCCTTTTCAGGTAGCATCTACTGGACTCCTATAATGGTGTCTTCAAAGGAATTGATGCCTGGTATGACTTAACTGAAGAGTTGCCCTCAGCTGCAGGCATCATCAAGACAACGGAACAATGTAAGCACTGTTACAGATTCATAGGTTGTTACTAGATCGCTTACTAAGTAGTTCATTGTTTTCTTGCTGCTGCAGTGTTTGCTAGTATTACCCTTTTTTATATAGAGCTGTGGGTGAGACCATGAGTGTATTTGTGGATTGCCACCCATTTGCTGGGATTACATTTGAAAAGGGTGAGGGAGCAACTTTGTTAAGTATACAGTGGAAGTGAAATTCTGTGAGTGAGGTATCTATCATGCCATTGGGTTCTGTTTATATTTTGTTGAAGATTGTAGTCTTTTGTAAAGGTGTTCATGGTGTTGCCAGTATTGTAAATGAGAAGGAGATCAGTCATGATGCAGTATTTGAGGACTTGTTGTTCCTGAGGAGTCTGTATAAGACAGAAATGAGACAGGTTCATAGGTTAGTACTAGACTACCTGCCCCTTAAAGCCATTTTAAGCCTAGTCAGTTACCCCATGTGAGAATAAAACCCTGCACCTTGTGTCTGTAAGGTAAACACCTTAACCATTAGGCCAATCTCCCATCATATAGTTTTTAGGTGTTCTACATATAAAATTGAACTCTGGTCCTTAAATTTATTTGTGAGCCAATGCTGGGGTATCTCCAGTTGGATCAAGTGTCTAGACAGGTATACACCATTGGGCCTATTTAACTTGTGAGATAAAAACTGGTAATCAACCAGGCTAGATAGAAGGATTTTTTAATGATTGTCCACAAACATGTCCAGGTCTCTGACATATTTCTCTGTTTTGGGGGAGGGTGGTCCTGAACATGTGAACATAACATGACTACTTGCTTTACAAAGGATACTATAGTATACTACATTTTTTGGCATTTAATTTAAGACAATGATTGTGGCACCATTTGTTTGTTGGCTTCTTATAGTAGCCAAAACTATGCCCCCTCGACTCTTCCTGAATGAGGGGAGAAAAGCACTGCAGCTTTCGCTGTAGAAAGTCAATTGGCACTTTTTCACTAACTGGCTTCCTACACTAGCTAAATCCATCCCATCTTTCTTCTTGAACAGAAAACAAAATCAAGATGAAACTTCTTCTCACAGTTTAAATTTTGCTCTGTTCTGTTTGCTTTCTTGCCTTGACTAAAATGTTGCTTCTCAGTTCCCCTCACAGTTCGCATTGTGTTAAACATTTTGCAGTCAAACAATGTAACGTAAATGTTTGCAAATGGGCAGCAAGGAAGAACTTTTTTTAAAACTCAAAGAAGAAATGAGTTAAAAGTAAAGTGATTAAAAGTACAACAATAAGTCTAGAATAAAATTATCGGGAAAAAATGAAAAAAATGAGAAAAGGGCAAGGAAAAACAGAAGTGTATATACTCAACCAAAAAAATCCAAAACAGTCAAATCACAGCTTTATGTGGCATGTCTCAGAGATTTTATACTGCCCTACTTACCATAGGAAAAATCTTGTTGATTAGTTCCCTCCACAAGTCAGCTAGATGTAATCTTTAAAAAAAAAGTTTGCTAAAATGTAAACAAAAAATGGCATTTATGTTCAATGATGTTCAACATAATCAAAACTCTTATGACAATAACATAGCTAAACAATACATAAAACTACAGTTCTTCATTAGCACATGTTGCCTAAATTCTCAAAATTAAAAACATGAAAATTAACATATATTGCTGATTTTATATAAACAAATATCCCCGTCTTATAAAAAGCTCTCTCAGAAATGTAAACTTCTCTGTCAGTAGGGATAATTCTCTCTAATATTTGAAATTTACAGTAGTGTCTTCATATCTTAAATTGTATTTATTTCATTTTCATCTAGAACATTGTCTAGATTTAGAAATTCTATAAACAAAAATGTTTATGCCCTTTTTTCTGATTATTTAGTTATCATTTCTGTAGCTATAGATAATAAACACCTAATGAGAAGATACTGAGTTTAAGTAAAAT
>NC_056731.1:402494157-402496657 GCF_019279795.1 Protopterus annectens
CAAGTCCGGGGAGTGTGTCTGAGAGCAGAGCTTTCACAATGCACATGTCCCCTGCACTCCAGAATTGCCTTTCGGCAATTAAAAATGAGCGAGAATGCTCGTAACACCCAAACAAATCTGTGGTCAAAGGCATAAGGAACAATCGTCCCTACCAAGCATACCTCTCAACTGTACAGATTTTCACAGAATGCCGAGATGTTTGCCTCATATTTTTGGTGTGCTCCCCCTAAAACCTGTACCTTTCTGGAAAATAGCTAAGGACTGAAGTCATTAAATAATGACAAAACATTTGAGTTGAAGACTCCACATCTCTCAGAAAATCCATGTTAATGTAAAACCTATTATTATATCAACTTTTTAAGTTTGTAAGAGCAATATTTAAAATTTGTCCCTATTTGTGTCTCCATCATTTTAGGCTTTGTCCAGATATTTTGCTCTAAGAGGTTGAGAGGTATGTACCAAGCCAAAAGTTGTTAGGATAACACAGGTAGCATAAGCACATAGTGCACACCTCCCAACTCATCAGAGTAAGGAATGTGGACAAAGCCAAAAGGGACAATTGTCCCACAAAGCAGAAAGTTGATAAAATAACAGGTTCAGCATTAGCAGGGATATTCTGAAGGGTATAGATAAAATAACACAACAAAACTTTTTTTTTATAAATGGAATAAAGTTTAAGCGTAGCTGTGCGGGTGTGCCCATTGCTTAGCTACGCTTAGTCCAGCTTAAACAGCACAAAAAGTTAAATAGCAAGAGACATCCAACAGAAACAGTATTGCAATAGTGTAGTGGTTAGAGCGTATACTTTGCGAGCAGCCATTCCTGGTTTGATACGCAATTGTAACCAATTTGCATTTTACATGTGAAAGGAGTACATAAACATTTTTTTTAGTATTACCTACTAAATAACATATATTTGTTAACCAGAGTACTGCATTAGGTCCAGATGTGAGGTGTCAGTTGAATCAAGTTGTGAAATCCCCATAAAAACACGTCCCATACAGTATAGTCACACATGAATACATATAATGAAAGCACATTGGGGGATGTCAGGGACAGTGAACAAATTTATAATATGTAATGAATGATGAATCAATGCCATACAGCAGCCAGTCTATAAAATGAAAAATAGGCAATGCTAAGCATTGCACAGCTCTGCTTACCAGGTGTAAGCATTGTGCAAATATGACTGCTAAGCAATGAGTAGTCCAGCTAAGTGGATTTGCCCGTCAGTAAACAGTGCTGAACATGTCTCTTTAAGCATTGCCAACCTTAGCTAAGCAGGTATGCCCATAGCTTAGCTTAGCTCAGCATATTCAAAACTGTCCAGTCATTGAAAAGGGTGGGAGAGCGGCCGTATTTAAACCCGCACAGGTGGGAATACAGCTCATAACTGGTTTCAGCTTCCCACTGTAGACAGTATGGTAGAAGTCAGTGATGGCATGCACTCCTAGGCACAGTGCTGGGGCATACAGGAGTCCAAGGTCATGGTAGGACTCCTGGTATAAAACCACAATGAAAGACTGCTGCAGGGCCAGTACCAAGGCTCCCAATATAAAGCAGAAGCCTAGGACCAGCTCACCTGTGATCTCACCTGTGCCACTGGTATCCCTCAGACTGGTGAGCAGGTCTGGCACTACTATGCTGACTTGAAGCGGATAAAGAGGGAACTCTTGAATGAGTGGGTCCAAGAAGCAAGGCAGAGGGGTGATGTCCCAGCAGTGTTTAAGTACTCGTACTAATAACTGTTTACTAATGTTCAGCCTGTGTATATGATGGATAGGCATGTCTAAATATTTCTCTATTTCCCATGCAGCTGCAGCTAAGTGGGCTGTGAATCAGAAAGCCCATTCTAGTAGGCTGCAAAGGCTGTGTTGTGAGGCTGGTGAGTAACAATCCTGCTTGTAGTAGTCATACCAAATAAATATATAGTAGAAAGTCACCTGGCAGTATAAAGACTGTTGTATGGGTTGTACTGAATAAACCAGATGATATGACAGTAATAGTCCCATATATGTCATATTTAAATAAAATTATAACTTCCTGGCAATAAAGCTCTAAATCCTGGACTGGTTGAGTTTACTCTGGTATTGTATGGCATTTATTGTTGCATTCTCTGAATGGTAATGTTGTGTTAACGACTGTTACCCACACTGTGCTACATAAAAAAAATATCTATGAATGTCTGTATAAGACTGTTGTAAGTACAAGATCAGATTGTACAACCAAGAGAAACGTAGACAGAAAACACTGAAGAGATAGACAGCAATATCCATATAGCACACTCTACTATGACTTAAATTGTTGCATTTTTAGCAGATACAGCCATGGTTCGAATCCTGGGAGTGGTAGTAAGCTGTATGCATAATCATACCTCTCAACTGTACAGATTTTTCAGAATGTCCAGATAATCGGCCCATATTGTCTGCCTGTTCCTCTGTCCCCCTGGCAAATCAGTGGGATGATCTCAGAATTGTAGTCACGAAATAATGACGTACAT
>NC_056731.1:402506657-402519157 GCF_019279795.1 Protopterus annectens
TGAGCTGACCTTGCAATCCAGCAGAGCTGGGGAACATTTGTAGGGCATAGTGACCAAATAATGGCAAGGGAAGATGGGCCATGCTAGTATACCCCTTCCAGGAATAGTGACTGCTGTAGTTCACTTAACAGGTGCTGCAACAAACTATCGTGTTAAGGGTGTGCACACTTATGCAACCCACATATTGTATGCATCTTAGTCAGCATCTGCACAGCTAACACATTTGTTTGATACTGCATTTGATTGCACAGGTCATATATCACATATCAGGGGTGTGTAATGTTAGCATATGTAGTGTTGTGGCCCCATTGTGTATCAGGGAAGAGGTGGCATGTCAGTAAGGGTGTGTACACTCCTCATAGCCACAGTAAGCTTTGAAGGTTGTCAGTGTAATTGGATTTTATTGCTCATACATGCACTGCTGATGATGAGATCTGCAAATCAGAGGTCAGGCATTCACTATTGACATCTGTCTTCATATCATCCCAGGTATGTGTCAGACAAACACATAGGGGCTGTGAGCAACAAAGAAAACATAACTCCATACATATACACATTCAGCAATGGTGTGTATACTTGTGAAGTATGGTGCACAGTACATGCCAGGGTGTTGAACAGGTGCACAGCAATATTGTGTACATCAGTGCAATGTGTTCCAGGGGAAGGGGCATCATCTACTAACACAACTCTTGCATCACAGAGATGTATTATGTTGGTAACAAGGATTGAGTATAGCTGCAGTGCATGCTGTTGAGTGCCATATGTCATGCATGTTGACTGTTGAGTAATGAGAGGTCTGTACAATATCTTTGTGCCACCTCACCTTTAAGTGTTTGTGTATGTGTGTGTGTGTGTGTGTGTGTGTGTGTGTGTGTGTGTGTGTGTGTGTGTGTGTGTGTGTGTGTGTGTGTGTGAGTGTGTGTAGAGGTAAGCAATGATGTACAAGTCTTAAATTATGTTTTTGTTTTCCCCTCACAGGTGGCAAGTTGGGTCAGGGTTCCTCCTGCAGGTAAACTGATGTTAGTGTCCTTACAGACTCTGACAATGATGATAGGTATGGTGAGGCACAGGCAGGATTGTCAGGGGCGGAAGCTGTGCCATCGGTTGACATCCCACTTTTATTCAACCCATCCCCGCACACAGTCACAATGCCTATACATACCCCATCACCAGTGGCCGTAGATGAGGGACAGTTGGCAGGTGGTGGCATGGGACAGGACAGTGTGGTGACTATGGCAAGTGTGGCTGTACACAGAAGCCATAGCCCGATGACTGGTGAGGTACCATACAGGCAGATGTACAGGGGTGCCCACAGGAGTGCTGCTGGCCATCATGCCCCTGGCAAATGTGTCAAAGCAGGTGTCACCAGATGCATGTTTTGGGCCATCATGAAGGCACAGGCATGTATGGAATGTTATACCAGACAGAGTCTGAGGCTCCAGAGGGCTACTTATTTACGTCTATATCACGTTATCGAAAGTTTACTTAATCAAATCAATAAAGGTTGAACTTTATTGAAAGATTAAGTAAAACATTGTATAACCTAAAAAAAAACAAATTAAAAAAAAAAAGACTAAATGGCGTAGGCAGGGGGGCAAGCCACCCTGCAAACCCCACACCCCCCCTACTTACATATGCCAAGTCTGAGACTGCACTACATTGAGGTAAACGGAAATCTCCCCTTAGGGAGATTTCTGTTTACTTACATGATGTTCTTCACTTTTGATATTGTCATGCCGACAATATCAGACTCGATATTGTCAGTTTACGACAACGTGAAGTAGACCCACTTATTATGCTGTACTTGACAACATCAGTGATCTTGCAGGTGCTCACCATTATTTTGCAGAGGTCCTGGATAGATGGTTCGGTGAGATGGTGGGAATTCTTGACCGTGCAATGTCTGTGTTAGAGCATATGGTAGGAGTAGGGCGACAACCATGTGGATGTAGATCAGCAACACCAACAGGTGGAGGTCTATGTGGACATGCAACAAGTCAGTCACTCCTGTAGTGGCAGTACCAACACCAACACTGCAATGGGAGGTGCTGTCCACACCACAACACAGCAGGCTATGTGCACATGGTCCTGGCCGGTCCAAACAGGGACTCAGATCCAGTGGACATTTGTCATCATCAGGGGAGAGTTCCTTATCTGGGCTCGTACCTGGTAGTGCCTATGGAACCCCTGGCAGGCACAGTTCTTGTGTCCATGGCCAGACATGGGGAACTGCACACCCTGCCATGTACGGTCTGCAGCTGTCCAACAAACCCCTGTATAGGGCAGCCACATAGCAGAACTGTGTGCATACATGCACACACACATCACCAACTCAGCTAGGGCACCTCCATACTTATACACACCACATCTGTACAGCCCAATTGCTAATGAACCCCCCTAACACACACATGTGATGTCAACCAAACAGCTCAGCCTAGGTCTCTGGCAAACCCACAACACACCCTGTGCATATGATGGTACTTGTGCCACATCCCTGTCATCCATACCATCAATGCAGGGACAGGCTAATATGGTTCTGATGCACAGGGTGAATGTACTAAGGTTTAGCAATGTAATGTTGTGTAACATGTTTTCAGCTGGAAAGTTTAATGCTTACATGTCAGGATGTGTAGCTGTCCAGCCTTAATGCTTACATGTCAGGATGTGTAGCTGTCCAGCCATGATGCATTATAGCTGTTATTAACACTGACTGATTGTGGTCTCCATAAGGTATTCAGTTTGTGTTGTAGGTGTCTGTGTGTCAGCAGGATGTTAGTCTGCTGTTGTTTCCTACAAGGGGTATGGCACTGTGGTAACACATTGACTATGTCATATCCTGGGTACAGCTGAACACAAGTAACATGTCTGTATAACAGTTACTGTATGTGCCACATGGCTGATAGGTCTGAGGGGTGTATACAGGTGAGTGTATGGTGGCTGATGTCAGCAGCCTTTCTACAGTGAACAATGGCAAGTGTACTGGATGGCACACACCACATGTTTGTGAATAACACACACACACACACACACACACACACACACACACACACACACACACACACACACACACACACAGATTTTGGTGTTGATGCAATACACAGAGAATACTGTACACATGGATGTACTTAATTTTGCAGTGAACCCATTTTAGCCTATGTAATTCCACCAAGACAAAATAGGCAAAACATCACATCAGTAAATAATCAGTCTGCCAGTTTAATTTCATTAACGATGGTACTGGCAGGGTATATGTCCTCTTCCTCAATGTAGTGCAATCCTGGAGTTGGTAAACATAGTTGTGCTGGTGTGGGTGGCACTGCCATCCACTTTGGAGGGTGTGGGGTGGTTAGAACCATACATAGTGTGATTGACAACTACTTAACCTGTTAACATAAACCGTACGGTATTACAGCAGACTAAGTGGGGGATACACACAACAATAACCCCAATGAGGGTGGCTATGCCTACAACATCCACACCCAACTATATATACCAACTCTGGTATCGCTGTACAGCTGTACAGTGGGGAAGAGGGCATTTACACATCTACTACTAATTTTAATGGAATGAATTTCCACAAGATGATTCCTTTGAAATGTTAGCATTTGCCAGTCATTTCCCGGACAGATAACCTCCTGAGACATGTATTTTCTGCAAACTAAAGTAGATCACATACACGCACACTTACTTGGCAACACTGAGAGTAGAACCCCTACCTAGGTACTTATTGCTACTAATGTGTTTGACCTTAATTGCACACACCACTCAGCTTTTAGGGTGAGGTATGTCCCGAGTTTCTTGTTAAGTGAAGAACATCACCAGGCATTGTACAGTATGGTAATGGGGGATGTACTGGATGTTAATGAACAATATATAGTATGACATACTGTCATATACACATTGACAAACACATAGTCATAGACACATTTGAGAGACCTGGGTTTATCAGTGCTAACTACTGTGTCAGTGAGTCCATTGTGTTACAGATAATTTGCAAACAGCACATGCATCATTGGGCTGGATAGTGTAATCAGTTACCTGTATGGTTGATGGTGACAGTGGTCCTCATACAGTGGACCTTGTAACATGTACTGAGGGTACCAAGGTGTAATGACAGTATACCCCGCACCCACACCCCACATTGGATATTTTACTCACTGAAACCCATGATAATGCTCTGACATACCCATAATCTCACATTGACCAGGACTGCAGTACAACCCCTTGTCTATCTCATCAGTGCTACTACAGGGATATGCATTTATTGCACATGCCACAGGGATAGTAGGGTGAGGGTTTGTCATTGCTCTTTTAATGTCAGCAACATCACTATTCCTCATAATGTATGGCAAGGTGTATTGTATTTGGAGAAGGTGACCTCAGAATGCTGTAACCTACAAATATACACACTTGCACTTATACACACACTTGCCAGGAGTCAGAGGGTAACCTAAGCCTATCTACCCATTTGTCCAACAGTGTTATGCTGGTACTGCAAGCTCCAGGTAGCCCATAGGCTGAAGAGTATAACAAGGTACATTTAATGTCTATTACAGCAGCAGCCATTTCAAACTATAGCAATGGGGGGTGTAGTGGGTGAGAAGACCCTTAGCGTATTATCAACTACAAGTTTACAAACACACAGACACTGTTATTCTCAGTAATGCACACTGACACATTTGTCAGTACTGGGGATCATAGATACAGGTGTTCCTAGGTGTGTACCAGGACAATGTCCATGGAGGGATGAGAAGAGTAGGGGATGTGGGTGCAGTGGTATCATGCCACTTGACATTTGTCAGGAGGCCATCTATCAACTGATGCCACTTGAGTGCTCCCCAGGGGGACAGTTAATGCAACATCCAATCATCTGGGTGTATCTTGCAAAGGGCCAGTGAGGTGCTCCAATTGACATGTATGCAACATATATTACATAACATGGCCAGTGTCTGAGTTGGAGACATGTACCCAAGCAGGTTCTGTTGACTGTGGTAGTCTAGTTGAGGAATCCATGGCATGTGGTGCATACAGGATGGGGTTTCCTAGCTGTGGCATTCATAACATAGCTGGGCAGACATGCCAGTGTCAGTCAAGCATAGATTGCCTGTAAGCAGCCAAGATGGATACCTGACATCTGCACATCTGTACAGAGGACTGACAGAAATCAGCTAGCCAACAGGTTATGCATTAGGATGAATGTTTTGACATACAGACGTCTGACACTGATAGGTATACCATTACTACATGACAGCAGCACTCAATGACATGTCCTAAACGCACAGCAGACTACAGTTAATAGTCACATATCAGAGCAATATCCAGTAGCAGATATTTAGTAACACACACAGCTCACACACCAAGAACACGATAGTCAGTACTCAGAGTCCAGCTTTGCACGCAGAGGTGTATGGTTCCAGTACTACAATCTGCAATCTACTCTTACTTGGGAAAGCACAGTTAACAGTAGTAATGTAATGATATAATACATGGAAGTGTGACTGCATATAACCTGGATAGTACCCTTGTATAAAACACATGCAAAGAGAAAAGATATTTGTACTAGCCATATATATATATATATATATATATATAATCAGCTGTCCCATACAGTATACTCACACCCCTTCCTACTGTAATGACAGCACATAGAAGCATGTTATGTACATGGAATCAAATACACTTATTAAAGATGTCATTACCCTGCTATTTTCTCAGTCTGGAATGTGATCACTGGTTACCAAGGCTAAGCTATGCTTTGCAGGAGTAAGCATTGCTTAAATGTAAATACTAAGCTGATTTGCACAGTGGTAAGCGAAGCTGACATGGTGTAAATGCCTTTTCCATTAACCATATGTTAGCACCGCTTACCATCAGGCAAACCCACGCAACCCCACTTAAAGCTGCTGAAAACTGCCTTAACCACTCTGTATTCAGCAGTCCTTGTCCTGCCTAGTAGCACAATAAACAGCCCTTGCAGGTCTTGAACCCAAAATCCTGTACACTACAGTCACAGCAGTTAACCACTAATATCACAGCTTTGAAGATGATGTTTTTTCAAATATATTTGTCAGTACACATACTGAATAGTAGTGAACAACTGTGTTGACTTCTACAATTGTTTAGTACTTGTTAGTGAAAATAGTGTTGAATCAGTATGTTGTTATATCTAAATATACACATAGATAAATATGGTGGGATACATCTGGGAAGGTATATATAACACTCATGTTTACACATAAGGATATGGATATATATATATATATATATATATATATATATATATATATATATATGTAGAAATATGTATACATGTACATACACACATATATACTTATATATATATATATATATATATATATATATATATATATATATATATATATATATATATATATATATATATATATGTGTGTGTGTGTGTGTGTGTGTGTGTGTGTGTGTGTGTCGATATATATATATATATATATATATATATATATATATATATATATATATATATATATATATATATATATATATATATATATATATATATATATATATATATATATATATATATATATATATATATATATATATATATATATATATATATATATATATATATATATATATATATATATATATATATATATATATATATATATATATATATATATATATATATATATATATATATATATATATATATATATATATATATATATATATATATATATATATATATATATATATATATATATATATATATATATATATATGTATATATATATATATATATGTATATATATATATATATATATAAATGTATATATGTGTGTGTGTATATATATATATATATATATATATATATATATATATATATATATGTGTGTGTGTGTGTGTGTGTGTGTGTGTGTATATATATATATATATATATATATATATATATATGTATGTGTGTGTGTGTGTGTGTGTGTGTGTGTGTGTGTGTGTGTGTGTGTGTGTGTGTGTGTGTGTATGTGTATATGTCTATGTAAATAGTGTTGAATCAGTATGTTGTTATATCTAAATATACACATATCAGATAAAGATATCTCACTGGCTTGTTATCAGGTATGATGTCAGTAAATAATGATGTACTCTACATTTCCACCTCTTACTGAATGACATATGGACAAAGGGTGACAGACTTGGGTGACGGTGGTACAAACACAGGGCCAATATTGACATATTGCTGTAATAAACTTAGAAATTTCCTGGTGTAACAGGGTTTGTTGTGACATATCTCTTCTGAGGGATATGAAGTCAATAACTCACATGGATGTCACCATGTACTGAGTGCAATCATCAGAGTATGCTACTGTATTTCTAAAGATAGGAAATGTGTGAGTAACACACCACATGTAAGACTCCAAACTCTGGCCATTCTGCAGATAGCCCTACAGGTGAGAGTTTCCTCAACCACATAACACTGTCATGCCAGACTTTAAATCATGTAGAACAGCCATATCCACACAAACCCTGTTTAACCAACATCACTTCAAATGTAGAACAGCAATACTTACATTCTGTCCCCATGTCTGGAACATCCCCCTCTTGTTTGTTGGCCTGTCTCCACAGTGTTATGTTGTAAGAGGGATTTCCAACTACCCTCTGTGATGCTGTTTGTCAAACACCCACATGAAGTCCTGCTCACAGTGAAGGAAAAGGGCCAACACCCACATAAAGTGCTTAGTTATAGGAGTGTGTTTCCATGCAATTGGCTATAGGAATGATACCACAGCTGTTCCACATGCAATTAGCAAGTGTGGGACTGCAGTTCATGCATAGGCCATCAGCTGATCATGTGCATTACTTACAAAACTCAAGCTGCTGCTGCCTATGCAAAACAGATGTACTTTTCCACATCCACCAGAGAGGGAGAGAGAGAGAGTGATAGAGTGAGAGACAGAGACAGAGACAAAGTAAGAAAGGACGAGAGTAAGACAGTAAGAGCCAAGCGTGTTTGTGTATGATCCGTGGGTGGAGAGTGGTATCTGGGTATTATAACGGTTGTCTGTATTGTTTACTAATCCATCCTGTCACATAGTAATTGCACATGGCTGTACATATTTATGACGGAAGATTGTCTACAACAACCTCTACAGTGTTTGAAAATTGTTGGCCTTGTAATGTGGACAATGGGACATATAGGTCCTGAATATAATGATGTAGCAAAACCCAGACTGCAATGGATCCTGTTGTAATACAATCACCCCAACACCCACACAGGATACTGATGACACACACTTACCAGTACTGGGTTTCAGACCCTTCTTGGCCATGTATTGCTATTACAGTGTTACACAGTTATTGCACACACCACAGAACTTACATGTTGGAGAGCTGTCCAAAGGTATCCTTGAAGGTGTGTGACATCAGCAGCAGTGCTAAAGGAGGTGTAAGGGAAGTGTTGTAAGTGTGAATGCCCACAAAAGAAGGTGTCAACGAAGACACAAACACACTCTCTCAGGGAAACACACACATTATCACAGTTGGCAGGATCAGGATTACAACTCCTACCTAACTAGCTTGCTACACTACAGTATTACACAGTTATCACAAGCACCACAGAGCTTATGTAGCTGAAACATGGCCAAAGGGTTATTTCAATGTGAATGACATCAGCAGACATGCTAAATTAGGGCAATGGGAGGTGTAGTGAGTATGAATGGCTTCAAAATCATTAATCTCCACATACACACACACACACACACACACACACACACACACACACACACACACACACACACACACACACACTTGCCAGTACTGAGATGCATAGGTTCATTGCTTCACAGGTGTGTATTAGCTGAATGAGCCTGAAGGCTGTACAAGGCTAGGCAATAGGAATACCTTGGCATCAGGCTACATGACAATAGTCTCCAGTGTGGCTCAGGGGTGTAGTCCCTGGAGTGGTCCCCACAGGTGGGTATTGTATTCACCATCCACTCATCTGGGTTACTATTGCGGGTGACCAGCGATGTGCACTGCTTCCCATGTATGTGATCTATATTCCATAACATGGACAGTGTCTGAGTTGTGCACATGTCCCACACGCATGTTCTTTGACGTGTGGAAGTGTACTTGAGGTCTCTGTTTGGGCATGTTGTGTGGACAAATTGTTAACTTCTGATGTAGCATTCCTGACCTCATTTGGTGAGACCTGGCTATAGAAATGAGGTTGTTCTTGCACCTACATTAACGGCATGATACAGGTATTCAGTGGAGTTAGTGGCATCTGTCCATACAGGGCATGTGTATAAGGCATGGTATTCCCTTTGTGGGTTACATTTGCAGACTCTACAGTTGTTGAAGGCATCCAGTGGAAAACATAGCAAAAGGGCCACTGTAAGCATTTATTTGCCTACTGCATGGATGGAACAAGGTGCCATGTCCTTTTACTTGCTGGATAACACACACTCAGTCAGGAAATGTAACACATCACAGTACTTTCTAATGTCAGTGGCACTGCTGTGGTCAACAGACATGTAGTCCACTGCAATCACACCGTGGTTACTATCTTTGAGGCAATATGCAGGGAACTACCAATATAGTGGTTGTTGCCTAGCCAAGTGTGTTTGTGTATGAGACATTGGTGGAGAGTATTCTCTGAGTAATAGAAGGGTTGTCTATATTGTTCACCAATCCATAATGTCACATGTAGGGCTATGGATTGTCTACACCAACCTCTCTGGTGTTTGACATCTGTTGTCCTTGTAAGGATGAATTAGGGAGCATTTATACTCCATAAAATCTAAAGATGACAAGAACGCCCTTTTTAAGCATTCACTAGTTTGTCCATCTTTCAGTAAATTTTTATTTTCTGTTTTAGAAGTGGGTCAGAAGGACTTGAGGGAAGGTGATTTTAAAAACTATCTTCTGCAAAGAGAAACACATTGGCAGATAAAATTAAAATCTGATACTGCCCCGGGTCTCAACGAGACCATTAACATTAAGTGTTTCTTAAAACAGTGAAAATTAAATGTAAACAAAGCTGGAGGTTTAATTTATTCTCATTTTGTTCAGAGATAACTAACAAACAATAAAATCATATGATGTCTTTTGTTTTTTAAAAATAGAAAAGTTTTTAAGAGGTTTTAAGGAACTTTATTATTTTTTGAATTTTTTGAATATTTAATTGTTCAATTAATCACATGACTTTGTACTAGTATTTAAGAAAGAGGTTTTGCTACATGTGTTTATTCTGAGGAAGTTTGTTACGAAAGCGGATAATAAACGAGTATACGCTATTTTCTTGCTGTTATTATTGCTGTGTTGTCTTGCCCTCACGTGGATTGTGGTTATTTTGGTTCTTGAACTTATTCTTGGTTTATTTGGTTGTGTTTTTCCATGGCTGAGGCTACTGACGACCCTCTGTTGAACCTTAGTGTTCATGCCACTCCTTCTACTGAAGCGGGGAATTTAAATATGTTACTGTTTGCCACTCTTACAGAAATTAAGAACTCGCTTAAATTTTTGGTTTCTAAAGCCCATGATCCGGAGACCACCATTAGAGCCTCCAGTCCGGTAGGGTTCAGTAACGAACAAGAGGTTGGTGTCAACTTTGAAGGAACCACACGACAGCTGAACCCAGTAGTATCGAACCAACAACGCATCATTGGTCGGGCGACCTTTCAGGAGTTTTTCGACCGTGCGGAGAATCCGTTTAAGGAATTAGGAACTGTGGAAGAAATCTCTGATACATATTACAACGAAGATTTCAACCTAAAACGCGGGCAGCTGACAAAGCTTCTAAAAAGGTACGATGCAGTACATGTAGAAAATTGTTACTTTGCACGTTGTTTGGAACTTAACATCGTTCCCAAGGGGTTACGATTTTTTAAGTGCCCCAATGGGGTGCAAGCTGGTGACCCCTTCTTTACCACCTTGACTGCCTTTTTTAACGACGCAGGGCTCCATTTCTTAAAGCTGCTTTTCGACAACAATGTTGCCAAAAAGGAACTACTTAGGAAAGAAATTACTGAACTAGAGACATATTTTAAGCAGAGTTTAGGTGAGCCAAAGTTTTCTGAGTTTTTTGCTTCCGTTTCTAAAGAAACTGAACAGTTTTCTTTTGATAACATTAACAGGAAGCATTCAAAATTGTTGCGAGATCTTGATTCATACAAAAATAACTCTGCTTATGTTAATTTTGGTGCTCCTAATAAAACTTACAAATCTGTTAACAATAATGGCCAAGGAACCAAAAAGGTTGATGGAGGGCTTTTGCCTAACACAGTTGGACACAGAGGCAACAATTATTTCAGAAATTATTCCTCAGTGACGGACGGGTTTACGGACCCTTCTAGGTCTAAAATTCATGAAAGAACGGCAACCAAGTTACCCTCTGATAAAAGTACCATTAACGAGGTTGTTCAAGCTGAAGGGAACCCTTCAGTAGGTGTTGAGAATTTTCCACTATTGCCTATTGTAGTTAACACTACTAAGAACAGTAGTAATGCCACTGCTGCCGTGACAGGATCAGGGAATTCTACTTCCCTACCATCATCAGGTTCTTTTTCCAACCGGAGGAACCAAATTGCAACCAAGACAGTGTTAACCAGGAGTCGAACTTTTCTGGGTTCCCAGTCTTCGGGGGAGGAGACCTAGAAGTTACGAACGACCATTTTAGCATTATTAATTTGACTGACCATGTTTTTAGTAATAATGAATTGGATGTTTTGAAATTAGGGCTTAATTTTGTTCCCCAAACAAGGGCCAACTATGTGAGGACTGTTATTGACATCAAGAAATATTCCCGAAAGCTGAACTTGCATTATTTACTGCATGATTTACCTACAACTGAACGTACTTTTGTTAAACCTTCACTTTATTGTCCTAAGTTACATCATACTTTAAAGGTGTTTGAGGAAACATGCATTCAGGATGTTGATTGTTTATTGAGACATGGCTCTAGTTTATTGAGTAATTTAACAAACGATGAGAGGCAGGCTATTAAAAATTTACAATCCATGACGGGCGAATTCCGTTTTATGAAAAGTGACAAGGGGAACAACATAGTTATTATGAGGAAGGAGTCTTATGTAAGGGGTATGTTAGATCTGTTAAACAACAGGGAAGAATATGAAATAATTTCATTATTTGAAATTAAGCGATGTTATCGTTTAATCCAGTCATATCTTTATGACGCCCTTATGAATGGGGAAATAAGTTTTGAGCTATATGAATTTTGCACTAATGACCAACCTAGGATAGGGGTACTTTTTGGGATTCCCAAGGTTCATAAGTCAACCCTAAATCCGCCATTTAGGCCTATAGTGTCGGCCCCCCATTCAGTTACCGAAGGATTGGCTTTGTTCCTTGATGCAGTCCTAGGGCCTGTTGTCTCCACACAACCTTCCTTTATTTGGGATTCTTGGCATTTTCTTAAAAAAATTAATCATTTTGTCACCACTTGTTGGTTTTTAACCCCAATAAACAGGTCATGTTTACCCTTGATGTTGTTTCCCTTTTCA
>NC_056731.1:402524157-402699157 GCF_019279795.1 Protopterus annectens
TGACCTGTGATAAACCTGTGGCTGATAGTGGGGTGAGCTGATTGCATGTGTGATATGGAAGCTTCTTGCAGCTGACTCACAGATATACTTGGAACATTCCCTTTATTCTGCCTTGTGCGGTGGCATAGGCAGTCTCTCATTACTTCATAACTGTGCCTTTTGTGGTCTGCCAGTGATTGGCCAGACTACATCAGTATTCCATACTACACAGACAACTAATGTGCTGCTAACCTGTATGTACAATTCCAAAGGTGTGTGCAGTTGACAGTTAAATTTTATGTACTCTGTCTAGGGTACTTCCACCTGTGTACTGTGTGTATGTCTGGGCCTACATTCATGGAATATCCATCTTTCAGATGGTGACAGATATTGACATCTGAAGAGTGAGTATGGATGACTGCTGTATTGTGTCTTACTGAGATGCATTGTGGTTGGCACTGCAGTTGTCGACCCTCTCATCAACAGTACTGGCCATAGGCCACCGAGACACAACCCTCCATGCCTACATGCTGTCCACTTCCACACAATATACAACACATAACAACCTAATACACAGACCCCTGCATATTGTACACATGCAACAATCTATCCTGTAAATTTGGCCAGCTCAGGTAATCTGTGCTCCACTGTTATTAAACCCACACGTACATGTTACTGCATTTCTACATAGGATTGTGGTGGGGGGCACACCTGACAACTATAAACATTTGCTATGACTGTACTGGTATTTCAGGTAAACTGCTGGCATCCATTTAATTTTGTATTCTGACCTATCATGCAGACTAGAGGCATATCAGTACAGTACAGATCTTAGGTTCTATTGACCTACATTTCAGTTTCAGACATTTTACCTTTCAGAACTAACATACAACTACCTGACCTGTTGTAGTCTGTCTGTGTAGGTCTGGAGGGGGGGCTGTTCTCCATTGCCATCAATTAGAGGCATTAGAACAGCCTTTCTTTATGGTCATCTAGACCTGTCCTGCTGGCTGAGGCTGTTGTTGGGTATGTGAGCCTCACTGACATGCATGTGTGTGTCCTATGGACACACATTTGGCTCACCACATGTCCTGCAGTGGGATTTGTGACCTTGTCTAGTACTGCCTACTTTGTTGACACCAGTATTTGTTATGGATTTCATGTTGCCCAAATAGCTGTCCACTATCTGCTGCCATCCCATTCAGTCACCAGATTCCCTTGCATGCTCACATCCATACCATAGATACAACTAGCAGAACATACTACTCCATTCAGCAATTGATAGGAAGAGTGACTTACCTTGTGGCTGTGCCAGTATTGAGGATGGTGCTGGAGGGCTGATTATGTCAGATGCACATAATACACTCCCTATATATGGTAAAGCACAGGTAGCGTCATGTTTGGCATCCCTTTTACTGTATGTGCAAGTCAGAAAGAGGTGTCATTCACTGAGTTCCTACCGTGTTGCCTCTTTTCCAAAGCCTGAGCATACTGGGCACGCCTCTTTCTGCCTAGATGGGCAGGCTCATGTTGTTCCTCCTCTGAGTCACTCTGTGCCTGTGCTGGCCTTGGCAGTGGTGGAGGGCTGTGTGGCCCTGCCGCGTGCTCCACCGGATATGTTCAGACACTGGAACCGTGACTTGAGCATCCCAAACACATGCTCTATTATGATTCTGGCTTGTGCGTGTGCCTCATTATGGAGTTCTTGTTTGTGTGTGTGCATTTCTGATGGGTGTCATCAGCCACGGCTCTAGTGCGTAACCAGCATCCCCCACTAGGTGGCCATATGGGATGTCCCCACTGGCAAATCTCTGGTACAGCGGTGTCATATGCCGGATGTGGGAGTCATGATAGCTTCCAGGGCTGCCAGCACACACATTCATGATAATGCCCTAGGCATCGCATACAACCTGGCAGTTGATGGAGGAGAAGTGCTTGCGGTTTATGTTGACCCTACCCCATTCACCAGGTGGTGCTTTGATGTGTATGTGTGTACAGTCTGTAGCACCCATTACCTCAGGGTATTCTGCTATTTGGTGGAAGAGACAAATATTGCTGGTCAACCCCTTACGGGTGTTGAGGAAATATATGTGCTCACCGGCATGTGCTGACATGGCATCCAGGAACTGGTGGCATGCCCTGGATGCTGATGCCTGTGAGATCCCCATGATATCCCCAGTTGGCCTTTGGAAGGTACTTGTGGCTAGTATTCGTAAGCCTACGCATACCTTGGTATCCACTGGGGTGGGTTCCTCTCTGTTGGTTCTGTGTGTGAGGTGTGGCCGGCACAGCTCAACAATTTGCTGTAGGATGTCCCTATCCACCCTATAGTGCTCCACTATCTCCAGCTCATGTAGCCCCTGGTAGGTTACCCTGGGTCTGTACACTCTTCTCCTTCTCCTCACTGTGGGTTGGTCATCAGCATTCTCATCCTCACTACCCTCAGCTTCTTCCACATATTGATGTATGAAAGCGACAGCAGCCCCTATCATTTTGTTAGTTTTGTCAGGTAAAATTTCCCCATCTGTGTACACCAGTAGTGTAGAGTTTGTGATAAAAAACTGAGTGAAAGCTGTTTGCATAGTTTATAGTAGTATGCTGGGTTGGGCTGCTGCCTGTGTAATTGGCTGCTTCTGATACATTTCACCTGCCAGCTATGCTACTTCTACTTGATTGCCTTCCTACTGCTGTTTTCACTTCCCATTGCCTTCCCATTTAAGCCCCGAGGTGTGGCACACATACCCAGTGCTCAGATTTGAACAGAGCTGCTATTTCCTGTGTTTTTTTGTTTTTGTTTAAAACCTGGTGCGCGGCACACACAACCGTTTAGGCAATATAAACACTGCTAGGCAGACTCAGACACACACCCCTTCCTTAGCTGTGCTTAGCTAAGGGCAAACACGGACCACAGAGCCCCAATAAGCTTACAGCATGCATGACACTCCCCCTTATGAGGTCATCTACCTCTTATGCTTATACCATGGTGTTTCTGCACCTACATGGTTGGGTGCAAGCTAACAATGAGGGGAAATCTGTGATTCAGTATTAATCCCCTCATTTGCATAAAACTGACTGCTAATGCATGGTTACAAAACTGATACTCAACCTTCCCCCTTAGCAACCACTGTTCCATGGTATTCTTGTCTTATACATGCCATTGACTATTATGGCAGAATGCTGATTTTGGTTTAAAAGCTTATTTTCAACTTTTTCATTATTTTCAGGCCGATCCCATTTGCACACAGCTGCCCTACGCTTAAACGTCTGAAATAAGCCAAAAAAAAAGTTATTTTTTATAATTTTGCAACTGTTTCCCATGCCAATGGCCATATATTTGGCCATTGGTATGCCTACTAGATTGAATGCATGCTTTCTTTGGAGCTGTCATGCCTTCGTTTTGTAATTTGCAGAAATGTATTCGGTTAGTAGCCGAATACATTTCTGCACGTAACCAAATACATGTCTGCAGGTTTACACTATTCCTGCACAGATGCCTGCCTGCTTCCTGGATCACTAATTCACCTCATTTGCATGTTTTTCACCAGCAAATGGGATAGTTAGCATATAGGAACTGTGTCTGTACAGGAATAGTGTAGGAGTATTCGTGCATGTCCCGGGAGCTCATTCCTGGATCGCTCTTCGGCCATATTGCATGCAGCAGCTCTTGTACTATTCCTGCACGCCTTGCAGGGCTTGCCGAATCCTGGGGATAATTGCAACTTAAGGAGAATAGTTTTACTATAGTCCTTGAATGCACACTTTAGACTGTAATAAGAATGGTTAGAAGTATGCTGAAAGGTGAGATGTGATCTGATTTATGTGAAAAACTAGTATTACCTAGAGAAAGAGTGTTTAGAGTAAATATGACATTGTATTGGGATTATTTTCTTATCCAGGATTTGTACAGGAGCATAGTCATGTATTTGTTAAGTGAGACAAGAGTTATTTTGAAGTGAGATAAATTGATACTAGATGTTATTTCTGATGGTAAACTATTCCAGATTTTAGCTGTGTAGCTCGAGAAATTGGAGTTGCCAGATTTATTGTTAGCTTTGGTAACATTTAACAGGGTTATGCTACTCGAGTGAAGTACATGTTTGTTACAGTAAGGCGTTCATACGTTTTGAAGTGCTGGTGTTTTTCCAGGTTGGTGCAGGATCTCATGTACCAAGCACAGTTGGTGATAAGTTATTAGTTGAGGGAGTTCTAGCCAATTCAGTTGTTTGAGGGCAGTGCAATGATATGTTCTAGAACTAGTGTCAGTTGCAAATTTTGCAATTTTGTTACAGTAGGATTCTAATTTGCCTAAATCTAATTTTCTCAGGATTGTGAGAACTGGTGATGCACAGAGAAGAGTTGAGATAAGATGTGTTCTAGCTTAATGTTTTTTGTGTTATTAGTGAGATTTTTTTTATTTCTATAAAGTGTAATTTTTTTGTGGACTTTCTTAAATGGTTTGGGCAATATAGATCTCAAATTTCAAACTACTGTCGATTTTTACACCTAAAAGTGTTGTATGTTGTACAGGAGAGATGATGGTGTTATTTAGTGATGAAATCCTGAAGGAGGGGGGAAGGGCAACATTTCTAGTGGGGGTAGAAAAGCATAAGCTTGGTTTTGTTGGGGCTCAAAATACATTGAGAATTAGTTAGCCAAGCTTCTACTGCAGTGAAAGATTGCTGAGTTATTGATTGTAGATGATGAGAAGAAGCTGCACATAGTACAGAATCATCGGTGTACTGTACAAGAGATGCATGAAGGGTTGAGATATGGAGATTGTTAGGAAAGAGATTAAATAGGAGGGGGAACTCCTAAAGTGATGGGTAGTAGAGAAGAAAGGGTTAGTTGCTACTGAACTGCTTGCTGATGGCCTGCTAGACAATCTTTTAACAAGGACAGAATAGACTGGCTTAAGCTGACTTCGGTAAGTATATTTAAGAGCTTGCTGTGAGAGACCATATCAAAAACCTTAGAGAGGTCAAGAAAAAATGTAGAGATAAATTTGTCATTATTTCTGTGGTGGTTGAAAGTTGGGTATTAGATAGTAATTTGTTAGTATGTAGGAAGTCCATAATTTGTGTGTGTATGCATCTTTCCAGTTTCTTGGATATGGATTACAGTATAGTAATTGGCTAATAACTGAATAATTCTGTTGACTTGTCGCCTTTGTGTAAAGGGATAATATATCAAATTTTCCAAATTGAACTAGTTGTTCAGTAATGGAATGGTTAATAAGGATAGATATAGTGATTGAGATGGCATCAGCTGCAATTCTAAGATATTCTGCAGGTAGTTTATCTGTAGCTAGGGTAGTGGGTTTCAGTCTTTTTAGTAGTTTCTTTATTGTGTTGGTAGATTTGGGTTGTAAGAAGAAGGACTTCCTATTTTTGTCAGAAGTGGGATTAATAAGAGTGGTAGTGGAGGCATACTTGTTGGAGAGAGTTAGAATTGTTTGGGTGAAATATTTGTTACATTTCATGGCTATATTATCTAGGTTGTTAGTTGAAGATGGGGCTGGTGTACTAGCAATGCCTGGTAGGAGGATGTTATTAACTGGTCTCCAGAATTTTTGTGGGTTGTTATGGTGTTTGTTTTGGATAATTAAATATTTTTTTGTCCTGTTTGATTAGACTTTTTGCCTTGTTTAAGTTCCTGATATGCCTATTTGACTGTTTGAGATTTATTAATGTGCCATTTACTCCAATCTTTCTCTCTTATTTTTTAGGAGTACTCTAGTTTCTTTTGTTAGCCATGGAGCAAATTTGGATTTTATTCTAATAGTCCTTGGGGGGGGCTAGTTTGTTTAGTATATTCAAGAAGGTGGAATTAAAGTATTTCACAGCATCTTCTAGGGGGAGATGTTTAAGTAGAATCCAATTGCAAAGTTTTAGAGTCTCTATGACTTCTTGGTGGTTAAATATAGTTTTGTTTTGGTTAGGATTGTAAGTGGTAAGCTTAGAAATGTTTATTCTATGTCTAATTAAGAAGGTGAGAATGTGATCACTAAGGGAATCTGGGAGACAGTCAATATGAAAAGAAAGGCCAGGTCTATTTGTTAATATCCAGTCTAAGGTGTACTGTTTATTAGATGATTTATCTATTCTGGTAGGGACTTGAATAGTTTGGGTGAAGCCATGGAGGTTAATGTGGTCGGTGGGATTATCGTAATTATAGGTGCTCCAGTCAATGTTGAAGTCACCCAAGATTATTGTCTCTTGGGGCAGTGCTTTAGACGACCAAGCCAAAATATTTTCTAGTGTGGAGATGTTCTGACCTGGAGGGACATAAGATCCCAAAATATTTCATTAAGTTTTAGTTGTGGAAAAATGATTTCTGCGTTATCAAAAATTTGGGGCATTAAGTTCTATGGCATCAAGAATGAGGTTATTTTTAAACAGAATACTATTTCTTCACCTCTTTTGGCCATTCGGTCTTACTAATGAATCACTACCTCAAAATGATAGCATTATATAGCCTTGCCTTACTGACCTTATCCCTAACCATACATTATCCTGGGGGTCAAATTTAATTGTTGGCTATATCAGGTTTTAGCCAAGTTTTTATGATTATCTGTGGAATATATGGAAAGAGCTGCATGTAGTTCATGGATTTTATGATGTTAATGTTTAAGAGGTCTGATGATTTCATAGGGAAATTTGGTATGTGGTAGGTTTAGTTACATGGCTGGAAAGGTATGCTGGGGCTATGGGTTAGGGTGAATATCACTGTTGAGAATAAGTTTAGATACTATGTCTAATATGGTTCTAATATTTTGACTGTGTATTTATTGTATTTTAGGGAGATTTAGGTGTGTTTTGGTATGGGATTATAGTAAAGTTGAGTTGCTGAACTGGTGAAATGTTACAGATGTGAGCTGATACAATATTTCTTTTATGCCAAACTTTGTATGGGTAGTCACATGAAGTTTGATGGGAGTGGTATGAATTATTTACAAGAGCTTGGTAAGAAGTTAATGTATGGTTAGGGATAAGGTCAGTAAGGCAAGGCTATATAATGCTATCATTTTGAGGTAGTGATTCATTAGTAAGATAGCTTGGCAAAGCAGGTAAAACATATATTAAGGTTCTTATTAAGTAATCTACCCTTAGACTATTGAATTAGAAATTGAATATAATTGATTTGATAACCTTCTTTATCATGGGTGGGATATGCTAATTAAAATGAGCAGAGCAGTAATTTGGTTGTGTAGAACTAGTTTCTTTGGATAATGATAGTATGTGGGTTTGATTAGTTTCAAATAAATGTAGGCATAGTGGGGATGGATGGGAAATGGGGGTACAGTAGGGGAGCAGAGTGAGCCCAGGCATAGCGAGGGCAAACAGAGTGGGAAGATCCTTGATGTAGTGTGGAAATATCTCAAAAAATCAGTCAGCATCTTTAGTAAAGGTAAGTTTGTTTTTCAAAGTTCTAAGTCTGTAATAATGTCTTTATACAGCAATATAGACTGATTTCTTTTATCCTGGATGCACGTCAAGCAAAATAAATCAGAGAGCTCCTATTATTGTTTTTTGCGCTTAAGATGCCATTTTTGAACTAGTGGCACAGAATTTCACCCTGGATGTATCTTGTTAAGGTTTAGATAACTGAACTGAAATATAGTTAAAAAGCATTTATTTTATAGTATTTAGCATCTTTTTAAAGTCGTTTCCTCTTTTAGCACTGAGAGTAGAGGGGTGGGGAGGAGGCTAGCAGCTGTCAACCCTGGTGATATGCACCCTTACAATTCTACAGGAGCAATTTTCAATTACAGGAGCTAAATTTTCTGTTCACATGCACCCTTGTTTCAGGTATGATTTATTGCTAGAAGGGATAGTGTCCATGCCCACATGGGTAGGACAGGTGGGAGGAAGACAGTAAGACTGGATATTCTGTAAATTGTACAGGAACATACTCCAGGGAGACAAACATATATCAAAAATGATAAGATCACTTTTATACAGAAACAAGAACTAATTTTAAGTCAGAAATTGCGTCAACAGTTTATATTTATGTTTTTGATAGCTTTTATTTATTTTATTTTTAAGAGAAATGAAAACTATACATTCACTTTTAAATGTATGTTTTGCAGATATTCTTCTCTGTCATGTCAGTTTACAAAATCCATTCTGCTTTGAATTTCACATTAACTTTAAATTATAATATCTTACTACTTCTTCACAATATTCTTATAAAAATATCAAGACAGGACATATCAATAATCCCACTTTTAGATTTTGACACAGCCCAATATTCTGCTCTAATAAATAAAATGACAGAATATTGCTTTTTCACTGAAAAGCATATTCAGATCAACAAAGTTGCTGTATCTAGATGATGTGGCATTACAGGCAGACTCTGAGTAAGAACATCAGCAAAGGATAGGGGAATCTAATGCAAAACTGAAGGCACATTGGATGAAACTAAGCATAGATAAGACAGTGCTTCTTCTTCTTCTCCCAGTTAGGGGTCACCACAGCAGATCACCTGTCCACTCCTGATTGGCAGTGGAGTTTTATGGTGTTGAGTTGCCAGCCTGGCATCCAATCTTCCACAGAAGGCACACACAAGCCTAGGGCCAATTTAGAGTGTCCAATCCACCTACAGCATGTATTTGGGAGGAAACCGGGGCACCTGGAGGAAGCCCACATGACCATAGGGAGGACATACAGACTCTGCACAGAAGGTACCCCAGCCAAGGATTGAACTGGAGAACATCTTGCTGGGAGGCGGCAACACTAACTGCTGCACCACCACAGCCGCCCCACTGAGATAAGACAGTGCTAATGGCAGCAAATAAGGGAAATCAGAAGAAGCTGAGAACTGAGATAGAAGGGAAATAGTGGAACAGATTAACAGTTTCAAGTATCTGGGAGGGGTGGTTGAGGAGAAGGGTAGTCTGAATGAAGAGGTCAGTGCTATAATCAGAGGGGCTGCAGCCAATTAGCATAGAGTGTCCGGTGTAGTGTCTAATAGAAGAATGCAAAAGAAACTGAAAAGTAAGGTGTTTAAAGCAGTGGTGCAACCAGTACTACTGTATGGTACAAAACCTGGGAAGTAAAGGCAGAGCAGATGAGGAAGCTAGAGGTGATGGAAATGAAGTGAATGAGAAGGGTGGTAGGATGCACACTGTTTGACAGATGAAGGAATGAGGACATAAGAGCAGAAGCCAAATTATCTCTAATTAGAGAAAAGATCAAAGAGAACAGATTATGGTGTTTGGGTACATGTGCAGAAAAGCAGAAGACAGTCTGGTGAAAAAGATTTAAGACAGACAGGAAGAAGGTAAGAGGAAATGAGGGCATTCAGCAAAGAGGTAGTCTGTGTGAGAGAAGAACTGCGACAACACCCAGACCCCATGTAGGAAAAGGGGAAAAGGGGGTGATGACGATGATGATGATGATAAAAGCATATTATTCTTGATTTGCATTGGATAATAAAATTATAAAACCTCACAAAGAAGGTCATGGTACATGTAAAAAAAAATCAAAGGTCCATCAAAAAAAAAAAACAAAATGCCAGTTCACAACAAAACCGAATATAACAAGACACCATTTATTCCAACCATATAGCAGCTTTAGCCTAAATGTTCTTCAGTATGATAAGATGAAAATTAAAACCACAAACTTTTATTTATTTACTTCCTATTACTGACATCCCTACCTACTTAATTTCCTTTAAAGGTATACAAACATAAAACCCATATTTCCATCAATAGAGGGAGAGGAAGAGTATACTTTTTTTTTCAGGGACAGGCTCCCATTTTCAGTAGAAGCCCAGAGAGAAAAACTCCACACTTCAGAATAAATAAGATAGTATTATCATGTTATGCATTAGCAAAAACAGTGTACATACATTTACAAAAACATATCATATATACTAGAAACATTGGTGTTTATACAATTATAATCTAGTAATATGTAGTTCAATATAGATAGTTTCAGAAGAAGCATATGTTCAAAACAGACTATTTACATATATATTTATAAGTAGAGAGATCTGTAGTCTTTTTCCTCAACAAATCAGGAAGTCCAGAAATGTCAGGCTTCATCTTATGAAGCATATGTACAATGGAGTTCTTTAGGAAACATATAAAAAAATAAGAAACAGTAGTACAATTTATTCAGGAAGAATGACAGAATTAGCAACAGGGAGATTCAGCAATGCAGAAGTAAGAGCCATGATTCTCTATGTGGATTATAGCCACATATTGTCTTATTGTTAGAAGTTATTGATAAAGCATTATAGTAAGCATTACTAATTATGCTGGGGAGGAAGGACAGCAGAAAGTATATCAATAGTCTGAGAAGTAGAACTTAGAGAGAGAAAGATATAGGATACCAGCAACAAGTAGGCCAGTTTTGGAATAGGCAGTATGAGAAATGGAGGATGTAGGTACTATATACAAAGGGGATTTGCAGTGGGTGTATTCTGAGAAAAACACTTGAGCTAAGTATAGGTGGGGATGACATAAGGGTGCTAAGAGCAGAAAGATCTGTAAGTACATGGTAGCAGTGAAATTATCGTAAGAGTTTCTATATAAATCAGTTTAAGGAAAAAACAGAGTTGAAAGATAAGGGAATGATAGGCAGTAGAGGCAGGGGATTAGTGGTTATGAGTAGAGGTATATGTGTATGTGAAGAGGCACTAAGGAGATGTGCTGGTTAGAGTGTAACTGAATTTAGGAGCACAATTAACTTACCATAGGCTGTTAACATGGAGTTAAGCTAATGAATCTATTACACCCTAGAGGTATTAAGAGGAGATGGGCAATCAGCTTTTGAGAATGCAGGAGCAGAGACATCTGTCAAAAAGATAAGATTTTAACTGTTTTTATAACAGGTTGCATCTTGGATTGGCTTCAGTGATAAAAGTATGAGGTTCCAGGCTTTGCTAGTATTAGTTGAGTGCAGGGAGTTTTCTGTGCTATTGTAGGATATGGAAATAACAGGAAGATGTTAATTATAGTTGGACATTTCTTGGATTTGAGAGCAAACCTATGTACTGTTGTAAGTTAGAATGTTAGGCAGTGTTGGAGTTCTACCCAATTTATTTCTTTAACTGCCAGACAATGGTGTGCTCTGTAATGCTGGTTGGTGGCATATTTATTTGCAGCATTGATCTAATTTGGCTAGCAGTGCTGTTTGAAGGTTAGGAAGTATAGGGGTGGCACTGAAGAGAGATGACAATAGAAAGTGGCATATATGAATTTTCTGGCTGTGTTATTGACATAAGCTTTAGACTCGTGTAGGAAATTGTATAGGAGACCCTGTTCTGTTTTTGATTTTTTTTTATATACTAACCCCTGGATTTATGAAGCCCTTTATAGTGTGCAGGATTAGTCTAAGAGCTATTTTCGGCAATGTGGCCGACGTGCAATTCAGGAACGAGCTCCCGGGATGTGCACGTGAACTCTTAGACTAATCCTGCATGGACCAAGCTCCTGTATGCAAATTACCCTCATTTGCAGGTGAAAACCATGCAAATGAGGGTAATTTGTGATCCAGGAAGCCCGCAGCTGTCCGTGCAGGACAAGTGCAGTCTGTAGAAATGTACTCGGTTAGTAACCAAGTACATTTCTGCAAACTACAAAACGGAGCTATGACAGCTCCAAATAAAGGCTGCATATCATTGAGGAAGCATACCAATGGCCAAGTAGAAGGCCATTGGCATTGCAAAATGTTAAAAAAAATAAAAAAACAGCTTTTATTTTTTTTTGCTGATCTCACCTGTTTAAGCATAGGACAGTGGTGGGCAAACTGGATCAGGGGGAAATAATAAAATAAACCTAAAATAAGCATTCTACCTAAAAGCAATATTCTGCCATGCAAGTCGATGGCAGGCAGAAAACAACATAGCTACTGAGTAATAGAATGAGGAAGGTAGACCACCACCACGAATAATATAGATGCTTTTAATTCATGTAAAATCCAAAAGTAAAGCTGCCAGGCCGCCAATGCACGCTTCTTCAGACAAGTTTAAAACATTACAGTGAATCATGCCTTTATATATCTTGTAACAGCAACTCTTAATCAATTAATCAATTAATTATACCATTAAGTTCTTAAAGTCAAATCATTTAAAGTTGTATACTGTGAGCAGTAACCCATGGTATTGAGTCAGTAAAAAGAGGGTAAAGACACACATTAAACAACCATTACATTAAACAGAATCACTATCCTCACTATTATCTCTCAATAAAGATATACAATATTTATATTAAGTCAGCAAGATTCATCTAAAACATTACATTAAAAATATACCGAAATATAGCGACTATATTATATTCTCCCTATATTTTTCATTATATGGTCTGCTCAGTATAGTTATATTTACCGTGTCAGTATAAAAACTAGCTTTACGCCAGGCAGGAGGAGACCTCCAAATGACTTGGTGTCTAAAACGTATGTATAGGGTAACGAGAGAAGCCAGTCTACTGCTTTAAACTGCGATAAAAACTATTTATATCTATAGATAAAATTGTGTATTATATCTAATGTAAATTCTATATTATTGTCTGTTAAATATATATGTATATATCAAAAGCTCAAAAGAGCTATAATATACGTGTAAATATAATGTAAATCTAAAAATCATTCTTATATATCAAATAAGTACAATATATATTAATTGACACAAAATATATGGTATATAATATATGTGGAAACTCTAAATAACAGTTGCATATAAAAACTAGAACTATAGCAATCTGATAAAAGCCTATACTATGTGGAATAAAAAGTTATATATATATATATATATATGAATGCTTTGCATCATGTTGTTCCAAATACTCATTTCCTATATATTAAATGTGATGACATAGTGTGCAATAAATATAAATGTACAAAAACCATTAAATAAAATTGTATATAGAAACATAAGAATAAATTCATTGCCACTGATCCCAAAAATTCATTAGAGAAAGACAAAACATAGCTACTAAAAAGACCTGTAGTATAGGGGAATTTTGGAGTGGATAAAGAGATATATGTATAAAAACCTATCAAGGGTATTCATAGTAGTATGCAGAATATCGAAAACACTATATCAAAATGATAATGCATGTATAAAATGCTCGATAAATATCATACAAAATGTCTGATTCTAATTCAAAATATATATTAGAGCCTTCATATATACAAACATTCTGATATTAACTCACCATCTGTTTTGATGATCTCACCTGTTTAAGCATAGGGCAGTGGTGGGCAAACTGGATCAGGGGGAAATAATAAAATAAACCTAAAATAAGCATTCTACCTAAAAGCAATATTCTGCCATGCAAGTCGATGGCAGGCAGAAAACAACATAGCTACTGAGTAATGGTTGCTAAGGGGGGGAGGCTCAGTGTGGGACATGTAACTATGCATTAGCAGGGAATCCTATACAAATGAGGTGAAGGATAGTGAATCCCAGTTTTTCCCAGGGTGTGAGGCAGGTCCCAAGAGTGTAAGAGTATAAATAGCTGGGTGCAAGTCTAGGATATAGGTGACATCATAGGGGTGTGTGTTAGGCATACTGTACGTAGATTGAAGCCCTGTGGCTCGGGATTGCTCCTAGCTTAGCATAGCTAAGCTAGGGGTGTGTCTAAACCTGCCTAGCACTCTTTACAAAGTATAAGCGGGTGTGCGCACCATGCACCAGGTGTTACAGGAAGAAAAAAGAAGTTAAACCAAGAAATACGAGTTCTGTGCACATTTGAGTACTCCATTTGCGCGGAGCACACACGAGCTTAAACAGGGAGGCAATGGGAAGAGAAAACAGCAGTAGGAAGATAATCAAGGAGAACTAGCTTAGCTGACATGTGAAATGTATCAGAATCAGCCAATTACACAGGCAGCAGACAAGCTCAGCCCAGCACACCACTATAAACTATACAAACACCTTTCCCCCTTGTTTTTCCCAAAAACTCTGCACCACCGGTGTATACAAATGGGGAAATTTTACAAAATGAAAGCAAGAGAAAATGTTAGGGGCTGCTTTTGCTATCATAAACCAGCATGTGCAAGAAACTGAGGGTGGTGTGTATGTGAATGCTGCTGAGCAACCCACAGTGAGGACACAGAGAGGAGTGTACAGACTCAGGGTAACCTACCAAGGGCTACATGAGCTGGAGATAGTGGACTGCTATAGGGTGGGCAGGGACCTCCTACAGCAAATTTTTGAGGTGTGCCAGCCATGCCTCACACACAGAACTAACAGAGGGGAACCCTTCCCAGTGGATACCAAGGTATGTGTAGGCCTAAGAATACTAGCTACAGGTACCTTCCAAAGGCCAACTGGGGATATGATGGGGATTTCACAGGCATCAGCATCCAGGGTACTCCACCAGTTCCTGGATGCCATGTCAGCACATGTCGGTGAGCATGTATATTTCCCCATCACCCGTTAGGCGCTGGCCAGCAATATGCGTCTCTTCCACCAAATAGCAGAATACCCTGAGGTAGTGGGTGCAATAGACTGCATGCACATACACATCAAATTACCACCTGGTGAACGGGGTTGGGTCTACATCAACCGCAGGGGCTTCCCCTCCATCAACTGCCAGGTCGTGTGCAATGCCCAGGGCACAATAATGAATGTGTGTGCTGTCTGCCCTGGAAGCTACCATGATTCCCACATCCGGCATCTGACGCAGCTGTACCAGACATTTGCCAATGGGGACATCCCACACGGACACCTAGTAGGGTATTCTGGATACACACTGGAGCCATGGCTGATGACACCCATCAGAAATGCGCGCACACCCGAACAAGAACTCCATAATGAGGCACATGCACAAACACGAATCATAACAGAGCATGTGTTTGGGATGCTCAAGTTATGGTTCCAGTGCCTGGACACATCTGGTGGAGCCTTGCAGTACTCACCAACTACATGTACCCAAATTGTCCTCGTATGTACCATGCTACACAATATGATCCTGTGGAAACAACTGCAGCAGGAACAGCACGGGGCAGGGCCACACAGCCCCCCACCATTGCCAAGGCCTGCACAGGCACAGAGTGACTCAGAGGAGGAACAGCCTGAGCCTGCCCCAGTAGGCAGAAGGAAGCATGCCCAGTATGCCCTGGCCTTGGCAAAGAGGCAATGCATTGCACATGCACTGACACAGTAGGGACCCAGGGAGTGACACCTCTCTCTGACTCGCACATACAGTAAAAGGGATGCCAAACATGACACTACCTGTGCTCAACCATGTATAGGGAGTGTACTATGTGCATCCGACATAGGCAGCCCTGCAGCATCACCCTCAATACTGGGACACCCACAAGGTAAGTGACTCACACATGCCAGTTGGGGGGATCACATACCCAACAGCAGTTACAGCCAGCAGGATAGGTGTAGACAAACACAAACAAATGCTCTACTATGGCCCCTGAATGAGCCCAATGGGTAACCCCTCCCCCAAGCTTACACAGACAGACTACAGCAGGCCAGGCAGTTGGATGTGAGTTGTGAAGGCTAGGAAGTCAGAAACTAATATGTAGGTAGTTAAAGCTAAGATCTGTAGTACACTGGTATGCCTCTAAGCCAGCATGATATGTAAGAATACAGACTGAAATGGAGTACCCGACATACCAGTACAGTCATAGCAAATGTGTACAAGTGTCAGGTGTGCCCCCCATCCTACGTACACTTATAGTAACAGTCAGGTGTGCCCCCCCCACTCCTCTGTAGAAATGTAGAAACAGTCAGGTGTCCCCCCACCACTATGCAGAAATGTAGCAACAGTCAATGCCAAATGACCGATGGATACCCTGCAGACACAGCATGCTACCTGTCAGTGTACAACACAAAAGTCAGCACCGCAGTGCAAACTACCTGGACTTGATCCACACATGCAATACAGATGGCCATACTGGGCATGCTCACACACTTAGAGGCATGAAGGCAATGTCAGTCAACAACATACTGAAAGGTCATACTGGGCATGCTCACACACTTAAGCACATGAAGGCCATGTCTGCAAATACCAGTGGATCAGACATATCTGGCAGTTGCAGTACTTAGTGCAGACACATGTCAGTATGCACCATTCCTGCCTTGCACATACAGTGGATAGGAATAAAGACATATATGTAAGGACAACACACTATAATAAGCCAAAGGTAGATGGACATAGATGTGTGGAAGAGGATGACTGTGACAAGGAGCCATCCAGGCCTGTCCCACCCAGCACACAGTCAAAGGGCCCCAAACACATGAGGTGCAGATGTCACTCACTGCAGATACTAGCCACCAGCATCTGTCAACATGACAGACTATGTGGTGCACGTGCCAGCTGTGCAACATGACTGTGCAAGGAAGTAGACATCTAGTAGCTGTATATACGTACTTGTGACATATGATCCCGTGTGTATCCGTATGCGGCATGTCAACCCCTACACGAATGGGTTATGGCCCATGCACACACCGCCCGCCCCATAGCAGTATTATGACAAGACTGCTGAGGTCATCCAATGTGAAATACACCTTTCGGAGAGCTGTAGCTTAGTAATCTCCATGGTGCATCCCATAACTGCGTACTGCTGTAGTGAGAAACTAGTTAGGTAGTAGTTCTAACCCCAGACTTGGTGAGTGTGTGTTTGTGTGCGTGTCTGACTGTGTAGACAGAAATGCTTTTTAGGCTACTCACACTCCATACAATTCATATACTCAACTTTGGCAAGGCTGCTGATGTCACTCACCTAGAAATCCACCTCTGAGAAAGTCACAGCCCAATAATCTCCGTAGCACATCTTGTAACTGCGTACTTACTGTAATGTGATAAAGTAGTTAGGTAGGTGTTCTAACCCCACACCTGGCAACTGTGTGCGTTTGTGCGTGGGTGTGTGTGTGTCTGACTGAGTAGAGAGCAATGTTTTTTAGGCTACTCACACTCCGTACAAATCATACACTCAACTTTGGCAAGGCTGCTAATGTCACTCACCTAGAAATACACCTATGGGAAAGTCATAACCCAGTAATCTCCATAGCGCGTTCTGTAACTGTGTACTGTTGTAGTGTGATAAAGTAGTTAGATAGGTATTCTAATCCCAGACTTGGCAGCTGTGAATGTGTGTGTCTGACTGAGTAGAGAGCATGGCTTTTTAGGCTATTCACACTCTGTACAATTCATATACTCAACTTTGGCAAGGCTGCTGATGTCACTCACCTAGAAATGCACCTCTGGGAAAGTCATAACCCAGTAATCTCTGTAGCATGTCCTGTAACTGTGTACTGCTGTAATGTGAAAAAGTAGTTAGGTAGGTGTTCTAACCCCAGACTTGGAAACTATGTTTGTGTGTGTCTGAATGAGTAGAGAACAATGCTTTTTAGGGTACTCACACTCCTTCAAATCCATATTCTCAACTTTGGCAAGGCTGCTGATGTCACCCACCTAGAAATACACCTCTAGGAAGGTTGTAGCTCAGTAATTTCTGTAACGCGTTCTGTAACTGTGTACTGCTGTAGTGTGATTTAGAACTGTGGTAGGGTTCCATCTCCACCCATGGCAGTTCTGGATGTTTTGTGTGTGTTTCAATGTCTGTGTATGGAGCAATGCATTATAGACTACTCACTCGCAGTACATTTCAAATGCCCTACTTTGTCAACCCTGCTGATGTCATTCATTGTGAAATACAACTTTGGGGAGCAAGCTCTCTAGTAATTCTTGTACTGTGTCCTATAACAGCTTCATGCTGTAGTGTGATATAGACCTTGGTTAGGGGTTCTATACCCACACATGTCAGTTGTGGATGTTTTGTGTGTGTCTCACTGTCTGTGTAGGGAACAATGCATTTTAGGCTAGTCACTCACAATACAGTTAAAATGCCCTACTTTAGTAAGCCTGCTAATGTCATTCATTGTGAAATACACCTTTGGGGAAGAAGTACTCCAGTAATGTCCGTGGCATGTACTATAACTGTGTAGTGTAATAAACTAGTTAGGTTGAGGTTTTACTCCCAGACAAGACAGGTGTGTGTGTGCTAGGGGTTCTACTCCCAGACATGACAGGTATGTATGTGTGACACCTGTGGGCAATGTGGAGAGGGTTTTTCTTATTTCTTGTATGGTGGCCCTACTATATATCACAATGTCAACCATACAGGGATAACAGATGTAAATTAGCTGAGAGGCTGGGGTGCAAAGCCATACCCATACATGTGACATCAAGGCCAGCCAATCACAGTTAGCAACCCCACTATTACTCAGAGCATACACTCAACCCATGTGTCATATGCACACACATGTCTAGGCAACAGCCAATATGTGGGTAGTACACTGCATATTGGCCACTGAAAGTAACTATTCCATGATAGCAGTGGGCTACAGAGGGCATGTCACCCTGCCCATCTATCCAATATGCACGTACATGCAGACAGTGCACCTCCACCATGTTCCCCAATAGACACCTACACCACCTGTGGTGCCTTCACATGTGACTCACAACAGACATACCATGCCTGACAACGTACCCTGTATGGACAGATGACACTAACATCAGGGAATGCTTTTAGCATGCTATCAGTGTAGGTGCAGGTTAAACCTGCTGCCCATTACCAGTTCCTGCCACAGGTGGGCAAGTCTGGCACATCTGATGATAATCTGTGTTCACAACATGGGCCAGATACCCCAGGTACAGTTCCACATGTCACTGTACATGCGTGTGGGAGGTGTGCACATCCCAGACATCATCCATGTCATGGACTAAGGAACACATACATGAGAAGTGATGCACAGCATTAGCCACACACAATAGTCACCCAGGTGACTGGAGGGAGAATGCAATACTCACCTGTGTGGGCAAATGCAGAAATTACAGGCCTGAGCCACAATGCAGACCATTGTCATGTGGCCAGATGCCAAGGTTATACCAGTCACCTACCCTTGTACAGCCTGCTGATACAGTTGACCACCATACACCCATGCAGACATGAACCCATGCATGTCAGAACTGGCACCCAGTGTGTTCATGTGTGTGTTGTATGGTGCGTATGTCCACATCCACACTCACTACAACTCACCAGGGCATACTGAAGCATGCTGTCTGATGTCTGACACCTCCTCATACTCTTTGCCCATACGACCTCTGTATGACCCATGTGGTCCATGTGATACCTGCACATTGATGTGTTGTGGCAGTCCCACTAATGATGAGTTGCAGTCCTGGCCCTGCCAAGTGTGGCAGTGTGTGTGCATCCCTGTGTGAGTGTGCCTGTGTTGACACTGGTACCTGTTCATGCAGACAGGCATGTGTATGTCACCTACTGTATATCTACCATATCCCTGTTGCAGATGTCACTCACCATTACATATATGTTCTGAGTGCTCCACAACAGGTAACCCATGTGGCGCATCCAATCACTGCATTGACCTGTGATAGCACTACATAGTTGTTGGGGGTTTGATAACCTGTGCTGGTAGGTGTGTGACACAAACATGCTTCAGTTTTACTCTCCCACCTCTCCCTGACATGTATTTGCCTTTGTTTGCTTCCCCCACTCCCTCTCTTGTGGATGTGGAGACCCACACCTGTTTTGCTTAGGCAGCAGCATGTGTATTTTAAGTGATGCTCATGATCAGCTGATGGCCTCTGCATGAATTGCAGCCCTCCCCTAGCTGATTGCATGTGGAACAGCTGTGGTAACATTTCCAAAGCCAATTGCTTGGAAACACATTCCAATGCCTAGGAACATCATGGTGATGTTGGCCCTTTTCAGTCATTGTGAGCAGGAAATAGATCTGTTTGGCAAACAGCATCTCAGATGGATTGGGGATTTACCTCTAATGACATACACTGTGGAAAGAGGGCAACAAACAGGAGGGGAATGTGCCTGACCTGACTACAAACTGTAAGTGTTGCTATACTGCATGTGGAGTAATGTTGGTTTAACAGTGTTTGTCTGGATATGCCTGTCATACATGTCACAATACCTGCCACGTCAGTTTCATGTATATGAGGAATCCCCATCTGCAGGGACATCTGCAGACTGGGCAGTGTTGTGCCTTTGGTTTCATGTGTTGGCCACAGTGCATCTATCTGTGGAATGCAGAAGGTAGTGTGAGGATTGCAGTCTGTAGATGGTGAAGGCCGTGACAGTTACTGACTTCATATCCCTCATAGGACATATGTAGCAACAAACCCCATTACAATGGTAAATTTATGAGGTTATCACAGCAACATGTCTATACTGGCCCTGTGTATGTGCTGTCAGTCACACCTCTGTCAACCTTTGTACATATGTCATGCATGAAGTGGTGCATATGTGCTGTACACCATAAATAGTGTCATCATATCTGATAACAAGCCAATAATATATCAGATTGCTGCACATGTCATGTACAGTAGGGGTTATATTTCATGATATAACCTGGACATTCTGTGGATGCTTGTACAGTACTGAGGGCTGTGTAGTGATGGTGAATGTCGGCAGTGTGTGTATTGTTAATATATACTTTAGCCTGTGTACAGACTGTGGTAGATGTCATTGTTCTAGCTCCCCTTCTATGTGATGTTACATGCTGCCCCACTGTATGGTACCATTTTACCGTACATGTTTGTAGGGCCATACACACACATATCTCATACCACAGACAGCCATCAGACCAAACTGTGTAGCAGCCCAGTATATGTAGGGTCATTCTTTGAGTGGCACATATGAGGATGGTGTAGAACAGATAGTCCATATACTGTAATATTATACTAGCTTACCATATGTGGCTGTGGCTGCGTTCACATTGGTTGTGGTTATGCACTTTCACACGGGTTATCTTACCCTGTGCTGTGACATGGCTGTTGAGCCTGCTATATATGCAGGTACATGTGCATTCCTCCATACAAGATGTAGGCCAGTGTTGAGCCAGTCTGCCTGTAGCCTGCACAGTGCATTGTTACATGCCTAGCAGCTTAGTGTACTTACCCAGTGAGATGTCATGTGCAGATAATTTGCCAGATGTACTGCTGCCGGGCCTCCCTTAAACGTCATGTATGTCAGACAGAGCAGTGGGATGCTGTACAGATGTATGTCAATATCTAATGGGTAGTATGTTTCCATGGAACCCCCTGTACCAGCAGTCATTATGTGTCAGGCTAGACAGGAGTGAGTGAATCCAAAACCTATGGTGGCAAATGTATACCAGTCGTTATGTGTTATACCCATCTACATGGCTGTCTACATCCATATTGTCAGGCCTGGTACACATATTGTGCACTAAGGGATTATGTGTAAACCTCTGGACTGTACAGGGTGTGTCCAAAGTTCCACATATATTGGCCAATATCTCTGCTGCACTCCACAGGGGCATTACATGCTAGCGGTGGTACTTTACTATAATTTCCTTAGGATGTCTGTCAGTAGCCAATGGCACACATGTTATAAGCAGATGTCACCATACACACCATGTCTGTGAAAACAATCCCAATGACAGTAGCAATAGTCTAGTAATATACCTGCTATACATACCTGACATCCCCTTGCAATACGACTTTGGGACTATTGGGGCTGGGATAGGGCTACACTCCAAGTCCAGGACATATGGTAGAAATATATGTACATATACTTATCCAGATAGCCATATATATATATATATATATATATATATATATATATATATATATATATATATATATAATTACACATGTGTACTACTTCCAATTACCACTGTCATGGGAGCCACCCACTATAAATCCCTACAGCATGTGGGTGTGGTCCCTTTACATTCCCTGTGTGATGGACATCCTTCCTGTGTGTGGGCATCAGTGTTACAGACAGTAGGTAGCAATACCTCTTACAGGAGAACCTGCACACTCAGAGCGGCCACATATTTGTGGGAGGATCAGGAACTACAGACAGACTATGAACAGAGTTGTGGTTTGCTTTGCATAGTACTGGTGTTACAGGGTGTGTGTGTGTGTGTGTGTGTGTGTGTGTGTGTGTGTGTGTGTGTGTGTGTGTGTGTGTGTGTGTGTGTGTGTGTGTGTGTACATACTAGTGTACCTTGGAATGCAGTCTGTCTGCATAGCTCACTACTGTGGGCCAATCTTTTGCTGGACAGAGGTATGCCTATCATGTGTTGTCCGTCCACCACACAGGTCCTGTATCAGATATTACACTGGCAATGTGTGTGCTGCGTGCTATCAGTACATGGCTACAACCATTTCTGTGTCTAACCTCAATTCCCTGACTAAGGGTATGTTGCAGACTATCCTGTAACACCAGCACCTTGCTTAGTGTATGGCAACAGTGTTCCACATATGTGCCTGTGTTCCAGCCTCTGTCCTCCATCTACATACCAAGCTTTGCACATATGTCATGCTGTTGGGGTTGTTCTGTAGTGGGCTGTGAGTATATCACACTGCCATTGCTGCCATTAGTCCACTGCTGTTGTATCCCCCACACATACAGTGGGGCTGGGGCCATATATGTGTGGGTGTCACCTTCACAATACATGTGTGCCCTTATGCACTGCAGAGGCCAGTGTATGTAACAGTGGTATATGGGCCTGTATTATTGAGTGTAGGTGGGGAGCACCATAAATGACCTAGGCTGTTACAAAATGTGGGGTATCAGGATAAGCTGCCACAAGGTATCTGGATGTACAGTAATCGTACTTCACTTGTATTAACACTACTTACATGAATTGGGGTACTGCAAGCCTACTGCCTCCTGCCATACAGACTGTTCTGTCTGTCAGTGTGCTTGTGATGGTTCATAGGTTCATAAGTTCATAGGTAGGTACTAGGCTATCAGCCCAAGGGCCTATATAAGCCTAGCCAACAAGGTTCCCAGGCTTATGCCACCCAAGAAAGTTATTTTCCTGTGCCACTGTCGAGCAGAGACACAGAAGTGACCCCCGGGGTGTATTTCCTATTTCCCATCCACTCATCAAGGTTTTTCTTGAAGAGTGCTAATGAAGAACTTTGCTTGAATAGAAATGAAGAACTTTGCTTGAATATGGTGTCAGTTATGCCTTGTTATGTACCAGTTACAACCCATTTGATCACAAAACGTCATTACCTCCTACTGAGTTTGTACAAAGAGTAGATAGAGGCTGCTGAACTACACACCTGCAGTACATACTATTGATTGTTTGGTATCCTGTGGCCCAGTCTGTCTTCACTATTGCACAATATGAAGGGTTTGGCCTGGACAGCAACAGTTGTGAACATTTCCAGGCTACTATATTAGTGTAACTGTTTCACAGTTGCAGTGCTCTGTTTATATGGTGTCAGTATCTGAACAGCTATATGACATGGCATATAGAACCGTTATAGTACACAAAATTAAAGGACTCCCATTTTTGTAAATCTGTGTGTGGTGTCTTTTCTATGACTTTTCTATGGGTATATGTTGCAGGCAAAGACTCACGTTTGTATGGGCTGCCCATACAGTGTTCAGTTGTTCAGGTGTTAACTGTAGGCATAGTGGCTGTTCCATATTGTGTGCACCTTCTACATATGTATCTTACTGTACATATGTCTCATGTATGTGTAGTCACATATATATATATATATATATATATATATATATATATATATATATATATATATATATATATATATATATATATATATATATATATATATATATATATATATATATATATATATGTATATATATATATATATATGTGTATATATATATATATATATATATATATATATATATATCTGTATCGGTATCTGTGTCTGTGTATCCTGGGATGCTGATGGCTTCCACATATTACATGTCCTATGGGAGGCAGACTGTACTTGGTAGTGTGATGCAGGGCTCACATGTTTGGCTGTGAGGGGGATGCCTATTCATACAAGACGTATAGTGTTGTGGGGCCTCTCAACCCCATTAACGGTGCCTGTGGACATATGTGTATTTGTTAATCTGCCATTGCTATCTACAGATGTATGGCTATATATACCCATACAGATATATATATCTGCTAACATATATATAACTATGTCCTCAGATATACCTACATAGACATATATCTGCATATACATATGTAACTTGCTGTGTATATATAGACATATAGGTGCAGACACACATATTTGTCGATTTAAGCATATGCATGTATATATGTGCATATATATTGATATATATGTATATAGTTTTAGAAATGAATATATATATATATATATATATATATATATATATATATATATATATGGTTTATTGAAATGTCGACGGCACTACATCGACTGTACTATAGTCAACACAGAAGTTCAAAATAGTAATGTTGACGACAAAACAATCTAGGACTGTGTTTTAACATGGGTAGGTAGGAGATGTTTGTAGTTCTGAATAATACTGAACACCTACCTCAACCCATGTTAAAACCATTCCTAGATTGTTTTTTGTCGACATTACTATTTTCTAACTCCCGACTATAGTACAGTGAATGCAGTGCCATTCGACATTTTAATAGTAAACTATATATATATATATATATATATATATATATATATATATATACATATTTAGATATGTTGTATCTGTTTAGATATTAATATATTTACATGCACATACATCTAGATGTTGGTATACATTCTCTGTACTGTTGCATGACTGGACTGGATGATATGTTTTTGAAAACATCAAATTTCATTGTATCTGCTGTCATAAGTGGTAACTCACTTTGTTTCTGGTGTGTTCCTTGGTTTGAGCCTTGCAAGAGCTGTTTATTTTGTTGCTGGGCAGAACACGGCCCATTGGATACACAGTGATTAAGGCACTTTAAAGCAGTTGTAAGCAGGTTTGTGTGGGTTTGCACAGAGCTAAACAATGCCTACACGGGTTAAGCAAATCAGAAGCTGAGTATAAGAAACTGTAACCAGAATTTAGCAGTGCTTACTTCCACGCAAACCCGCTTACAACTGCTTTAAAGTGCCTTAATCACTCTGTATCCACTGGCTCTTGTTCTGCCTAGCAACAAAATAAACAACCTCTGCTAGGCTCAAACCCAAGTCCATGCACACCATAGCCAAAGTGATTTACCTCTAAGCCATCTCAGATATACATAACCCTGCTACATTCACAAACATATCATCCAGCCCAGTCATTCAACAATACAGAGAATGTATTCCAACATGTAGATGCATGTGTGTGTGAAAATATATTAATGTCTAAACAGATACAACATATATATATATACATACATATATATATATATATATATATATATATATATATATATATATATATATATATATATATATATATATATACACACACACACACACACACACACACATATATGTAATCAGATATTTATATCTATATAGGTATATACGGACATACATTTGTAGATAAAGTGGGAACATACCAGAAACATATATGTCCACATGCACCATTAATGGGGTTGAGAGGCACAAACAACATACGCCATGCATAAATAGGTATCCCCCCCACAGCCAAACACATCTGCCCTGCAAAAGCTGTTGCAGATCCCATAACCAGGACCTTACACAACAAGGGCACAAGATGTTAACAGTACTCCATCCCACCTGTATGATGTCATGCTGGTATCAGTAACATATCATGCAGTGCAGTCAGGCTCATAATGACTCCCGTTTTGCAGTCATCTGTTACCTTTGTAGCCAGTGTTCCGTACTGTTGGCCTGTACTTCAGAAATGTAGATGCCAAACAACAGTGGTCCCAGGACTGAACCCTGAGGTACTCCACTTGTCACTTGTCTGGAGATGGATTTGGAGTCAGTTAGATCTACAATTTGGGTTCTGTCAGTAAGCCATGTGGCAAACCATCAAGTAGCATAGGGATGTATGGCCATATTAGTAGGTTAATCTATGTTTCCAGACTGTGGGATGGTGCTGAAGGGCTTGGCAAGGTCCACATAGGCTTTGTAGACTGCCTTACCCTCTTCAACAGCTATGCAGACTGAGTCAAAGCAGTCAATCAGTTTCAGGAGACAAGGCTGGCCCTCCATGAGCCCAATCTGTGTGGGGTCCAGTGTTTCAGGGTTGCCAATGTCTGCATTCAAAACTTCCCTGATAATGCATTCCAATGCCATGCAGATCAGGCTCGTCAGACTGATGATGGATCCATGTCTGTGAAAACAATCCCAATGACAGTAGCAATAGTCTAGTAATATACCTGCTATACATACCTGACATCCCCTTGCACTACGACTTTGGGACTATTGGGGCTGGGATAGGGCTACACTCCAAGTCCAGGACATATGGTAGAAATATATGTACATATACTTATCCAGATAGCCATATATATATATATATATATATATATATATATATATATATATATATAAATATATATATATATATATATATATATATATATATATATATATATATGTGTACTACTTCCAATTACCACTGTCATGGGAGCCACCCACTATAAATCCCTACAGCATGTGGGTGTGGTCCCTTTACATTCCCTGTGTGATGGACATCCTTCCTGTGTGTGGGCATCAGTGTTACAGACAGTAGGAAGCAATACCTCTTATAGGAGAACCTGCACACTCAGAGCGGCCACATATTTGTGGGAGGATCAGGAACTACAGACAGACTATGAATAGAGTTGTGGTTTGCTTTGCATAGTACTGGTGTTACAGGGTGTGTGTGTGTGTGTGTGTGTGTGTGTGTGTGTGTGTGTGTGTGTGTGTGTGTGTGTGTGTGTGTACATACTAGTGTACCTTGGAATGCAGTCTGTCTGCATAGCTCACTACTGTGGGCCAATCTTTTGCTGGACAGAGGTATGCCTACCATGTGTTGTCCGTCCACCACACAGGTCCTGTATCATATATTACACTGGCAATGTGTGTGCTGCGTGCTAACAGTACATGGCTACATCCATTTCTGTGTCTAACCTGAATTACCTGACTAAGGGTATGTTGCAGACTATCCTGTAACACCAGCACCTTGCTTAGTGTATGGCAACAGTGTTCCACATATGTGCCTGTGTTCCAGCCTCTGTCCTCCATCTACATACCAAGCTTTGCACATATGTCATGCTGTTGGGGGTTGTTCTGTAGTGGGCTGTGAGTATATCACACTGCCATTGCTGCCATTAGTCTACTGCTGTTGTATCCCCCACACATACAGTGGTGCTGGGGCCATATATGTGTGGGTGTCACCTAAACAATACATGTGTGCCCTTATGCACTGCAGAGGCCAGTGTATGTAACAGTGGTATATGGGCCTGTATTATTGAGTGCAGGTGGGGAGCACCATAAATGACCTAGGCTGTTACAAAATGTGGGGGTATCAGGGATAAGCTGCCACAAGGTATCTGGATGTACAGTACCGTATACTTCACTTGTATTAACATTACTTACATGAATTGGGGTACTGCAAGCCTACTGCCTCCTGCCATACAGACTGTTCTGTTTGTCAGTGTGCTCGTGATGGTTCATAGGTTCATAAGTTCATAGGTAGGTACTAGGCTATCAGCCCAAGGGTCTACATAAGCCTAGCCAACAAGGTTCCCAGGCTTATGCCACCCAAGAAAGTTATTTTCCTGTGCCACTGTCGAGCAGAGACACAGAAGTGACCCCCGGGGTGTATTTCCTATTTCCCATCCACTCATCAAGGTTTTTCTTGAAGAGTGCTAATGAAGAACTTTGCTTGAATATGGTGTCAGTTATGCCTTGTTATGTACCAGTTACAACCCATTTGATCACAAAACGTCTTTACCTCCTACTGAGTTTGTACAAAGTGTAGATGGAGGCTGCTGAACTACACACCTGCAGTACATACTATTGATTGTTTGGTATCCTGTGGCCCAGTCTGTCTTCACTATTGCACAATATGAAGGGTTTGGCCTGGACAGCAACAGTTGTGAACATTTCCAGGCTACTATATTAGTGTAACTGTTTCACAGTTGCAGTGCTCTGTTTATATGGTGTCAGTATCTGAACAGCTATATGACATGGTATATAGAACCGTTATAGTACACAAAATTAAAGGACTCCCATTTTTGTAAATCTGTGTGTGGTGTCTTTTCTATGACTTTTCTATGGGTATATGTTGCAGGCAAAGACTGACATTTGTATGGGTTGCCCATACAGTGTTCAGTTGTTCAGGTGTTAACTGTAGGCATAGTGGCTGTTCCATATTGTGTGCACCTTCTACATATGTATCTTACTGTACATATGTCTGCGTGTGTATGTGTAGTCACATATATATATATATATATATATGTATATATATATATATATATATACATATATATATATATATATATATATATATATATATATATATATATATATATATATATATATATATATATATATATATATATATATATATATATATATATATATATATATATATATATATATATATATATCTGTATCGGCATATCTGTGTCTGTGTATCCTGGGGATGCTGATGGCTTCCACATATTACATGTCCTATGGGAGGCAGACTGTACTTGGTAGTGTGATGCAGGGCTCACATGTTTGGCTGTGAGGGGGATGCCTATTCATACAAGACGTATAGTGTTGTGGGGCCTCTCAACCCCATTAACGGTGCCTGTGGACATATGTGTATTTGTTAATCTGCCATTGCTATCTACAGATGTATGGCTATATATACCCATACAGATATATATATCTGCTAACATATATATAACTATGTCCGTATATACCTACATAGACATATATCTGCATATACATATGTAACTTGCTGTGTATATATAGACATATAGGTGCAGACACACATATTTGTCGATTTAAGCATATGCATGTATATATGTGCATATATATTGATATATATGTATATAGTTTTAGAAATGAATATATATATATATATATATATATATATATATATATATATATATGGTTTACTATTGAAATGTCGAACGGCACTACATCGACTGTACTATAGTCGAACACAGAAGTTCGAAAATAGTAATGTTGACGACAAAAAACCAATCTAGGACTGTGTTTTAACATGGGTCGAGGTAGGGGAGATGTTTGTAGTTCTGAATAATACTGAACACCTACCTCAACCCATGTTAAAACCATTCCTAGATTGTTTTGATGTCGACATTACTATTTCGACTTCGACTATAGTCGACAGTAAACCATTATAGCCATACATTTTAATAGTAAACCATATATATATATATATATATATATATATATATATATATATATAGCTACATATCTAGATATGTTGTATCTGTTTAGATATTAATATATTTACATGCACATACATCTAGATGTTGGTATACATTCTCTGTACTGTTGCATGACTGGACTGGATGATATGTTTTTGAAAACATCAAATTTCATTGTATCTGTCATGGCTAAGTGGTAACTCACTTTGTTTCTGGTGTGCAGGTTCCTTGGTTTGAGCCTTGCAAGAGCTGTTTATTTTGTTGCTGGGCAGAACACGGCCCATTGGATACACAGTGATTAAGGCACTTTAAAGCAGTTGTAAGCAGGTTTGTGTGGGTTTGCACAGAGCTAAACAATGCCTACATGGGTTAAGCAAATCAGAAGCTGAGTATAAGAAACTGCAACCAGAATTTAGCAGTGCTTACTTCCATAAAACCTTACAACTGCTTTAAAGTGCCTTAATCACTCTGTATCCATTGGCTCTTGTTCTGCCTAGCAACAAAATAAACAACCTCTGCTAGGCTCAAACCCAAGTCCATGCACACCATAGCCAAAGTGATTTACCTCTAAGCCATCTCAGATATACATAACCCTGCTACATTCACAAACATATCATCCAGCCCAGTCATTCAACAATACAGAGAATGTATTCCAACATGTAGATGCATGTGTGTGTGAAAATATATTAATGTCTAAACAGATACAACATATATATATACATATATATATATATATATATATATATATATACATATATATATATATATATATATATATATATATATATATATATATATATATACACACACACACACACACACACACACACACACACATATATATGTAATCAGATATTTATATCTCTATAGGTATATCTGGGACATACATTTGTAGATAAAGTGGGAACATACCAGAAACATATATGTCCACATGCACCATTAATGGGGTTGAGAGGCACAAACAACATACGTCATGCATGAATAGGTATCCCCCCCACAGCCAAACACATCTGCCCTGCAAAAGCTGTTGCAGATCCCATAACCAGGACCTTAAACAACAAGGGCACAAGATGTTAACAGTACTCCATCCCACCTGTATGATGTCATGCTGGTATCAGTAACATATCATGCAGTGCAGTCAGGCTCATAATGACTCCCGTTTTGCAGTCATCTGTTACCTTTGTAGCCAGTGTTCCGTACTGTTGGCATGTACTTCAGAAATGTAGATGCCAAACAACAGTGGTCCCAGGACTGAACCCTGAGGTACTCCACTTGTCACTTGTCTGGAGATGGATTTGGAGTCAGTTACATCTACAATTTGGGTTCTGTCAGTAAGCCATGTGGCAAACCATCAAGTAGCATAGGGATGTATGGCCATATTAGTAGGTTAATCTATGTTTCCAGACTGTGGGATGGTACTGAAGGGCTTGGCAAGGTCCACATAGGCTTTGTAGACTGCCTTACCCTCTTCAACAGCTATGCAGACTGAGCCAAAGCAGTCAATCAGTTTCAGGAGACAAGGCTGGCCCTCCATGAGCCCAATCTGTGTGGGGTCCAGTGTTTGAGGGTTGCCAATGTCTGCGTTCAAAACTTCCCTGATAATGCATTCCAATGCCATGCAGATCAGGCTCGTCAGACTGATGTGATGGTAGTTCCAGGGATCCAAGGTGTGATCCCCCCTTGTGGAGAGGGATAACTGCAGTTGTGCACCACTGAGTGGGCACCAGGCCTGATGTGAGGCTATGATTACACATGACAGTTAGGTGAGTTGCCATTTCCTTTTTGTAGGTCATGTAGTACACAGCCCAGGATATCATCTGGTCCCATGGATGCTGTATTCTTAGCTGTGGATAGTGCAGTTTCAGCCTGTGTGGCCATGATTACTGGGCATTGGATGTCTTTTCTTATTGACATGAGCCCTTTTGGGGGTGAGAGGGGGGTGAATGTGGCACTAAACCAATCTGCCAGGATATTGGCAAAATCCGTGGGAGCAGTCTATATAATGCCATTCTGTTGTAGCTCAGAGCACGTCTGAGCATTGCCAGTTAGATTCTGGACAGAACTATAGAATGCTGTGTGGTTGTCTATGGAATTTGTGGCAATTTTAGTTACATAACCAGCTTTGGAGGATTCCATGAGGGATCTGAACTTCTTACTGGGGCTGGTAAGAGAGTTGCTTGCATCCTTGGATTATCTTTTTTTCTTCAACAGTGTCTACCTTCTGTTGTATACTCTGTTAATGGCAGGAGACCACCAGACTGGCTTGCTTATTTGGGAGGCGAGCGTCATGGTTCCATGTGGCATGTCAGGAATCATGCACAAGTGGATGTGCTCATACAGAGCCTTAGTGCAGGATTCATCACTTGAACTGTCAGCTCCTGTCTCCATGGGTGTCACAAACATTATCACTTCTGCCTTAAGTAGCATTACGTTGGCTTTGGAGAGGTCTTTTACGGACAACTGTATATGTATTCCTTTCACATGTTCAGTTTGATTAGCCTATGGTGGGATTACTTTGGTGAAACCTCAGTCTTATGTACTGTTACTGTTGTGATGGCTTAGTGGTTTGTTACTGTGACTATAGTGTACAGGGTTCTGGGTTCATGACCTGCAAAAGCAGGTTATTTTTGTTCTGGCCAGAACAGCGGTTAATGCATACAGACTAATTAGGGCAATTTAGGTTAGCCACATTCAATACAATTGAAATGCCCTACTTTGGCAATCCTGCTGATGTCAATCACTGTGAAGTACACCTTAGGGGGACAACTACTCCAGCAATCTCTGTGGTGTGTGCTATAACAGTGTAATGCTGTAGTGTGATATAGAACTCTGGTATGGGTTCTATTCTCACACATGGGAGTTGTGGATGCTTTTGTGTCTGTTCCTATGGCTGTGTAGAGAGCAATGCATGTTTGGCTTGTCACACTCACTACATTTCATTTGCCCTGCTTTGGCAATCCTGCTGTCACTCACTGTGAAATAAACCTTTGGGGAAAGAGTACTCCAATAATTTCTGTGGCGTGTTCTATAATTGCATAGTGCTGTAGTGTGATAACTAGTTAGGTAGAAGTGCTAATCCCATATGTGACAGGTGCGTGTGTCTTAATGTGTCAATGTTTGTCGTTTGTGTCCTGTGTGGAGGTGGTTGTGAGTGTGTAACAACTGGACTCAATTTTGAGTGGGTTTTGAAAATGTCTTATATGGCGCCCCTAGTATATATCACAATATCCATCATGCAGGGATAACAGATGTGATAGGGTCATAGGTTCATAGGTAGGTACTAGGCTATCTGCCTGAGAGCATTTATAAGCTTAGCCAGAATGTGTCTGCTTTCGCCACCCCATTGATTAATTAACTGATCCTCTGTCAAGCAGAGCCAATGAAGTGATCCCAGGGGTGTATTTTCTGTTACCCATCTACTCGTCAAGGTTTCTCTTGAAGAGTGTTAGTGAGGGGCTCTGCTTAATGTAGTTTGGAATTTTGTTCCAAAGCATGGGGAGTCTCTGTGACAGGAATCTATCCCTCCAGCATGTTCTATTTATTGTTGTGGTGTGGTTTAGCTCCCTAGAGCGCATGGCTCGCAGTGACTTCGATTTCTTTAGGTGGAGCATGTCCGTCAATTCTGAGTTGGACATGGCTTTCTAAGTCAGGCAGAGATCACCTCTGAGAAAGCGATATGCCACTGAGTACAGCCGGAGTGTTTTCAGTTGGGCTGCATTGGACATATGTATGAGGCCAGTAATCCTCTGTTGAGGTACTTTTGTGGTCTCTCCAGCTGTTGGAAGTGTCTTGTGAGGTACATCCTAAATGGGGCATTGTACTCTATGATGGGTCTGATGAGTGATGAGTAGAGGGGCACAATAACCTCTTTATTTCTAGATGCAAACCTTTTAGTAATTAGATGGGCCACATAGAAGGATTTCCTAACTACTTTGGCAATATGATTGTCGAAGGGGAGATTACTATCTACCTGGGTCCCCAGATCTCTTATTACCTCTTTTGTAGTAAGGAGGCTGCCACCTCTCTGGTAATTCGTGGGTGTTTTGTTTTTCCCAAATGGGATGACTGCATTTTTTGGCATTTAGCTTGAGGTCATGACTTTGACATCAGGTGTACATCTCAGTAAAGCCCTTTTGGAGCATGTCCTTGTCAGCCAGAGAGTCAATAATTTCTCCCAGTTTGCAGTCATCGGCGAACTTGGTTAGCCATAGTCCTTCTGTATTGATATACAGAAGGACTATGGCTAACCAAGTTCAGGCTGACAAGGACAGTCAGGGGTTCAATGCCCTGGACTGGTAGGTGTGTGACACAAACATGCTTACCTTTTACTCTCCCAACCCACCCTGACTTATCTTTGCCTCTGTCTGCCTCTCTCACTCCCTCTCTAGTGGATGTGGAGACTTACACCTGCTTTGCTTAGGCAGCAGCATGTGTATTGTCAGTGGTGCTCATGATCAGCTGATGGCCTCTGTGTGAATTACAGCCCTCCTCTAGCTGATTGCATGTGGAACAGCTGTGGTAACATTCCCATAGCCAATTGCATGGAAACACACTCCAATATCTAGGAACATCATGTTGGTGTTGGGCCTTTTCATTCACTGTGAGCAGGAACTAGATCTGTTGCCTGGCATACAGCATCACAGATGGATTGGGGACTTACCTCTGACAACATACACAGTGGAAACAGGCCAACACACATGAGGGGGATGCGCCTGTCTTGACTACAGACTAACTGCTGCTATACTGCAGTTGGGGTAATACTGGTTTAACAGGGTGTGTGTGGATATGGCTGTCTTACATGTTTTAATACTTGTCATGTCAGTGCTATGTTTATGAGGAATCTCCATCTGTAGGGTCATCTGCAGACTAGGCAGTGTGTGGTGCCTTGTGTTCCTTGTGCTACCCACAGAGCATCTATCTCTCAACTGTAGAAGGTAGTGTGAGGATTGCAGTCAGTAGATGGTGACAGCCGGGAGAGTTACTGACGCCATATCCCTCATAGGACTTATGTTGCATCAACCCGTGTTACAACAGGAAATGTATGAGGTTATCACAGCGACATGTCAATATTGGCCCTGTGTTTGTGCCTCCACCCACAACTCTGTCAACTTTTGTACACATGTCATGCAGTAGGGGGTGCATATGTTCTGTACACCATATTCATTGACAGCATATCTGATAACAAGCCAGTGAGATATCAGACTGCTAAACATGTTATGTATAGTAGGAGTTATATTTGAGGACATAGCCTGGGCATTCTGTGGTTATGTGTACAGTACTGAGGTATGTGTAAGTCTGATAATTGCAGACAGTGTGTGTATAGCGAATATGTACCTTGGCTTGTGTAGAGACTGTGGTAGATATCATTGTTCTTGGTCATGTTCTATCTGATGTTACATGCTGCTCCACTGTATGTCACCCTATCAGTTTACATGTTTGTAGGGGTTAACACACATGTCCCATACCACAGACAGCCATTGGACCACACTGTGTAGTGGCCCAGTATATGTAGGGTTGTTGTGTGAGTGGCTCATATGAGGATGGTGTACATCAGATAGTCCATATACTGTAATAGTATGCTAGCTTACCATATGTGGCTGTGGCTGTGTTCACATTGGTTGTGGTTATGCACTTTCACACAGGTGTCTTTTACTCTGTGATGTGACATGCCTGTAGAGCCTGCTATCTATGCAGGTACATGTGTATTGCTACATAGGGGATGTAGTCCAGTGTTGAGTCAGTCTGCATGTAGCCTGCACTGTGCTTTGTTACATGCCTAGCAGCTTACTGTACTTATCCAGTGAGCTGTCATGTCCAGATACTTGCCAGATGTACTGCTGCTGGGCCACCATAACAGTCATGTATGTCAGACAAAGCAGTGGGATGCTGTTCAGATGTATGTCACTAACTAGTGGATAGTATGTGGCCATGGCACCTCTGTACCAGTGGTTATTTTGTGTCAGGACAGACAGGGGTATATGAATGCATAACCTATGGGGGCAAATGTATACCAGTATTTACATGTTATACCCATCTACATGGCTGTTAACATCCACATTGACAGGCCTGTTCCACATGTCTTGCATGAAGGGGTTCTGTGTATACCCCTGGACTGACCAGAGTGTGTCAGACTGTCCACATATATTGTGCATATCGCAGCTGTAGTCCCCAGGGGCATTACTGTGCTAGCAGTGGTACTGTACTATGATGACCTTAAGATGTCTGTAAGTAGCCAATGGCGCACATGTTAACAGCAGATGTGGCCTCCCACACACACCATTTCTGTGAAGACAATCCCTATTACAGTAGCAATAGTCTACAAATATACCTGCAATACATACGTGACATCCCCTTGCACTGAGAGGTTGGGACTAATGAGGCTGAGGTAGGGCTCCACTCCATGTGCAGGACATATGGTAAACATATATGTATATATAATTATACATATATCCATATAGATATATACACATATACATATCTTGCTTACTGTATGACAACAGCTTTTCACATATGTGCCTGTGTTCCAGCCTCTGTCTTCCATCTACATACCAGGCTTTGCACATATGACATGCTGTCAGGGGTTGTTATGTAGTGGGCTGTGTGTATGTCATGCTGTCATTCCTACCATCACTCAACTGCTGTTGTGTCCCCCACACATACTGGGGGTTGGGGCCATATATGTGTGGGCTTCACCTACACAATACATGCGTGCCCTAATGCACTCCAGAGGCCAGTGTATGTAACAGTGGTATATGGCCCAGTATTAGTGAGTGTAGGGGGGGTGTACCATGACTAACCTAGGCTGTTACAACATGTGTGGGTATCTGGGGTAAGCTGCTATGTATCTGGATGTACATTACTATACAATCCACCTTGGGTAAATGCAGGCCTACTGCCTCCTGCCATATGGAATGTTCTGTTTGTCAGTGTGATTGTGATGGTGTCAGGTATGCCGTGTTATGTAACAGATACATCCCATTGTGTCAACTGGGGTCTGTACCCCCTAGAGATTGTGTACAGAGTGTAGATAGAGGCTGCTGACCTATACATCTGCATTACATACTGTCGATTGTCTGGTATGCTGTGGCCCAGTCTGTCATTACTATTGTACTACTTGAAGGCCTCAGCCTGGACAGCAATATATGTCAACCTTTCCAGACTACTGTCTTAGTATAACTGTTTCACAGTTGCATTACACTGTTCATATGGATGTCAGTGTCTAAACAGCTATATGACATGGCATATACAACTGCCATAGGACGCCAATAAAGCTTTCACATTCATTTATTCACACCTGTGTGTGGTGTTATACCCTTTGATATCTCTGTGGATATATGTTGCAGGCTATGAATGTCATTCGTATGGGTGGCTCATACATTCTCCAGTTGGTAAGGTGTTGACTGTAGGAATACTGGCTGCTCCATATTGTGTGCACGTGCTACATATGTATCTTACTGTACATATCTGTGTGTGTGTATGTGTAGTTACATATATATCTATATATGTGTGTATATATATATATATATATATATATATATATATATATATATATATATATATATATATATATATATATATATATATATATATATATATATATATATATATACACATATATATATATATATATATATATATATATATATATATATATATATATATATATATATATATATATATATATATATATATATATATATATATATATATATATATATATATATATATATATATATATATATATATATATATATATATATATATATATATATATGTATGTATGTATATATTCTGGTCTGTGTATATATAACACTTGGTACTGTATTACAGTGGGCGTTCTGGTTATGGGGCTATATCTATTTGTACTGTAATACAGGGGACGTGCTTGGCTGGGGGGCTCTATTTGTACCAGACATATTATGTGTGTGGGACCTCTCAACCCCATTAACATTGCATGAGAACATATATGTTTTATTTCCCATATATATATATATATATATGTCCGTATATGAATATATATATATATATATATATATATATATATATATATATATATATATATATATATATATATATATATATATATATATATATATATATATATATATATATATATATATATATATATATATATATATATATATGTGGACATATATATATACAGATGTAAGCATTTGCATGTTTATATGTTCTCTAGATAGATATGTTTTATATATCATGTATGTTTATTATATCATATTTATATTCTCTTTATATATATATATATATATATATATATATATATTATTTTTTTTTTTTTATTTTTTTTTTTATTTATTTATTTCAGTTTGAGGGAGAAAAGCTCACTTGGGTTGAATTTGTTTACAAAAGAGTTTAAGCATATATCGACACAATTTACAATTTGTACAAAATAACAAACGAAAAACAATATACAAGAGTTTAGACGCAAAAGTATTAACAATTTCCAGCAGTTCAAAAAAATAGCAGGAAAACAAAAAGTAAAGCAAATTTCAAGAAATTCATTAAAGATTCAAAAATAAAACTAATTTGAAAATTGCATAAAGGGACAGATAAGGAGAGGTAACTAAGGAGGTTTGCCAAGGGTTGTTATTTTGGTGGAAAAATTGAGGAAGGTAAGGAGGAGATATAGTGGGTAGCTTAGCTTAGGTGGAAAAAAGAAGGTAGTGGAGGTTACAGAAAGGTAAAAGGAGGGAGATTGGACGAACATAAGGTGCAGTTGCCTTTAGCCTGGAGTCAGGTGAAAATGAGAACAGTTTTGAGGTTGCTGGTTGTTTGCAGGTTCTTGGGTTTAGATAAAGGGATATATTAATATATTATTACCTGTTGGAACATTACAGGCATTAGGTGGTGCATCATCTATTTTTATTGCTCAGTTAAGTATTGTACCTGTTAAACTGTTGTACACTTCCTGTCACACATACTGCATTCCATCTCTCACCACGTCATAAATCTTATCTTGGACCTTCCTCTTTTCCATATACCTTCCTGCTTCATTCCTTGGCATCTTTCCTGACCTACTCTCTTTCCCTCCTCGCTGTATTGAGCCTACGCCAATCTGCTCTCCTTAACATCCTTCCAATCTGCCACAGACTCCTCCTGCATGCTTATTCTCATATGTGTCCATCTCTGGCTGTCTCCCAAATCTCCAACCAGTCCAACCACCACAGGCTCCAGCTCCTGCCAGCGCATCCAGTGCTTGTCGCCAACCCATATACTCTAGCTAACCTCACTACTAATCCTGTCTGACTTCCTTTCCCTTTTCTTACTTGATTTTGTCTTATCACTGCAAGTCATAAGCACCTCTTCTCACCACTTTGTCCTCCTGTCCTGCTCAACCTTACTACCCTCTCTTTACACACTCACCATTACTCTGGACTTCTCACCACTCCATCCAACTCATTCACCATACACCCTCTACTCCTGACACTCTCCACCGTCCCTCTATCCTCCCTCAAGAACTTAAACTCATTCACTGTCACCATTACTCTTGACCTTCATTCCTCACTCATTCCTCTATCCTCACCTTCAATTCAGTCTCCTCCACCCTGTTCCCTACTCTCTACCCTCATTCCTCCCAACATCATAGTTCTATCTGACTCACTTCTACATGTTGGAACCATTCTCTGTACCTTCAGATCACAATGTCATCTCTGCAAACATCATAGTTCTTGAAGAATATATGTCAGATGAAGAATTAGTAGAAATCTCTTTGGCTATGGTGTGCAGGATCCTGTGTTTGGAATAAGCCAAGGCTGTTATGTGTTGAGATAGCTTAGTGATAAACAATACGGTGTGAAGTTCGTACTGTGTAGTTGTGAACTAGCAGTTTGTATTTTGTTGCTGGCAGGAAGCACTGCAGTTGAAGTGTGCTGTTTTAGCCACTTTTCTCAATTTGTAAACAGGTGTAGGCATTACTTACAGCGGCAACAGGCAAGCCACTTTTGCCTTAAAAGTGCTACTTGTGCTTACCCCATAGATTGTTTAACCTGCTAAAGAAAAAGGAGGTTGATAGGAAAGTGCCTGAAAATTGCTGCACAAGTGGAAAGACGGAAAATAGCTAGCTATGTGCATTTCTTTGTGTAGGAAGTCATAACTATACATTTTTCTGATAACAAAAGGGGCTCAAAGGACTTTATTTGGAGGTGAATATGGGCACTCGAAGGAAGGGGGGAGAGGAGGGAAGACAACAATGATTTTTTTGTGATACCCAGATTCAGACCAGAGTACATGTGTTGGGTGGAGGGTGTAATGGAATGGACAACTATGGAGAGGGGATTGGTGTGGAACATTAATTGTGATTTTCAGGTGGGTGGGAGTTGGGGAGTCCAGTAGACTTATTTAGAGTAGACAGAGACAGACACACAAGTTTTTTGTTGAACAGATATATGACACTTTTGGGGTGGAAACACCTGTATGGGAGGGGTGTTGGTATATTTGCCCCATGCACAAGTAGCAGACAAGGGACTGAGGGACCCCCACCCATGGGCAGTCCACCATTGCATCTTCAGCCCGAGGTGGCTGCACTGAAACGTATCCCATGCCCCCAAGTGGCAACAGTACATGCGACCCTCAAGCTGGCACTTAGAAACCATTGCCCCTGGTCATTGATGTGGCTGCACTGGGACCCTGGGCCACGGGTGACAGGTGCCTCAGGCGATCCTCCTGGGACCTCCCACTGGGGGCTGGGGGTAGTTCCACCTGAGGTGTGGGACCAATCCTTCCATGGGGTTTGGGGTTGGGACCTGGGACGTGGTGCCTGGTGCGGTCCCACGCTGAGGGAGGACAGTCCCATCAACTCGGTTGGCCTGTCCAGCGTGCTGTAGTGCAGCATTCCAGGATATATAGGTGTTTAGTTATATGCCAGGTGACATTTTCGAGGTGCCATAACAGCATGCATAGGGGTGGGACCCAACCCAGACTACCAGATCACCTGCATTGGTTGCATAAATAGAACATGATGGGTCGGATTTTGGTAACACAACAGACGGCAGGCAGGTAGATTTGTACATAGATAGTGGGTTATGGAATAATTCAATATGGCACATTAGTGGGAACCGATAGAATATTTATCAAGACCAACCCACCATTATCATACGTAATACATACCAGTTGGCAATGTATGTTGGTTATTATTGTTGGAAATATAGCATAGAGAAAAAAGTGATTAACATTGATAAATATTTCTTCACATTACTTTCCTTCAGTTATCTACATGCTCTGCTTACCTGGTATGTGTGGTATCATTTGATTGGTGGTGAGTGGAGCGGTAGCATTATAATCAGTGTTGATGTTTGCCCGATGATTGTTCGCTTCGTAGTCGCTACTGTGGCTGGCGACATGCATGTGCCTTACAAGTGTCGTTGAAGGTTGTGCATTAGGCCCAGTGCTGGCAACTGAAACTCTACTGTAATCATTAGCGGCCGGAGCCGCCACCTGTGACCCCTAACGGGAATGGCCAAAAGATACAAACGTGTTCATTGTGTTGCAGTTTGGGCACTGTGGACGCAATGCTGGCTGTCGCATCAGCTTACGGGCGGTTTCCAGACGAAACCTCTTACCTGGCATACCTGTGGAGGGAAACCTTAACAGTGTTGCTGTTTTACACAGTGTTACTGTGATGACTATTGATGTTTTGTGGACACCTATCAACTCTTTAAGCACAGTACTATCATGAACCGGTTTACCTGCTGGTATGCCTGAACATATCTAGACTATTGCCGTCTTCCACCTTTAATGACCTGACCCACACATATACATGCTTTCCTACATCGTTATATTATGTAGCTCAGTGTGGCCGACAGTGACCACTGATACTTTATTATTCATAGAAACTGCAACACTCACAATCCCCTACAATATCAGGGTGGACGGTACGAGTACAGGTTATATTGGTCTCTATTTCACAACACAGTGTTCGTATCCAGTGTACCTGTGGGAGCAATGCTTGTTAGCACTACCTAACTGTTGCCACACAAGGCACCAGATTACACATTAGTATTATGCACATACATCTCACTCTGTTACTGTACACACTCTGGCCATAGCTTAACAGGTTGGGGTGTAAATGGGAGATATGTGGTTTCTTAGTCAAATAAGGTATTGTGGAGTTGCTAGTGTGCCAGGTTTGTTGTCATAGATGTGTGTCAATCAATTGTATTTCCTGTTTGCTGCCTATATGTCTGGGATCATCCCACTGATTTCCCAGGGGAACATGTTGATAGACATTAGATATGGCCCACTTTAATAGACAGTCTGGACATATCTGTACAGTCATGGTGTATAATTCTGTATGAAGACTACTACCACTGGCAGTATTCAAACTGTGGCTGTGTGTGCTAATAAAACAACAGTTCACATCTCAGTTGCATGTGCTATTCGGATTTTGTTGTCTGCATTTCCCCTGTTTACTGTCTATGTATCTCTCAGTTGTACTAAATGACCTCTGGGGATTACACCTGCCATATACAGGCATTTCTACACATTCACATTATGGTGCATGGTGTGGGTAACAGTGCTTAATACTACAGTAGTATTACATGATTGCAAATCTGCATTACTATATCTTACCTAAGGTTGGCATTGTTTAAAGGGGTATACCACTGGGCAGATTGAATTGGATTCCCTACACATTGCTTACACTTACTAAGTTGAGCTGTGCTGTGGTTGACATTGCTTAATAGTTAATTAGCACTATATTTACCTTTTGGCAGTGATTTGTTATTCATTACAGGTTATATATGTGCCTGGTATCCGCGATTCATGTGTACATACACTGTATGGGGACCTGGGGACTTCTAAACTTTATTACAATAACATCTCAAATTTATGTTTACTGCAGTACTCCAGTTCACATATTTATGTTCTGTGGCAGGTTATATATATCACACTGTACATAGATTCAGTTCACATGTTTGATTTGATTTTCCTGTGGTGAGGATTAGTTTGCTGATACCTCATTTATATGTATTGCTATGATGGCTTAGTGGTTAACTACTGTGTTGTATAGGGTCCTGAGTTTGAGCCTTGCAGGAGCTGTTTATTTTGTTGCTGGGCAGAACACGGGCCATTGGGTACAGAGTGATTAAGGCACTTTAAAGCAGTTGTAAGCAGGTGTGCATGGGTTTGCGCAGAGCTAAGCAATGCTAACCTCCGGTTACAGTTTCTTACATTCAGTTAGCTTCTACTTTGCTTAATCTGTGTAGGCAATGCTTACCCCCATGCAAATACACTTAAACACGCTTACTATTGCTTATATATGCTTACTACTGCTTATTTGTGCTTAAACCTGCTTACTAGTGCCTTAGTCATTATGACACTGACACTTCACATATGCATTTAATGCAGTACTCCAGTTCACATTTAAATGTTATTTAGTAGGTTATACAGCAAAAAATGTAAAAAAAAATGTTCATATACAAATTTCACATGGAAAATGGTATGTGTTGCAGAGGGACTTGAATGGGGAATGCCTGCTTGTTAGGCGGATGCTCTGACCACTACACTATTGCTGTGCTGTTTCATTCACATATATCTTCCTTGTTATCCTCTTCAGCCTTTTAAGCTACTTTAAATGTAGCTAAGCGATGGACACACCCGCACACCTATGGTTAGCTGTACTCAGAGTTTTAAAAAGAAAATAAAGGGGATTCTTCTTTTTATTTTTATGTCCTGTTGCTGTTTTACACATGGAGGACTGTTGGTGGGGATATGCAGACACCTATGAGCAGTCTCGCTCATTTATTTACACTTTTTGCTGTTCTACTTTGCAGGGACATGTTTATTCTGAGAGCTCTGCCCTCAGACACGCCCCCTGTACTTGTTCACACTCCATGTAGGATTAGGAGGTCAGGCAGCGTGCCTTCATTAATATGCATGGCGCGTTGCCATCCTCCTCCTAAGCAGTTGAATGGAGATCATTGATGATGAGGTTTAGGAGTAGGAGGCCTAATATAGATCTTTGTGGGACACCTATATTTATGGGGAGGAAAGTGGGGAATTCAGTTTGCCATTTAACTGACTGGGCTTTGTAAGAATGATAAATAGCTATGAAACCAGTGTAAAAAGGCCTAAGCAAGACCTATGGAGGATAGTTATGTAGAAGTTTCTGGTGGGACACAATATCAAAAGCTTTGGATAAGTCCAATAAATGTAAGTAAAACTAATTCACCTTCATTTCTTTGTATGTTGACTGTGGTAATGAAATTCAGTAGAGCAGTAGTAGTACTGTGATAGGGCAGAAAACAATTTTATGTGGGGAAGAGAAGACAATTATCTAGCGAACCGAGGATTTGTTTGTGTACATTTCTCCAGTACTTTAAGTAAAAGGATAGTGTAACTGTTGGCCTGTAATTGGAAAGGTCTATGGGGGTATGATAAAAGATTTCTTACAGATAATGAACAGTGTTCTCAGCTAGGAATCTGTTTATAAAAATGGAGATTAGGATAGGATATGAGACTACTTCTCCCATAATTTTTAAACATTCTCCTGGTAGATTTCTGGGGCATTGATGGTGGGTTTTAGTTGTTGGAAAAGTTTTCTGATTACAGCAGTGGGAACAGGCTGAAGAGTGGAATTTAGAAGACATGTGCTTGTCTAATGGGGGAACTATGAGAGCCAGTTTAGATATATTACCAATTAAGGATAATAGCTGGTTGTATAAAGTGCTTTTTAAATTGGCTGGCAATCTTTTTGGCTTGGTATATTAGAGGCTGGCTGTGTGGTTTGACCTGGCTTTAGCAGTTTGATGACTGTGGCCCAAAAACATTTAACGTTATTAGAGCGCACATTTTGGAGTGTGGCGTAACAGGTTTTCCATTCTTTTCTTATCTTTATTGATCTGTTATTTGACTTGTTTTTTGGCTGGCTATATACTTGTAGGTTGGTGTCTGTTTTGTTTTCACCAAGACTTTTGGTTTGCATACACATGAGCAACTTCAGTAAGTCGCTTCAAGCATCTGTGTTCCAGGGAGGAATTATATACAGTCTCTTCATCTACATAAAGAGGATATAAGCTGGGGCATGGTTGCTTACCTATCAAAGATGTATGTTCAAATCTCTCTCTTATGTGCTTGCATCTATGAACTGGCAAAACACAGAATTTCTTTCTGTACTTGCACTGAATCTGTGTGCTTATAAGTGGTAACCAGTAAAACACAGAATTTCTGTATTTGTTTTAATGAATCTGAGATCATACCTGCTTTATAAACTTATATTTATTAATCAGCAAAGTACAGAATTTCATAATGTAGTTGTACTGAATCCATCTGTATTAGGAAATATTTGTTTACTTTAACTTAAAGCAGAAGGATATCATGACTTCCTTCAAATTGTAACATTTTTTGTTGTCTGTGTACAGCTTATCTGTTTGGGGATGGGTATTTTCTTCAAATTTTGCATATATTTCTATTGACATTTCTGCTTTGCACTATGCCTGGCATACCTTACCCGCATTTTTAAGTAATATGACGTAAAGTTGCTAAAAGCAACAAACGTTTAAATTCTGAAAGTAAAAAAAAAACAGTGCATTTCTCACTACCTGTGTGCTGGTTGTTCAGTTGCTACTTTAACCCCTAAACCCTCTTTGCCTATGGTGAGGTCAGCCATCTTGTATGTGCAGTTATTGTTTTGTAAAAAATAACAAAAAATTGTCTTATACAATTATCATATTATTATATCTTAGAACTATCATGTTATATTGTGGTCTGCACAAACCAAAGCATTTTTAAAAACTGTTTTCCTGTAATACAAGTGATTCATAAGCTAATTGTTGCAGTATACAAAATTTGTGCTTATAAACATACCACCCTTGTATGCAGATGTATTTTTGTTTACAGATGCATTTATGTTTACTTATACCGTCTGATTTCATATAGATACATATTTGCATTTACACATACATTTCTTCTTGCATTTATCTACATTTATGTAATATTTAACTAGCATTTTTACAACTCATTTAAGGTAAGATGTAAAAAATAAAATGCTAAAGTACTTACTATAGAACTCTGAACTTTTCACCCTAACTTGTTCTACCCACTCAACCAGATGGTCAGGCCTGCACCTCTGCAGCTCACTGTATCTGTGTCTACAGTGTGGCTTAGAGTGAGTGATCCCTGTCAGGCATGACACATGCTCACCCAGCACTTGCTGGTTGTCAACCTTTTTCCATTCAGTGTTGGGTATCATTCTTTCTATTTTGTCCAGCAAGAGGTTTACCATGTTTTTTGTCTGTTAATCAGATCAGATTGGAGCTCATCCTTTTGCCTTCACAGGATTTGCCAGCATTTGAAGTGCCTGTACAAAAGTGAGGAGTGTAACCGCAAAGCTGTTGTTCAGAGGTTGGAAACCACACCCTCTGGGGTGTGATATCACCATAACCAAACCCAACTACTGTAAGGTCATTAAACATGGAACTGCTATTATTGACAAATTTGGTTTATCAAACTGCATTATCACATAGACATAGAGAATTTTTTTTTAAATGAATATTTATGCATTTTTACGCGAAGACAAATAAAAATCAGTTTTTAAATCATAACTTGCTCGTTTGCTATGTGTTTTTGCTTTTCCACATTAATGGTTTAACATTTATTTGCACAAATAACATTAATGTCATGCATTACTCATTTTTAAAAAGCATACCTTTGTAAGTAGTGCGACAATTAATATTTTTTTCAATTTAATTTATAAATAGCGCATACAGCTGATGTCACTTTACTTTAATCAAAACTACTGAGTGATATGAAGTGAAAGGTGTGTCAGAGTATTGAAGGTGAGCATAGATTAGTCTTCAGGTTTCTGTAACCTAAATATTATTGACTCCATTTTACCTTTTCTATGCACAGGAAAATTTAAGCTATCTATAAGGCACGTTCCCAGAGAACATTAGTTCGGGGCATGTCAGTGCAGCTCATCCACAGCTACATCCCTGGGGTCTATTTACATGCATCTGTTGACATATGCACTCACATATTACTGCAGTTCATAGAAATGAGTGGAATCAGTTTAACTTCCATACAAAATGTGTAAGAAAATGATTATGTGAATAACTTTAATGCCACCATATTTAGTTGCAATCATTTGAGTTAGGCAGCATTTTAGGAAAGTTCAAAGTTTCTCAAGTAAGATAAAAATAGCAATAAAGTTATAAATTATTTGCAAACAGTAAATATTCAGCATGTAGAATGATTGTTACCAAGAGAAATATATTTTTCACTGATGATTCTGTCAGATGTAGCTAATTCATTTTAATGCTCATGGCATGAGTGTCGTTCATAAATGAGAAATTCCTGACAGTAGTACTGAAAATGTATAGGGAAGGACTACACATGACAATGGTGAATGATAAATGTCTGTATTTTTTATTTTTTTTTGCATTTATAGATTATGCTATACAAGATATTAGTACACAATTTTAAGTGAGTTTGTGATGTACTGCATTTATATGAATGTATTGTGTTACTGTACTATAGAACAGGATTTGTCACTCATGAATAGAAATCATGGCAGTATAAAAACAGAAACATAGTAGTGGAAGAATTTGGAACTGTAACAGGAAGTGTCTGCAGTGTTATTATGCATTTGTGGATGATGCTGTAGAAGTTAATACTATTCACTTTTAACTGGTTGAAGTTTGATTTGCAATATGTGTACAAACATGGGTATTGTGTCAGCATAAATCTTTTAGTACTCTAATCATTGATTTATTTGTAACAAAAACAAGCATGCTTTCATTGTAGATTAAGCTGCAGCATATTACTTTTTATGCTATTTTAGGTGAGTGAGGAATGCAACAGCAGAAATCCAGACAGAGAAAAGAGATAATTTCAGCCATAAGGAGAACCACATCGCATCCTCATAGTAGTCATTAAGATATATGGCAAATGTCTTTTTGGAAAAGGAGGACCCAAATAAGTTGAGATAGAAATGTAGCAATGGCCTGTAACCAAGTGGTTATGGAAACTGCACATTAACATAGTATAAGAAAAGAACCAATAATATGGTAAGATATGTCAGAGGAAAGGCCAGGTAGAATGCAAGTGTCCATAGCAGTACTGTGGGGGGCTCAAACACCTATTCCTTTAATACCAGATGAGGAGTACCTCATCTCCATTTAGGGGTTGACTACAAAACAGATGAGAATGGCATGAGCATAATCAGAGGTGGTGTGGACATTGGCTATTACCCACATCTGAAGCATCAACAGACATCTGCACAGTAAGATTAGTTTGACCTTCTTAATACATTTACATAAAAAAATGACTGATCAGCCAAAATAGATACATGTAGCATATGACATTTACTGTAAATGGACGAATGTTCTACTTCTGCACATAATGACATCAAACATGGTGTTCACGGCAAGTGGTCCTCCACACCTCATTACACAGCATACAGTACTGCACTCCAGTATCCAAATAATACTGTAGTTAATTAATTCTTCACAAAGTCAGCAGCAGAAATTAGCAGTTCCACTTTACCAGTAAATTTAGAATATATCAACAGCAAAATGGCTGCTGCTGCTGATGATGGAGATGATGATAACATAATTATATTTATGAGGCAGCCTGAGGTAAGTAGCACAGAATCACCAAGATTAATGTCAGAATCACACACCCTACAGTAAATAACTCTGCAGAAAGTGACAATGGATCACAAAGTCAAGTACTTGGATTCATTATACTACACATTATACAGGGATAAAAACCATGTACCTCAACACCATTGTCTGTAGAGCCACTGGAATATTTTGTGCATGATGGAAGAACCTCAGAGGTAACACTATCCAGTGTGACACCTTTAACAAGGGGTTCAGGTGCAGGCACATGTCCAAGATACCTCAGGAAACACATGAAGTATTTGCTGCTCAGCAGCAAATGTGTCAAGACATTGTTAAGGCTCAGTGCACTGTCACAGACAGACAGCTAGAAATAGCCAGAGTCCTTCACAGTGTACATAAGGATTTCCAGCACTACATGGAAATGGTAGAGAGTAGGGATAATGTCATGAATACACTGATGCATAGTATGGTGGCACATACAGCAACCAGGTTCACCTCCACCCATACACTAGTGAGGGCTTACCAGACTCAAATAAGAGTCAGCTTCAGACAGGGAAGAGGACAAATTAGTATCTGGACATATGGGGCATATCATGTCACACTGCAAGTGCTTCTCAAGAAGGTACTGGTAATAGGAAAAGGGAACAAATGCAAGATAATTCCTGAAGGTCTCATCAGCATTTATCTACATGTAGCAAAACCTCTTTTTCGAGGTCTTGGTCATACAGCAGTGTGAATTAGTATTTGTAATATCACCTGCATCTAGTAGGTTGTATCATCACAGTGAGTCAGCATCTAACTCACATTACAGCCCCACCACAGGATCATATGCACCTTCACCTACGCTATATTTACAAGACATTATATATGGTACATTTCACCTTGACCTGCTGCGACTCATGTTGAACTTCAGATATAAAATGTTGCATTTTACTACCATGCATTTCAGAACAGTGATACCAATGTTTAACTCCAAAAGCAATTTATAAAAAAATGATTAAAAAAAGAAAAAAATATGTATATAACTACGGAATACAGGAAGTGAATATCTATGTGCAATGTAATCCAAGAATAAGATGCTTTCCATCTGCTTGTATTTCATTTGAATAATGGTAATGCTTCCAATAAAAAAAATAATCTGGAACAAAAGGTTAAGGGCATAATATACAAACTACAATGTATAACACCATTAATGGTCCATTCATTATCAGTAGTTTCAGTTGAATAATGGTAGCGCTAACAATTACACAGAAGATAATAACAATAATACACACTATTAAGAGGATTACACACCTTGAAAGGGTATATTACATGAGTAAAACACAGAAAACACAAGTCCAAGCACTTTTACCAGTATTACTTTTTTTCTTTTATTTGCACTCGATCTAGTACCTCAGCCTTTCGCCTTCAAGGATCACAAAACGTGTATGCTTCAAACATCTTTTTATACATATGCATACGCATTCAGAAGCAATTAGCACAGACAACTTATCCAATTATACAATTATTCAATTTTAACAATTAAATCAACATTACATCAAATTCATCACATTTTACTGAAAATATTAATAGCAATAATACTCATAGCAATATCTATTTTTCTACATACATTATCTAATAAATTCATATACAAATTTTTAAATTAGATATCATATTACAAGAAACTTTTTTATTATTAACAAGACAAATATATAAACAGGAGTAAATTATTTTGCTATTATTTTCTTTTATTTCTTATTTTAATTTAATCAGATCTAAATAGCCAGTTCTAAATTTAGTCCAAAAGGCTTTAGAGTTCCAAATTTTAAAATCATCTTTGTCTCTAATTCAAGTAACTTATAGAGATAATCATTCCCTCCCATGGAAAAAGGTTTACCCAAAACACAAAATTTAAGACAATCAGGGGAACCAGCATGTTTTTGAACAAAATGCTGGGCCACAGGACTACCTTCACTATGATTTCTAATGTCTCTTAAGTGCTCCAACACACAAATTCTCACCATTCTTTTAGTTTGCCCAATATACCACGTATCTAAACATGAACAACTTAATGCATACACTACCCCTATAGATTTACAGTTGAAATGAAATTTAGGTAAAAAGAAACACCATTGATAGTATTCACATTTCTTACCCTATCACATAAACTACAATACCTACATGGAAATGTGCCAAGGGTCATATTACCAATTTCATTCCCTTTCAAAAAGTTGAAATTTAATAACTCTTTTAGATTTTTTCCCCTTTTGTAAGAGAAAGTAATATGCTCAGGGAACAAATAGCCAATTTTATCATTTTCTTTAATTAAATACCAATATTTCATTACTATTCTCTTTATTTCATCTGAAAAAGGAGAAAATTTAGTTACAAAAACAATTTTCCTTGATCAGTATCTTTAATACATTTTTTAACTACCACTTTTTCCTTAGTGTATTTTAATTTCTTATATCTACATGGCCCCTCATCAGTCTCCCCAAGAACTTTCTTTTTACACTTTAATAATTCTTCTTTATCATAACCTCTCTCACTTAATCTCATCTCCACATTATTCAATTCATTTTCTCTCTCTCCTAAATCACTGGTATGATCTAATATTTTTTGAAATTCACCTAAGGGTAGCGACTGTAATAAATGTCCCGGATGCATGCTAGTAGCATGTAGAAACATATTTACTGCAGTATTTTTCTTAAAAGGTCTGAAACCTATTTGATTTATGTCACTATATAGCGTCACATCCAGAAAATTATTTTTTTCCCTACTAAAATCATACGAAAAAGCTAATCCGTGTTCATTAATATTTAAAGTCTCAAAAAAATCAAGAAATTCATCAATTTCACCCTTACAAATCATAAACAAATCATCAATAAAGCGTTTGTATAATATAACATTATTCTTATAAAAAGAAGTAGGGTAAATAAATTTCCTTTCAAAAAATCCCATATAGATGATAGCATATGAGGGCGCAAAAGCAGCCCCCATAGCTGTCCCCTTTAGCTGCAAATAAAATTCATTGTTGAAACTAAAGTAATTGTGAGTTAGACAAAATTCTAAAAGATTAACTATATACGTAGTCTTGGGTCCATCTCCTAACATTTCCATTACTGCTTCCAAGCCCCATCTTATACTGATATTCGTATAAAGTGATTTTTACATCAATTGTCACCCAATAATAATCTTGGCACCACTTCACCTGGGAAATTGCCTCTAACAGTTCTTGAGTATTAGCAATGTGTGTTGTTACCTTATTCAGATATTTCTTTATGTAGAAATAAAAAAAAATATTAACTTTACTCAAAAGCGAACCTATGCCCGATACTATAGGTCTACCCGGAGGTTTTTCAAGACACTTGTGTATTTTTGGTAGGGCATAGAAAATAGGTGTTCTAGGTTTCTTAATGAACAGTTTAGTTAAATCCTTCCTATCAAAAAATCCAAGATGTTCCCCTCGCTCCAATAATGCTAACAATTCATTGTTAAATTCTAATGTTGAGTCCTTTCTTAATCACTTATATTCAAGACTGTTATCTAACAAGTCAGCCACCATTTCACAATACTTTAATTTGTATAAAATGACCCAGTTTCCACCCTTATCAGCACATTTAAAAATGTAATCTTGTTTTAGTTTTATCAATTTTTTTAAGGCCATCCATTCCTTCTTACTCAAGTTAAACTGCTTTTTACTCTTGTCAAATTTATTAACAATTAGTGATATTTCCTTGAATACCACTTTAAAGAAAGCATTAATCGCAGGCACCTTCATATTGGGTGAAAATTTACTATCAGATACTAGATGTGGTAATGTTAATTTACCATACCCAGTGTTAAAGAAATCAAAGTCAGTTGTTACCCCACCAACATCATCATCCATTTCCACAGTGTCATAATCATAAATAGATAAATTTAATAATTCATCAATTTCACAATTTTCATCAATTTCAGAATTACTCACTTCTAAGGGAACATTTTCAGTATTATTAGCCATATTATCCTGAAAAAAACTTTTAAATGCAATTTCCTAATAAAAGCTCTCAATTCTAAATATATGTCTCCTAAGGAGGGAAAATATGTTGGCACATATTTACAGCCTTTTAATAATACAGTTTTCATATCATCATTAAGAGACAAGTCAGATAAATTAACAACAAATAATGTCCGTGTGTCATATTGACTCACTGTAATATTATTTGAAGCGATTCCTGCCCTTGCGACCGTTCCTTCCCCAATTACTTTTGTTGTTTTGAAAGGAGTTATCAGCCCTTACAAAAAAAGAAAATAAAAGAAAAAAAAGGAATACTGGTAAAAGTGCTTGGACTTGTGTTTTCTGTGTTTTGCTTGTGGTTCAAGAAGGTATTTGGAATTATATTACATGAGTACCCTGCCATAAAAACTAGCACTGTTGCCACTTCACCCTCAGCACTGCACAAATGATTATTGTGGTTTTTGAGGACACAAGTTTGTGTGTATGGCATAATTAATTAATCTGATGTGCTGAAGTGTAACTTAATACAGAACAGTTTATAATATGTCATAAGTAAAACTGAAGAAACATTGTGTAATAAAAAAAATCCTGTCCAAGGTATGAGTTCTTATAAATGCAAGTTTAGAGATTGTAATAGATACAATTTCGTAAAATCAAATCAGTTGACCACTGAAATAACACTTTTTAATAAATTCCCATTTCTGCAGATTATGAAGTCCTTAAGCAAATATTTTCAGAAAATCAGAAAAAAATGCAAATATTCCTAACGTGATGCTATTAAAACTCAATAAAAAGGGCTCAGTGAACAGTCAGGATTACCTTTTATAACCAGTAATATCAGTAATTATACTGTAAAAAAAACACATTGAAAGTGCATTGTCCCACTTTCCTTGGCAAATGTAAATAAATCAGCCCTTAGTGATTTGAGTAATCTCCTTACCATATACCATAACAAATGTTACAGTATGTGAGGAAAATAGTGTGCTATTTTCCCAACTGTGGTGGTGGTGCTGCGGCAGCGTTGTCGCCTCACAGTAAGACGTTGTCCTGTTCTATTCTCAGCCAAAGCGTCTTCTATGTGGAGACATGCGTGAATGGGCGTACCTTCGTTGAAGGCTGTGCATCAGGGCTGGCAACTCGGCACGTAAAAATCTGCTGCCAATCATTAGCGGACCGGAGTTCCGCTGTGGCGACCCCTAACCGGGAAAAGCCGAAAGACACAACATAACAAGTGTGCTATTTTCCCAATTCATTTAATTTATAAGTACCATCCTTGGAAATTTCTTGAAAATTAAAATGTTTGACATGACAGCATGAAAAACAGTGCCCACAATCCCTCACTGTCTATATTAGTGTATAAGCTACCACTTTTTCATGCTAGCTGCATCAATAAGGGAGTCTTATATCCTAGAAAGACAAATTGTCAGCTATTTCTCACAGTTGGAGCACCCATCCTTGAAAATTGAACATATTGATGCTCTGTTAGTGTAACCATAAAGTAAATAAATAGCTGTTCATCTAAAGAAGTATGATGGGTTTTGATTTCCCACAATGTGTTGCAGCTGTATATAATGTATAAACAAAACTTAATTTGATATTATTTTGTGGGTGTGCTCATAAAGAAAAACTGAGTCAACAGTAAAGCTAAAGCATCAAAAACAGTGCTGCAATGTTTATTTTGTTTTTCAAACTACTTGCTGTGTTATCATCATGAGTAAGTCCAGAAATGAAACTAACTGTAAAACACAGGTGTATGCAAAGTGAAACAATGCACTTTAAACATAAGAAAGAATGTCTGATAAACAGTTACAGTAAACCATGAATCACACAGTGTTGCCCACACATAGCACTACATGCATCAGTTATCATTTCTGTTTTTTAGAAGAAACATTTACCTGACTGTCACAGTCTGTAGTTACTGGACTACATGCTGCCTCTTTATCTGTGCAGCCATATTGTGTACAGGAGCCTACCACATGAGGTCACTTACTACTGCTACCTGTTGGCCATCATTAGTCATAGTAGGACCTCCTCTGGGAGCTGCACGGACAACATGGCTCACTGCACCACCAGATAGGTACAGGATCATGTTGCGCAGATTGCAACATGCGATAAACATTCTGCATGCAGTAGCTACATCATACTGAAGGGCACACCAGACTCATCCAGGCATCTGACATAGGCTTTTAACATGCCCAAAACTCTCTGAATGGCAATATGAGTCTGGAACAGGGCTGTATTAAAATTATCTTCCACAGCTCCTGATGGAGTTCTCACAGGAGTCATTAGCCATGGCTCGTGTAGATATCCTGCATTATCTGAAAAACAAAAGAAAAAAGAGAAAAGGGGGAGACAAAACAGAGGAAATGTGACTTAGTATTATGTAATGCATTTTACTACAAATAACTAATTAAATTATAAAATTACAATTTCAACTTATCAACAAGATGACTATGAGGCATCCTAACATGCAGGAAGAAGTGGCAGGGTCAGCTTGAGTGCTAAATATGGGAATTGTGGGCACTGCCAGGATGCTGGCTGACACATTGATGATGATATAACCATATATCACACACTAATTGGTAGTTGATGGAATGATATACCTTCCTGTTTCAGTACTGCCCCATGGAACTGTTAGGCCCCTAAGGATATATTGGTGCAATTTATTGTACCAAGCCCCTCAGGGAAGTGTTCCACCCTATAAAAGGCAGGCATAGTCCAGGCTAGGTCCTATGATGACACTGGGAAATAGATGTACTGATCCACACATGTCATGAGTTCATCTAGGAACTGCTGATGTATCCTCAAGACAGAAGGCTGAAAAATAGTTAACATGTCCCCAGTCTGTTTCTAGCAGGTCCCCATGGTAAGTATATTGAGGGCTATCCATACCTTAGTATCCACAGGGGCAGGAAGTCCAGACATCACCAAGTTCCTTTTTGTGGGTTTTACATGCACATGAAGACACTTACAATATCCCTGTCTAGTCTAAACCTATCAAGCATTTATTGCTTATCAAAACTATAATGAGAATTCCCTGTCTATAGCTTCACCTTCTTGGCCAGTGAGTGCTGCTGGCCAGGACAAGAAGCTGATACCAAGAAATAGCTATGCTGGCAGCAAGACAGAGCATCTTCACCCAATTATAAAGTAAATAGAAAATGCACCTTTTATAAAGTACCAGAGAAAGGTGCAAAAACACATCAAAATATGACTTTGACTCACTAACAGGTGAGAAGAGGGCTTATTAGCATAAGAAGTTTTACACAATTTCATATTACTGTCTCATTATTCCTCTATTTGCATGCATTTATTTGAGGCCATCACACTTATGCATAAATGGCCTCTATGAATCTCACCAGAACTAAGCTTATGTATGTACAGCACCACTCATCTTAGCACACTTGTGTAATGACTGTGAATACCACTCTCAATGTGTTAGTTAAAGTATATTGGTGGAAGGTGGACAGTATTCTGAAAATGGCAAGGTGGTGGGTTGTAGGGATGTTGACCTGATGTCTGACTGTACAGAGTAGTAGATGGCTGCTTAGACTATTAGGCAAAGTTCTATATCAGTGATTTATGTTGGGAGAGGATGTTGCTATCTATTCTAGCATGAACTGTTTGGCAGGCAGTTTGCTATACCTAGCTGGCCTGGAGTGGTAATGACCTAGGTGTGTTTATAGGATGGGATATTATTAGCTGGGCTACCAGAATGAATTGCATGCCATTCTATTCTGAGGTCACTTAATATGATGGCTTCTGGGATTTTTGATGAGATCTAGCAGATGATATGTCAAGTGTGGTGATATTATTACCTATGTACCTATGATCGCTATGGTTTTGGGAGTACGGATTTTGAGTAGGGTTATGAGAATTGCAGAATTTGATGAAATAGGCATAGCTTGAGAAACAAGAGAGATCTCAAGAATATTATGTAAAAGACTGCAACTCCACTATATGCCATAGTATGCCAATGTTTAGATTACTACAACTTAACATCATGACAACTTCTTTTTTGCAGGAACATCAGCGCCCCAGGATCAGAGGCCTCCAAAATTGTAACTATTAAGTTCCCATACCTTTATATTAGGTGATATTTTCAATTCTTCAGCTTTAGGTATTGATGAAGAGTATTACTTAGTTTGGATGACTTGTTTTGGTGTATTCACACATGCACTCTTATCAGGGTCCTTCACCATGGATACACAGCTGCCTGATGTCAGAGATGTGTCCAGCTCTGAGGATGATGGCAGTTAAATTCCAGCATGGCCAGGGGTAGTGGAGCCTACCACACAGACTTAGGAAGACACAGATCTACCCATGTAGGGGGTGTCATCACCTGCACTGCACTCCCCTTCAAACTGTAAAAAGTTATTGGACAAGTTAATTTCTATAAAACTCATTAGAAGCTGAATTTCCTTTGTGTTAAAAAATTACAACTTGTCAATGTCTCCTGAAATAAATCAATGTCACCTGCTCGAGGAATACAATTAAATAGCTCCGCTACATTACAGATAAAAAGCTAATGTTCTCACTCCATAATTCCATCTTAATAATATCTAAAAAAATCCCAAGAATCTTTCAACAAATGTATTGATTGTGCTAATATAGGTTTAAGTAATTGGTCCACATATACTGCCAATGGGTGGGTCTTAGATAATTTTATTGCAACTATCAGTCTGAGGGGCAGCTGGGTGATACATATGTGGACCTTGGGGATCCTGAAAATGGTAGGAATAATGGGGGTTGAATTTCTTAAAAAGTTGTCTACAGTTATCTCAATCTTACACTAATCCACTTTTTATTATTTGAAAAAGGTTTTACATTATTCCAAAAAAGAGATTTAATTAAGTAGATGTTTTAATAGAACTGGGACTGCTTACTAGAAATGCAATTTATGCTATTCAATGTCATACTTTAGGACACACAATGGAGAATAATTATGTGAGGTTCAAAACAAAAAGTACTGTAATCCAGTTACAAATCCTACTGTAAATAAAAAATTGTGTGAAAATGACATTTACAGACTTGTGTGTCTAATGGTTTCAAGCATGGCTATTCAAACCTGAACCACAAAATAAAGGAACTACTCCTTTTGTTCAGATAGAATCATTTGAATTATGAAAACAGATAAAGGGAGGGGTAGTAATATATGTTAAAATAGATTATGTAAGTGGTATACTTAATATCCTACAAGATGATGAGCTTTATACTATAATTTCTAAAAAAATGAAATTAATGTTGCCTATTGGGGAATAGATGTATATCTGGCAGATTGTCTCTTCCAGGGTTCAGTCTCACTTTCCTTATGTAACTTTTTAAGAAATTCTAACCCCATTATTCCTACCATTTTCAGGATCCCCACGGTCCACCCAGCTACCACTCAGACTGATAATGGTGGCACAAAATTTACGAGTCACCTATTGGCAGTATATGTGGACCAATTACTTAAACTTATATTTGCACAATCAACAAATTTGTTGAAATAATTTTTTCCCATAGGTTCATAGGTTCATAGAAGGTTACTAGGCAAATGGCTTTAGAGCCCTTACAAGCCTAGCCATATTTATCCTGAGTTGCCCCAAATGTCTGTTGCTATGTGAGTTAGTTTGCAGAGGTAAGGTTCTATGGTAGATAATTGACATCTACCAATGATAGTTGTCCACAGGAAATCTGGACAAAGCCAGAAAAAAATAGGGTGAAAAGGCCAAAAATAGGGACATCTTTTAAATATTGCTCCTATAAACTTAGAAAGTTGCTAGAATGAAAGATGTTGCATTATTATATATTTTGTGAAGGATATGAAGTCTAAAATTCAAATTCTGTCATTATTTAGTTTTGTTTAGTGACTTCAATTCTCAATGATTTGACAGAAAACAGCACATTTTATAAGGAACAGACCAAAATAAAGAGGCAAAAATCTAGACATTCTGTGAAAATCTCAACAGTTGAGAGGTATATCTGGTTTTGATCCCGTCAGGTATAGCCGAGTCTATATAGTTTTGTATGTGGTTACACAGGGCATTTGTGTACTCCTCCGCATAGGAGTCATTGCTGGCTATGTTAGCAGGGGGGTTAAAACTTTTTATACCATCACCTAGTAGGCTGTGGTTTGCTTTGGAGACATTTTTATGTTTTTTTACTACTGTGGGGGTGTTAGGTCTAATTGTTACTTCAACTGAGACAGATTTATGGTCTGATCTTACCAGAGAGGGCAACATACAGGGGTAGTGCAGTGACCGGGGGGGGGGTGAGTACTAAGTCTAGGACATTTGAGCCCCTTGTGGGGGTACAGACTAGCTGTTAAAGGGCATTTACATTAACAAAGTCCAGGATCCTCAGGGCAAGCATGTTTGTGCTCATGTATGTCACCCAATCAATGGAAGTATAGTTGAAATCTCCCAGGACCAAAGTGTTTGGCTGTATAGTGAGTGACTCCAGTAACTCCAGGTATGTGTTGTACTTCTCTTGGTTCATGGTGGAGCTGGGTGTTTTATCTATAGTTAGCTGGACCTAGAGTAGCTCAAGAGAGTCATACTGTTTAACCAGTCTCAAGCTGTATTTGGCTTTAATGAAGATGGATGCACTTCCACCTTTGGTTCTTTCATGCTCATTTTGGGGACTGAACATGTGGAAGGCATTATAGCCTAGCACGGATGGGGTGCTCTCTGCAGCCTAGAGTCATGTCTCAGTGACTGCACAGATGTCAACATCTTTCAAGGTGAGGAGTGCTTCCAGGGATTGCAGTTTCCTGTTTAGGATCCTAGCATTAAACAGCATAACCTTGAGTTTGGTTTGAGTGGATTTTTTTACATCAGAAATTTTGTTGTTTGACATTAAAAATGGCACTCTGGGGGAAACAAGGGCTTTTGCCAGTATCTGAAAGCCTAGAGGAGACAGGTGAAGACCATCTCTAGCAAAGTAGCGTGGTCTGTCAACCATGTCTTCCCAAGCTGACAAATATTGGCTCCCCCTGGACTAATACAAGAAGCTAAACTAATTGTTGAAGTCAATCATTTTTTTGTATATATTATGGCCTCATTCTGGGTGAAGGTAGAATGTTGCTTAGGGCTAGGGACATAACTGCCTGGAACACATAAGCTGTGAGTCCATTCATGTTTCTCTTCATATAGTCCAAAGAGGTATGTCTCAAGTCATTCACCCCAACATGTACTATGACAGAGTCATAATGGCAACTGTTGTTGAGTGACTTGAGTGTTTGCGTGATTTGACGGATCCTGGCACCTGACAGGCAGCTGACCATGACCTTCTTCTTGTCTAGCCTGGTGAGGGGGACATCTATGTGTCTCACTATGGAGTCACCTATGACCAGGACATTTGGTCTTGAGGTGTTTTGCCTTATGGGCTTATTTGCTGAGACACTGGTGTGTGTGTGTGTGTGTGTGTGTGTGTGTGTATATATTGTACATTCACTTGGCTTTGTAGTGTCTGCAAGTGGTTTGCACTTGGGAGGTCTCTGATCTTTTAGTAGGCTTCTTTTGAGTACCTCCTCATATGTGAGTTTATGTGTTGTGACCTTGTTTTGTCTGAGAAGTGATGTGTGTATGCTGACAACCTGTTTGATGTCAGGTTTATTCTTATGTGAGAGAATTGATTCCAAATTCATAGTGCAATTACATCTCTCATATATTGTATTTGTTTGTTTTAGGAGTAAGTGGTTGTCAGTATACATGAGGCAATTACTACATTGCCTCAGGATGCCCATGTCAATCAGGCTGGCCAGATAAATGGATGGAAACTGACCATCCATTATGGCAGATTTTTACCATTACTACTATTGGACAGTCAGTTAGTTTGACCAGATTTTGTTCTACAATTAACAAAGGGGCTTATTCTAATGAAGGCTAGGGGTGAAAACTATGGCTACGCTTCTCAATGCACAACTGAGTTTCCCGCAATGTAGCAGGGCAGCTTGGGAGGGTTCTCTGAAAGATGTCTAGGAGAACATTTTCTTTCAAGGCATTTGCATCTATATAGGTCACCTTTGAAACCCAATGCATGGTGAGCAGCTACAGACAATTGTAAGGCTTAAATACAGGTGAAATTAAACACTTTTAAGCTAAACTACCAATGGAAAAGCATACAATGAGCTTTCCTCCAGTAATCTCCAACTCAGACGATTCTCAGACAACACACTTCAGCCACAAGGGTAGAGTTAGGGCCTTTCTAATGTAAGATGGATGGAATAGTGCTCAAGTGTAACTACAGTCTAGCTTCAGCAGATTTGAATCTATTCTATGCTATGTACTAGCTACTTAAAGCAACAGAACAGTGTTTTTAAAATGCAGAAAAATACAGTAAAATTCAGCAGGCATGGAATCTTTTCAGCAAAAGACAAAGGCCCAGACATTCATTGTGTATATAAGTATCACTCAAGAGACAATTAATCAACGGAAAAAAAACCATGCGAAATGTGCAGCCTAGACAATTTAGGTGTCTAGCTCTCACATAGAACAAAAACACCAGTCAAAGCAGATTTCTTAAAACAGAAAACAAATGGAGTAGATAATATAGAAAAAGCTCTATCAATCACAGACAAAAAATATAGGTTTACTTTCCTCACCTAGCAGGGAATCACCAGCCGTGGTTTAGTTTATGCAGGCTTGAAATCTTTTCAACAAAAGACAAAGGACCAGAAAGTCACAGTGTATTTAAATATCACTCAAGAGATAACTAACCAATGAAAAGCATGTGAAATGTGTAGCATAGATAATTTAAGTGTCTATCTCTCACACAGATCAAAACACCAGCCCAAGCAGATTTCTTAAAACAGAAAACAAAATGGAGTAGGTAAAACAGAAAGCAGCTCTATCAGTCACAGACAAAAAAATACAGGTTTACTTTCCTCACCCAGCAAGGAATCATCAGCAGTGTCTTAGTTTATGCAAGCTTGAAATCTTTTCAGCAAAGAAAAAAGGACAAAAATTCACTGTGTATCACTCAAGAGACAATTAACCAATGAAAAAACATGTGAAATGCACAGCCTAGATAATTTGTGTCTAGTTCTCACATAGAACAAAAACACCAGCCAAACCGATTTCTTAAAACAGAAAACAAAATGGAGTATGTAAAACAGAAAGCATCTCTATCATCCACAGACAAAAAATATAGGTTTACTTTCCTCACCCAGCAGGGAAGCATAAGTAATGCTTTATTTTATGCAGGCAGTGCCAGTGCTATGTTATTTTGTGCCCTAGGAAAATTTATTAGTGCGCCCTTTGTTTTACAAATAAGGTACTTTTTTATTGAAATTGTAGAAAAAGGAAACAATGATTTAAATTGACATATTTATTGACATAAATTAAAAAATATATAATAATAATAATAATAATAATAATAATAATAATAAAAAATAAAGTCATCAACAACCCCCACAACACACAGACCAGTAGTATCTGGTTGACCACGCCAGACAGTGTATTAAAGTATTAAAAAAAACACGCAACAGTCCCAAAAAATACTGCATCGCTAGTATCTGGTCAACCTTCCCAGCATAGTATAAAAAAGAAAGTCATCAACACAGACCAGTAGTATTTGGTTAACCATGCCAGTGTATTACAAAAAAAAAAAAAAAAAAGGTCAACAATCCCCAAAACACATTGCATCCCTAGTATCTGGTCAACCCTGCCAGGATAGTTTATTAAAAAAAAAGAAAGTCATTAACAGCCTCCAAAACACACACACTATCTAACCTTACCTACTACTAGTATCTATCTGGCTGACCATGCCAGGAATGTTAGAAAATCACAAACTGCCCCCCCCCCCAAATGTTTTACTGTTGTGAATATTTTTTGAGGTTGTGTTATCTGGAAAGTAATATATATATTTACTAAACACTGTGCTACAGATAGTTGAGTTGGCTGGGGAATGCCTCCAGAAGAGGAGAGTAATACTGAGGTACTGTGTAGTGTTTGCACCTGTTCATAAACTAGACTGTGCAATTAATAGCACACAACACTTCAACAGAAGAATCCCTAAAATGACTTCCTGAAAATTTCAGACCAAAATTCTATGCAGTTGAACTGTTGACATCTTGCACAGCTATGCTACCAATTAGTTAAAATGGGTTATATAAGTTATATAAAAAATACAGTACAAAATATAAAATAATCCTACATAAACTATTAAAAGTAAAACTCAAACTGAAAACAAATGCCCATTTTATAAGTGCGATATGACTTGGAGGTGCACATGGGGTACAGGATTACCATACACTCAGGGACTGTAAGGTGCTCGCCTTTGCGGCTCATGCATTAAGCCACTTGGTGTGTGGTAATACATTTATCATATACATGCTTTTACACCTTATTGCATATGTTTACAGGTGTGCATATAATACATGTACACCCAAAAGATGTGTGTATGTACGTATATATCTATATTGTGTGTATATGCATGTATGTGTGTATATCATATACACACAAGACAACCATCAAATACTTACAAAAGCTACACTAAATGGCAGAAATAAGAAGCTGCAAAAGATCAGCTATGCCCCATCCTCCTTAAAATAACTGTCTTCTGCAGATCTAATATGGTAGTTCCTTATTTCAAAAGCCTGTAACAACCTTTAAGGGTCAGACGTAAATGATTTGTGGTACTTTCAAAAATATATGTACAACCTATCATTACTCAAAACCACTGTTTATTTTTTATGTCTCTACATATTCAAATACGAATTATTCAAGATGAGTTTGGCATGATTGCAGTCTTTGCCTTATAGACACAAAGTGCAAGGTTTGATTCAGCCCTCGTACCATTCAATGTTCCAGACTTTTTCCCTGTTCCCCATAACATGCATAATCTTCTGGCAAATCACTGAGGACTAGTCACTGAACAATACATATTTTAGCTTCAAACCTCCTATCTTCAGAAAATGTATGCTAAGACAAAGCTTGTCACTCCAGCAACTGTTTAACAATATTTAAAAACTGTCCATAATTTCGGGCCTTGGACCCCCGTCACTTGAAGCTTTGTCCAGATTTCTTGTGCCAACTGGTTGAAAGATATGCCCAGTATTTACCTATAAAAATCTGCAAGAAAGATCCACACAAACTAGAGTCCTCACTGTTGGGACATTCAGAAACAAACCACCATTTCAACAAACACTGTAACAGAAAGACATTCCAAGGGAGACAACATTGCGGAGGTATGCACAACACCCACTCCATTCCATCCCCTTCCATAATGACTGTACATAATAAATAAATTCAAACACAGTTTGCGTTTCTAGAGACCTGGAAGAACCCACAGACATCATATTGAAATTAAGTTAGAGTCACGCAAGTAGCTGTAACTGGTACAAACACACACAAAAAAAGCTAGAACACACAGTACACATCCCTCAACCAATGTTAAGATGGTCATATTGTGGAAGCTTTTTAGATTTAATCAGTTGTGACAGCCTAGTCATTAAACTTATCCAATTTTCATCATGGCAAATTGTCTTTATGGGTACATTCAGGAAAATAAAGCCAAACCCTACTAGTTGCAAAAATACACGCATGTTTCAATTGTTTTTTAATAGAATCAGTACAGTATAAATGGACTGTAAGAGGTCAAAAAAGGCCAAAAAACTTACAATGCAAATGGTGCTGTAGACAGTTTAGTACTTTTCCCTCCAATGCTGTCAGTCAGAGCAGTGCAGAGCCAGGCAAGCGAGCAGGTTCAGCAACCAGCGTGGGAAAGGGCAAGCAAATGCAGAAATGACATTATTAATGGTCAGAAGTCCTGAAGGTTTTTTTTAAAGAGCCAAGCAATCACGATGTGGGAAGGGCACGGATATAGAAGTAAAGGTATTCAGTGTCTCTCACTCTCCTTTTTTTTTTTTTAATAGAAGGTAAAGTCACTCTGTTTTTTTTTTGGGATGCAAAAGTGGAGGGATGCCCCTTTCCCCTTACCTTACATTTCTGGTACCTATGCTAGAGAGGTATTACAAGCCACTGATTGCGCCCCCTCATGATCTGCGCCCTAGATGAATGGCTAATTTAAACTTAATGGTGGCACTGGCCCTGTATGCAGGCTTGAAATCTTTTTATAAAATGGCCTAAAACCATTGTACCTTGTGTTTTTAAGAGAAACACCACAACTATTTTGTCAAACACCAAACCCCCAGAGTATGCAGATTCCACACAGGAGACACCCCAGCCAACAACAGAACCAAAAAACCTCTTGCTGTGAGGTGACAACTCTACCTACTTTACCACTGTACTGCTGATTAAGAAGGAATTATGTGGTGAGAACATCAGCTTTTTAACTGTGATGTAGCGGACCTATTTCTAAGTACTCTTAAAGAAGAAGAAATTGATTTATTCCAGGAAACATCAACAAGTTGTAGTTTTTTTAGTACAAATGAAATTTAGCTTCTAACGAGTTTTATAACAATTCTTTTGTTCAATAACTTTTTTTTACTTTGGAGTGGAAATATATGAGCTGTATATGAAATATACACCAATCCATCCACCATGGTCATCCCAAAGGGTTTTTCTAACACTCCAGCTCAAGCAACCATGAAGCAAAATAGTCACCTTCTCTTGGATGATGGGGACATAACAATAGGCAGCAAAAACACAACATGCCTTGCCATTTCAGAAATAATGTTTTCTTGTGTTTCTTCTTTATTTTGGTCTCTTGTAAGAAAAACACCTTGTCATAACTTTTAGCCATGTGTGTCAGTAATAAACATACCTTTAGACAGAATGCTTCTTTTACATTCTGTATTGTGAATGCTACCTCATTCGTAGGGTTGACTTTCTGGGTTGTCATCTATACTACCACCATTATTAGGGCAGATCTGAATACAAACACAGTGTTGGTATATGGACAGCTTAATAGATTCAAGACTTTCAAGAATATATAATACCTAGTGCACATTCACACAACAGTGGAAAAATTAGAAAACCCCACTGTTGCTGGAAACTGTTTTTTTGTACTTTTATTTTAGCATATTGGTATTCACAGGAACTTCTGTCAATATACTGACATGCTTTTATTTATTCCCATCTAATATAGGTAAAACAAGGCAAAATAACTTTATGTTAAGTCAGATAGTACCCCTACATTAACTGGAAAATTCTACAGCTTGAGCTGCACGGGCCGTTATTTTTTATAATATTTTCTCCAGATGACCGATCCCATAAATATGAAATGCACATGCCAGTCAGTATTGTTATCAGAATTAAAGTCTCAGCTTGGCTGTTTTACCCCCAGAAAGTTCTTGTCATCCCTGGATGTGATACATATAGAATAAATGACCCAAGACTACCAAACTGCCCTATCCAGCTAACCTTCTTCTTCTATAACCAAATCCGCTTACCCAAATGGCTCAAACCTATTCTAGGCTGGAACAGAGGTGTCCAACAAACACTGTTTAACAGAACTAGTCTTGTTTATTTTTATATTGCCCCAGACTCCGTTAAGGCCTGTTTACCCTTTTTTCCAGTGGTGGTGATTTACTTGGTGAAGTACCCCAGACTCCGTTAAGGCCTGTTTACCCTTTTTTTCAGTGGTGGTGATTTACTTGGTGAAGTACCCCAGACTCCGTTAAGGCCTGTTTACCCTTTTTTTCAGTGGTGGTGATTTACTTGGTGAAGTACCTCAGACTCCATTAAGGACTGTTTACCCTTTTTTTCAGTGGTGGTGATTTACTTGGTGAAGTACCCCAGACTCCGTTAAGGCCTGTTTACCCTTTTTTCCAGTGGTGGTGATTTACTTGGTGAAGTACCTCAGACTCCGTTAAGGCCTGTTTACCCTTTTTTTTCAGTGGTGGTGATTTATTTGGTGAAGTACCCCAGACTCCGTTAAGGCCTGTTTACCCTTTTTTTCAGTGGTGGTGCTTTACTTGGTGAAGTAGACAGTAGCCTTTCAGTATTTTTAGTTGCATGCAGACCACAATCCAGTATTCTGTCTGTGCTTATAACTGAGAGCAAAAAAGCCCCTGGATCATTAATGGACTGATCTGCCCCTTGTGGTGCATATAGAACTATTTGGGCACCCCCTTTATTAAATATTAGGTAGCTGGAAAGTGCAAACGCGCTGTATAACCTAATCCTCTACAAAGTTTGAGAAAGGGGACCATGAGTTTTCTTTTGTCATACAGTAGAGTGCTTGTTCAAATCTCACTTGATACCCAGCGACATGCAAGTTGTTTCCAGTCTGTCTTGCCTTTTAAAAAACGGTCTGTCGTCACCGAAGTCTGAACATTTAAAACTACAATGGTACAACAAACTAAAAGCATGTACCTAAAGTGTAATGTGTTGCACCCATTTAATTATAGGATCAGTCTTGACTATTAATAGTTTAGTTAGTTCCTGTTTAATAAACCCCATTGGACCAGTCTTTTCAATATTTTCTGACAACCCTATTATTTAGATGTTATTCTGACAAGTTCTTTTTATTGAGACCTACTATGAGCTCATGCCTTTGTGAGCATACCAACAGCCACTGTATACTGCCAGAATAAGCAACAATTATTGTCCTGTGAGCCTGAAAGGTCACATTGCTGCTGTAGAAAAGCAGCTTGAATCGACTCCTGTTGCCCATCATGTTTCATTAGCACAGTCTAAATCTGCTGTACATCTAGGGCTGTTGTTTTCATTTGTTCTGTCAGCATGTCTATAGTGGAGTGAATAGTCTGTAGCTCCTCAGTTATATATGGCATCTTGACAGTCATGTTGTTTTCTTTCTCCTTACATGAATTACCTTCCCGCACTAGCTTGTTTAGCACTCTTCACCTTTTTTCTTTTGCCATATACCTAAAAATCTTTTTGTGTCCTCTTTCATTCCTTTCTTCATGCCTTTCTTCATCCCTACATTGATTATTTTGACCTTCATGGTTGCTTTCTCTTCTAGCCTCTTTAACTGGAAGGAGTTTAAAAAATGCCACAAATCATACAGCAATATTCCATTTTAACATTAAATGTCCAGAAGTAAACTTTAACCTATAGGCTGTGCAATTTAGTTTACATTTACTGCTTAATAAATAATGTGGCAGTAAACCAAAAGAGAAAATGGGTAATTCATAGTTTACACAGTATATAAGTGCAAAATGTATATTAAAATTCTTTCTTAATAATGAGTTTTTGAAGGGCTTCAGATTGAGTTCACACTTGGTTTTCAGATGGTCATTCAAACCAAGTGGATGATTTAACCAGCCTGATCTGCCAGCATAATTCCCTGACTTATAGAAAACTGTTAGAATCTCCATCCCTACTGTCTAGACTTACTTGTTTGCATAAAACAAAAACTTTTAGAATGAATCACATATAAAACGGTACGTAAGAAAAAGGGCATCATTTAAATTTCCTAATCAGATGACATATGCAATTTCATATATCCTATGTGATAATTTACATATGGTGGGATTCAATAAGGCCTATACACTATTTTGTCATGGTGTTCGCATTGCAGTATGATATGAACATGGCCGTGGGAAGATTTGAATTCAGTCAGGACCATGTAGAGGCATGCACCTCCGTAGAAAGGGGTTAAACACTGTGGCATGCTAATCAGTGGCATAAGCAGCTGAATAGCATGCTAGTCAACCCATGAGGCCCCATGGAGTGATTCAACAAGGCAAACATCAACCATGTAGACTCTGTGCTGGTGTTCTGTCTGTACTTGAAAACTTTTCAAATACAGCCACAGAAAGAAATCTACACAGCATATCTCTCAACCTCTTAGAGCAAGAAATCTAGAGAAAGCCATCAATAATGTGAGGACAAATGTCCAAAAATAGGGACAGATGATAAATATTCCTCTTATTAACTTAGAAAGTTGCTAAAGTAACAGGGCTTGTGTTAAGAACAGAAATGCAGCTTTGCTGCCTCACCTCAAATGAACAGTATAGTAATACAAACCATACCTCTCACCCTCTTAGGGCAAGATATCTGGACAAAGCCATAAATAATGGGGGGAAAAGGCCCAAAAATAAAGATAATTTTTAAATATTGCTCTTACAAACTTAGAAAATTGATAGAACAACAGGTTTGCAGGCAGCAGCAGTTAACACCTTTGCATACCTCTCAACCCTTTTGCACATACAAAATAAAAACACATTTTAAATATTGCTCTTATTAACTTAGAAAGTTACTAGTATAACAGGATTTGTGTTAACATGCATTTTCTGAAGGTTATGAAGTCTGAACCTCAAATGTCATGAAATTATTTAGCGACTTTAATAATTAGATCATCCCAGTGATTTATCAAACAAAAATATATATATTTTTTTATGAGGAACAGACCAAACATATCAGGTAAAAACTGGACATTGTGCAAAAATCTGTACAGTTGAGAGGTATGCTAGATCAAGGTATCTAGATAAGCTTAAAATAAACAGAGGACAAAAGCTCAAAATGGGAAATTTTTTAAATGAAATATCCTCCCTTCTGTGTTTAACATTCGGCTCCCTGTCAGTTTCCTTAGCTACATGGTTGCTAATGGTGTAGATTCAGGGCTGTCAGCACAGTGAAGATGCAAATGAGGTCTGAATTCATTAGATTTGCTGAATCCCACATCATGTTAATAGGATGGCAACTGTGATCGCTTACATCATCAAGTGGGTGTGTCAGGTTAGACTTAAATGTTACATGTAGGTCTGTCAAGGTTGGAAATGCAAGTAAGCAGTGCACAATTCACAGGTTCTGTTTCATTAACACCCAACCTCCTCTTCATTTGTTTGCAAACTGTGTTTTCTCTGTCAGTTTTTAATATTTAGTATAAAATAAAATAAAAAAAAAATAAATAAAAAGGGAGAAATAGTTGAAAGGAGGAAAAGCAATCTATGACATACCCAGTAGAAAATGTTAGTACACATGAGATTTGTCTACATAGCAAGGATGTAGATAGGCATACTCAGCGTACTCAAATGAGTACATTTTTTTCTGAACATGTCTTGGAAACTTCAACACTCAAAAAACATAGAGAACTATGCAAACTAATACTTAGAACATAGAGGTATACAAAGATTCTTATGTGAAAGGAATATATGTCTAAAAGAGCTTTTTATGGGAATAAATGGTAATACCTGAAAATAATATGTCACCTTCCTATATGTATTGGGCATAGCATTTTGATGGTTGGGTACATTTTTTAAATGATAGGTAGATGGTGGGGACAACAATGTTAGGTTTGAGTACAAAATGTAAATTTCTGGCTATACCCCTGCTACATAGGTCTGGATTTCAACTTTCATTCCAATGCACCTTCAGAAAAAAGGATGGGTGCCTTATCCCTCTTTGCCACACAAACAGCTTTGCACAAAGAATTCATCACACAACCAGCTGCAACAGAATATACACTGATTTCAAGCCATAAAGCACAAGAGGGAGGTTGGCACAATGGTTAAGATGTTTGCCTTACAGACAGCAAGGTGCAGGACTTGATTCTTACATCGGTTAATTGACTAGGCTTAGAATGGCCAACAAGAGCAGTAAACCTAGTACTAGTCTAGAAACCTATTTGTTGTTATATTTGGACTTAGTGATCACATAACCTGCTATGATTACTGCTTGCAACTATACATCTCTGCCTTACCTTTCTGCATTTCCTGATCATTAATCAGTTATCTGACCAGTACTCAGAGACATTCAGTCTATAAACCATGCAGTATCATTGACCTTAAAATGTGTGAGGATATTAACTGACAATAATATGATATGCATTTGCCAACAACTGAAGGGCAGGTTGGATGGCACAAACAAACATAGACTGCACTTTTGGGGAGGGGGAGCAAAGGTGAGTTACTGTTATGGCACATACAATGTACAACTGTCCTGTTGGGGGGTAAACAAAGCTGAGTTACAGTTATGGTACACACAAGCATAGACTGTTCTTTTGGGGCAAGCAAAGGTAAGCTACTGCTATGGCACAAACAAGAATAGACTGTTCTTTTCATGGGGAAGCAAGGGTGAGTTACTGTTATGGCACAAACAAGGATATGTTTCTGTTTTTACTCTCCTTGTTTTGCATCCTGCCTGTTGTTTGAGGGTTGTGAAGTCAGAAACTGCAATGTGAATCATTACTTTCTAACTTCTCTCTCTTCAATGATTTTCTAGCACAAATGTATGGTGCTAAACTGAAGGCATGTAGTGATCATAAGTAATTGTGAGAGGTATCACTCTGTGAATCTTTGATGCCCAAGGCCTACTACTTACTAATGGACACATATAAGTCAAATAAGTCTCTGCTGTCACATGTTATGGTAATATTTGTACAACTCTCCCACCTTTTACTTGCTTATTTTAACAAGTGATGAAATACAAGGATATGCCATAATATTAAACAATACACTTCGGGTTCAGGACTTACCTAATAAATGTAGCAGTTGATACAGTGTTATTCCAAGGCTGAGTCTGCCTGATGCAAGCAGTACACAACCAATACAATAGAAGGTAAAGGTTGGGTGAGTTGCCTGGCATCAATATTACTATATGTATGTGAGTAGGTGGTGAGTGAGTTGCATCTTAGCCAATGCAAGAGCATACTGAGCACACCTATGTCTGCCTACACCCATAGCAGCTGGTCATTCCCCCTCTGACTCCTCATCTACCTGTGCCTGTGGTGACCTTGGCATTGGTGGTGGGATGTGTCCCTCTTCCATTTGCTGATGCTGCTGAAGCTGTTTCCTCAGGATTATGCTGAGTAGCATGGTACATACTGTGAAGATTTCTGTACATATCCATGGATTATACTGCAGACCTATCCCAGATGGATCTAGGCACTGGAACTGTGACTTCAGCAGGCAAAACATACACTCTATGACATTTCTGATCTGAGCGTGTGCCTGATTATGGCGTTCTTCTGTGGATGTGTGTGCATTTCTGATGGGTGTCATCAGCCACGGTTCCAGTGCATAGCCTGCATCCTACAGTAGATGATCCTGTGGGATATCTTTCCTAGCAAACATCTTGTACAGTTGGGAAGTGTGCCAAATATGTGAGTCATGTTGACTGCCAGGGTTGCCAGCAAATGCGTTCAAGATGATTCCCTTGGCATTACACACAACTTGGCAGTTGATAGAGTGGTAGCCTTTTCTGTTAATGTAGAGCCTACCCTGCTTCCCAGGTGGTGCCTTAATTTCTACATGTGTACAATCTGTGGCACCCAGTATTGCAGGGTAGTGTGCTACCTGGAAGAGCTGTTGCATATTTCTGGCCCTCTCCTCAGAACTACAAGGAAAATATATATGCTCATTGGCATGTTGGAGCATCCAGAAATTGGTGGAGGATCCAGGATGCTGATGTCTGTGACACTCCCAGAATACCCCCTGTTGGTCTGTGAAAGGTACCTTTAGCTAATATTCTAAAGGCTACACATATCTTAGTTTTCACTGGGATGAGCTGCCCTCCATTGGCTCTGGCTCTGAACTGAGGGGTCAGAGGTCACAGAGTTCCTGTTGTGCATCCCTGTCCACCCTGTAGTGCTCTACAATTTCCATGTCATGTAGGTTGTGATAAGCTAAATGTGTCCTACAAACTCTTCTCCTTCTTGGCCTAGGCCTGTTGGCAGCAGCAGTAGCATTGGCTTCAGCTTCTAGCACATACAAAGGGAATAAAGCAGCAGCAGCCAGTAACATTCTGTCTGTGTAGACTTTCCATGTCTTAAAGTTTTGACATCTGCAGGAAAAAAAACAACATGGAATTTACATGGATGATTTATAGCCTGTTGAATAGCTCCACAGTGTTGGACTGGTTGATTAGCATGCAATTCAGCCGCTTATGCTATAATGTGCATCTATAAAACGCAGACAAAGACAGATGCAATCCATTAATAGTCCACACCATTATAGAAAGACAAACGTGTAGCTAGCCAAACTGATGGTGAGGAGAGTTGTTTGGAAGCCTGAAAAAAAGCTTTTTCTTCAGGATTTTTCTGTACATAGGAGTACTGAACTTCAGCAGGTATGCTCCCATTTTGTCACCTACATCCTGCGTATGCTAGAATGTATTTAAGAATAGTGTGAAGCAAAGGCTTTTACACTTTTATCTGTATGCATTAGTTAGAAGTGTACTGATGGCACGGACCTGACTGCCAAGCCATTTCAGAGGTACTCATGATTGAGAATACATGAAGATGGAATGCTGTGTGACAAATCTGAACAAATATGTCAGGGACAAGTCCTTTGATAACACTTTTATCATTTGAAAGAGGTTGAAATGCAAAATGGGTCACTTGTCCATTCTTTTGTGTGTGTGTGTGGGGCAGGGCAAGGATGAGTTACTGTTATGGTACAAACAAGAATGGACTGTTCTTTCCGGGGGGGGGGGGGGGCAAAGATGACTTACTGTTATGGCACAAACCAGGATATGTTGCTCTTGTTACTCTCCTTGTTTTGCATCGTGCCTGTTGTTAGTATTTCACATCTCTAGACTGTTTTAGGTTTCTCCAGTAGGTAATACTGGCTGGCTACCTTTTCTGTTTTATCTGGAAACAATTATGTTGTAGTTAAGTGATACTTATTTGTATTATACTTCTGTTGTCTTTTAGGACACCTACAAGAATGTAACTCCCCCTTCACTGATGATGAAAATTAAGTCATAGTGGATGGGTTTCGGCAACATGGTGCTTTTCTCCTGGAAAAGGTATGGAAAGATATGGTCCATTAGATGCGAATATGACATCAGATTATTCATGATGTCAATGATATGGGTGGCCATGGCACATGGCAGAACATGCAAACAGGTCTGCCGTAGGGCCATTGACATGATCACATCTGCAAGTAGATGAGCAGCTGAAGTGGTCCGTGATCAAATGGTTACTGGGGGGGGCCACTGTTAAGGAACCAGCACTAACCCCCAGTGAAGAGTTCCTGACCAATCTGAGATCCAGACAGCTCCCAGGAGAGTGCAGTATAGCATGTCCTGGATGGGGGTGCAACACCTTCCAAGACAGCAAGCACATCCCAGGAGGAGCTTCCAGGTAAGCCTTGATATCTCAACAACTGAATACTGTTGTATAGTAAAACAGCTGAAATCAATAAGTTAGTTTTGTATTGACATGTCTTGTTTTGGGTGGGTGGGATTGAAGATTGCTAAAGTTATAAGCTTGGTTTGGAGTTGTCAGCCACATTCATTTTCAAAGTACTGTTAATGCACATATACAGGGGTACATTTGTCACCCCCTGTGTTACTGTTAATTGTGATGATGTTGCCCTTATATCTTGCTTAACTTCTTCCTGGACTATCTGGAGTACAGTGCAGTATGTCTTCTGCAGATGGTAAGCCAAATATTTTCAAGTCAGTAGTGCTGAGCACTTTAAAGAAGCATTGTAGTTGGAGTTGGCGATTTTGATCTCAGGCCTGTTGTGTGTATTGCTATATTGTCTGTAATAGTGGCAGCATTGTTAGTTTGTTAGTATATATTGCACTATAGTAGTGCAGGTATTAATGCATTTCTGTGTTTCTTGCTTATTATCACAGGTGATCATGAGAGTGGGAGTGCGGGCTCTGTGCCACCTGATTTCATTGGATCCACAGACTATGATGATGATGGTGTCCAAACTGAGGCCCATTTGGGGGGTACAAAGGTTGAATCTGTCACAGAGGCTGACATACAGCCATCTCCTGCATTTTTATCAGACACAGCTAGTAGGCTTACACCTACCCAGTCCACTGAGCCCATAAGTATACGACAGGTGGATGACGAGGACATTGATCAGGGAAGTGTGACTATTGTGGCTTCAGTGCCTATTGAGTCTGTCCATAGCCAAAGTGTGGGCGAGATGCCACACAGGAGGATTGATAAGGGTGCTTGAAGGGAGCCTGTTACCCCTCCTCCAACTGCTGCAGGTGTCAGCTTTCATATCACTCAACATATGTTTCAGGCCAGCATGGAGGCACAGGCATGTTCCCATAGGTGCTCCAGACAAATGCTCAAGGTTGTGGATGTGGCACAGTCTGACATGTGTGACTGACTCCACCGTGTTGCAGATTCATTGGATCAGATGAAAGACACGTTGGAATGGGGGGGTGTCTGTCATGGAATGAGCAGCATCTGTGATGGAACATCTGCTGGGAGGGGAACGACATCCTAATGGGCGTAGGTCAGTCACATCATCTGCTGTCAGCTAACGTGGCAGTGATCAATCACTCTCCCATAGTGGCAGTAGTTCCACTGCTCCATCAGTGAGTCTGCTGTCCACACCCAGACGTGGCAGGCCATGGGGGTAGTGGTGCTGGGCATCACCGTGTAGGGAGCTTGTCCAGCAGACATCAGTCAAATTCAGGTAGCAGCACTGCATCTGACCGTGGGTGTGGACATGCCAGTGCAATTCCTAGCAGAGCCAATTCTCATGGTCAAGGATAACAACAATGAACTGCCACCTCTACCATGCATGGCTCACACCTGTCTGACAGACCAAGACACAGAGCTAGAACAAAGCTTGGCTATGTTCATGCAGACACTCACACACCAGTTTCATCTGGAGGACCCCTACAGATGCACACACAACAGTTACTCAGTTTGACTTACTGGCCATTAGTTGTTTTATTCCATTGTCTACCTTCTTCTCCTTCCTACTCATACGCAATCACTGACCTTCTCTGTCAGCCTAGGCTTCCTGCCCCCCCCCCCACAACACCCTGTGCAAGTGATGATAACTGTGCCATATCCCTGTTTTCTATTGTTTGGATTCAGAGATACAAAACCTGTGTCTGATGCTCAGGGTGAATAGCTAACTTAGTGCTTAGTATATCTGCATTTGTGTTGTTGAACTGGTTATTGCACCTTTGACTGATATTGGCCTTTGAAAGTTAGACAGTTAATAACATCAACATTTCACAACATTATAGTGAATGCTCTTGTAAGGGTGTTGATGTCAGAAACTGCAATGTGTATCATTACTTTCTAACTTCTGTCTTTAATGATTTACCAGGACAAATGTATGATGCACATCATAAGTCAAGCCATCTTATTCAGATCTTAGGGTTGTATGACAGCACTGTAGTCAAACCTCATCAGAACAATAATATAGTATAATGATCTCTTTTGCATGTATATCTACAGACACATGCAGCAGCTGAAAAGATCACAGAACTGTCTCAGAAAGATAACACAAGGCCTACAAACCATGTCATGATATAGGTGGATATATTAAAAGTCATGTCACTGTCATTTGTCTGGTATAGGATGAGGTGACATCTGCCTGGCCTCTGGGCCAGTGTCTAATCATGCCCTGGTGGGATGACTGCATATCCAGACATCTGATATATCCCATGACATTAGCAGTGTCCATTGAAAATATGGTAATAATGATGTCCCACATGTTGTGTGAAAAGTCCCTCTGTAATGTTAAGCAAGAGCACATGTCCACATACAGTTGACTACAGTGAGAATAGAACCCTTACCTATCTAAGGTATCCAGACTACAGAACATAATACATAACACAAGTGCCATGGCACAAGTTTGACTTTTGCAAGACTGCAGCTGGACTTATAGTATATGACATCAGCAGTCCATGTGTATGACAAGATGTTGACTGGCCTGCATTGGTTCATACAAGGCTACTACCATAATGGTCTTAGGTTCATAGGTTAATAGGAGGTTACTAGGTTAATGACCCTAGGGCCTTGTCAAGCCAATCCAAGTTGTACCATTGTTCCCTTATACACCAAGATATGTAGTCCATATTTGCAAATCCATGATCAGCACTGGTTGACCCTAAAAGTGACATAGGTGAAACCCCTGGGGTAAATCTATGCTTTCCCATTCAATTGTCACAGTTGCACTTAAATAGGGTCTTTGAGGAACTCAGTTTCATGTGAACTGTGAGTTTGCTCCATGGAATTTGCAGTCTCTGGGAGACATATCTGTCTCTCCAGCATGTCCTGTTGATGTTGCAAACTAGATTAAGGTCCCTAGAGTGAGTGATTCTTGTTCCATGTGATCTGTGGAGGTGCAGCATTTCCATTAAGGCAGGGCTTGAGACTGCTCTATAAGCCAGCCACAAGTCTCCTCTCAGCAATCTATATGATACAAAGTACAGTAACAGGGCTGTCAGTCTGTCTATGTAGGTAATGCATTAGATGTCACTGGGTTTACTTAGTGAGAAACCTCTGAATTCTCTCCAGCTACTGCAGGTGTCTGGTAATGTACATGCAAAAGGGAGCATTGTACTCTATTATTGGTCTAATGAGGGACCAATATAGTGGGTTTATAACATCCTTAGTCCTGGACGCTATGCCTTCACTTATGAGGTGTGAAACGTAAAAGACCTTCATTACCACTGTGGACACATGATGATTAAAGGTGAGGTTGCCATCAACCTGGATTGCCAAATCTCTCACCATTGGGTTAGAACATTGGGTGGTATTATTAATACTGTAATTTGCATGGACTTCTCCTTTGCTGAAAGGAATAGTAGTTTATTACTTTGGGTTAACTTTAAGTCTGTGGCTTTGGCAACAATCATTTATGTATGTAAGCACATTTTGTGGTATGTTGACATTGTTTGTGGATTCAATGATTGTACCTAGTTTGTAGTCATCACTGAACTTGTTGAGCCACAGGCCATCTTTATTCATCTGATTTTTTGAGAAATACTTTCCAAACAAGAGGGAGCCTAGCACAGACCCTGGTGGGACACCGCTGGTAACAGGTCTGCTGGTAGAGGTGGAATCCCCACCTATAACTGTATGTGTTCTGTTGGTGAGCCACTTGGCTACACATCTAATGACATATGGGTTAATCCCCAGGTGGGTGAGTTCCACAATGATGCCTCAGTTTCGGATTGTGTCAAAGCCCTTGGGCAAGTTGAGATAGGTAGTATATACTAATTGCCTTCATCCAGGTCATTGGTGACACTCTCTAAGAATTCCACTAGGTTTAACAGGCATGATCTGACCTTGATGAAGCCAAAGTGGGTCGGCTGAAGAGTTTGAAAGTCACCAATGCCTTTGTTGATAAGGTCATAGATGATTCTTTCCATGGCCTTACAGACAAGGCTGGTCAGGCTTATGGGTGTATAGTTCCATGGGTTGGTTGAGGGTCTCACACTGTGCAAGGGTATTACAGTTGTTGTTTCCCCTCTTCCAGGACAAATCCAGTACTTAGACTGTGGTTGAAGACTGTACCCAGTGGTTCTACTAACTCTTGCTTTAGACTGTCTAATAAGCAGCCTGGGATGTTCTCCTGTCCTATAGAGGCTGTGTTTTTGGCACTGATGAGTGTGGTTATGACTGGTTATTTGCAGATAATAGGTAATGAACTGTTGACAGGTATGTTGTGTGGTATGATAGGTGGAGGCAGTGGAGTGAAATTGTTGCCAAATCTGTCTGCAAACAGATTATCTACGTCCTCAGGTTCAGTATCTGTGGTACCGTCCACTCTGAATTTGTTGCAAAGTTGGGCCTTCCCATTTACATTACAGACATAGCTAAAGAATGCCTTATGATTATCCTTAGCTATGAATGCTAATTTAGCTTCATAATTAGCTTTAGACGACTCCATAATATGTCTAATTTGCTTCTTCATCTATGGACAGTGTTCTTTTGCTGAGACTGTTTCCTCCTATTCCTGGACATCAATTTCTTTCTCTTGTTGGATAATCTATTTATGTTAGATGTCCACCAGGGCAGCTTTTTTTCATGAGCGAGTTTTGATCCTTTCTTGTACAGCTAAGTCTATACACTTGTAAAGGTGTTTATACAGAGCATTTCTGTACACCTCTGTATAGCAGTCTATACTGTCCATGGTGGCAGTAGGTTTGAAACTACATATGCCATCACTTAGGAGGCTATAGTTTGCTTTGCAGAGATTTTTCCACCTTTTGGATCCGGGGGGGGGGGGGTCAGGTACAATTGTTACATTAAACTTAGACAGATTTGTGATCAAACCTTACCAGTGAGGGTCTCACACATTTGGGATAATGCAGCGATCTCCAATGTCAGTGAGTACTAGGTCAAGAGTCCCTTATGGGGGTGCAGACTACCTGTTCTAGAGCATTTGTGTTTGTAGAGTGCGGGAACAAACCAAAAGCCATGCAAGGTAGACTGAGTGCACGGATTATACCATTATTATCCATACTGTAAAAAAGTAATCCAGCACAAAGAGAAGATAAAAGTAAATAAGGCTTTATTGTGGCAACTCCATGTAGAATATCAAGCAAACCAGTTTCGGCTGAAGATTCAAACTTTCCTCAGTGCAACAAAATATTCCATTAGAACACATCCTAGTGTCTGCTTTTATATCAAAATATTTAAAGAGATACACCCAAAATAAATAAATTATAGTTAATTTTTTGTTAAACAGAACCACCAAGTCAAGATCTAACTTAATTCATTAAGGCCAGGTCTAAATAGAGCTCCTAGTTTGATGATCCAAGAGGATTCCTTATTATTTAATATGTCATGCCAACCTGCTTTGGAAGTTCTGTGCATTTGAATTTTGTCTATTATGGTGAAATTAAATTTAGCAGTTGTGTGTGTGATGGTATGTTTATAAAGGGTGTTACTCCATGCTTCCAGTCATCACCCCTGCCACATTATCAACAACATCCACAAGTCCCAATACTTACATATCAAACGCATATGCTCTTCTGAACAAACTCACCAGGAGTGTCAATAAGATTTAACAAATAGGCTGATAACCAGGGGCTACAATAAAGATCACATTTCCCAAACTGTAACCCAGGTAAACCGAATTGAGAGATCCCAACTTTTGGAATACCAACACAGAACTACTCAACACAAGACACAGGAATCCCAACCAGTCAGATTAGTGACAACATCTGGTAGTAACACTCCAAGATTCAGAGACATTATCAACAATCATTGGGATATTCTACTTGCACATGAACATTTGAATGGGGTACTCCAAGACAGATGTTTATTTTCCTATCGCAGAGGTAGAACTATTAACTCACACTTCACTCATTATAAATGCTACAATCCACCTGTACCAATGCAGAAAACACTATTTGGTGACACATTAGTAGGCTGTGTCCCTTGTGGTCACTGTAGCGCATGTACACATATTTTTAAAAACCAAAGAATTTACTAGCTGCAACACGTCTAATGTGTACCAGATTAGAGTTTTTGGTAATTGCAGCAGTGACTGGTTAATCTACTTAGCCACCTGCACTTGTTTATCTTTTTATGTCAGACAAACGTCAAGACCCTTCAGACACCGCATAAGCGAACATCTAAGTGAGATTAGAAATAAAAGGATTTCCAACGCCCTTTATAAACATACCATCACACACACAACTGCTAAATTTAATTTCACCATAATAGACAAAATTCAAATGCACAGAACTTCCAAAGCAGGTTGGCATGACATATTAAATAATAAGGAATCCTCTTGGATCATCAGGCTAGGGGCTTTATTTAGACCTGGCCTTAATGAATTAAGTTAGATCTTGACTCTGTGGTTCTGTTTAACAATAATTTAACTATAATTTATTTATTTTGGGTGTATCTCTTTAAATATTTTGATATAAAAGCAGATACTAGGATATGCTCTAATGGAATATTTTGTTGCACTGAGGAAGGCTTGAATCTTCAGCCGAAACCGGTTTGCTTGTTATTCTACATGGAGTTGCCACAATAAAGCCTTATTTACTTTTATCTTCTCTTTGTGCTGGATTACTTTTTTACAGTACAGAGTGCGGGAACCTTAGGGCAAATGTGTTTGAGCTTATATATGTATCCCAATTGATGGAATGATAGTTAAAGTTACCCATACCTAGGGTGTTTCACTGTATTATGAGTGACCCAAATAAGTCCAGGAAGGCACTGTGTGGTTTTCATGCTTCATGTTGGTGGACCTGTAGCTAACAATGACATGGAGGAGGTTTCTCCTACAGTTAGTTGGACTTTTAGTAACTCTAGGGGGTCGTACTGCTTAACCAGCCATGAGGTGTACTTGTTTTTTATGAAGATGGATATACCTCCTCCTTTGGTTCTTTCCCATTCATTTTGTAGCCTGAATGGGTGGAAGGCATCATAGCCTGTCATGGTTAGAGTACTCTTTGTGGCTCTAAACCATGTCTCTGTTATTGCACAAACATCAACATCTTCCCAGGTAAAAAGTACCTCCATTGAATGTAATTTCTAATTTAGATGCTTAGCATTAAGCAGCCTAACCTAGAATTTGTATTTTGAGGATATTTTTACATCAGGAAATTTGTTCTTATGACATTGCCAAAATAAGTAAGTATAGGGGAGGTTAGTACCTTGGCCAGTAACCAAAAGGCAAGAGGTGACAGATGAAGACCATCCCTGACAAAGCAACATGGTCTGTCGACCATATCATCCCAGACTGACCCCCCTGGAGTGACACCAGTAGCTAAGCCAATTGTTGAAGTCGATAATTTTTTTGTTTGTATTGAGGCGTCATCCTGGGTGAAGGTAGAATGCTGCTTTGGGCTACTGACATACCTGTTTGGAACAAATAATCTGAGAGGTCAGTCATATCTCTCTTCATATAGTCCAGTGAGGTATGTATCAAGTAATTTACTCCAACATAGAGTACAACAGAGGTTTAACTGTGGTTGTTGTTGAGAGACTTCAGTGCATGCATGACTTTGTGGATCCTGGCAACTGACAGGCAGTTGACCATGACTTTCTCCTTATACAACCTGGTGAGAGGGACATCTGTTTGTCTCACTATGGATTTGCCTATGGCCAACACATTGGTTTTGAGGTGTTTTGCCTTAAAGGCTTAATGGATGAGGCACTGATATGTTTGTTTTTGTGTAGTGGGTTCCGTTGGGGCTGCTATGTGTGCAGAAGGTTTGCATTTGTGAGGTCTCTGCACTTTTGGTAATCTTCTAATGAGTACCTCTGCATATGTGGGTTTATATATTGTGCACTTGGTTTGTTGTGGTGGTAAACTCTGTGTGCTGACAAACTATTTGATATATTGTTCCTTGTTACCTGAGACAGAGAGTGAGTGCATTTATTCTAGATTCATTGTATACTTCCATCTCTCACATGAGGTACATGTGAAAAAGATTATTATACTCTATTAGTGCTGTAACAAGGTTTGACTACAGTGCTGTCATACAATCCTAAGATATCAATATGATGGTGTGACTTATGATGCACGCAACATAGGCTTTCAATAGCAGTATGGACATTTGGTGGTCAAAATTCAGATTGTTATCTAAATGTGTTCCCAGTGCTTGCATCACTGGGCTTCTGCATAATAGGATTGTTGTCAATGCTGTGATTAATATTAAACTCCACTTTTCAAACAGACAACATTACAGACACACATTTTTTGCATTTATTTGTAGATTGTGTGCCTATGTCACCATTCAGTTGTGTGTTAGCTACTCCTATACTATGTTATCACCATTGGTGGACTCAATGATTGCACCTGATATGCAAGAATCAGCAAACTTGGTAAGCCAAAGGCAATATGGTTTACCCTGAACTGTCAGGAAATAGAGTTCAAGCAGTGAAGGGCCAAGTACAGAGACATGTGGTTTGCCAGTGGTGACAGCTTTACTGGTACAGGTTGATTCACCAACTGTCACACGATGTGTTCTGTCAGTGAGCCAACTGTTTATCCATCACCTCACATAAGGTTTAATCCTCAGCTTGGGGGGTTTCTTAATGATACCTGTATATGTGATTGTGCCAAAATCCTATGGAAGATTACAATAGGCAGCATGCACTGTCTTACCTTCCTCCAGGCCTGTCATACAGAATCAGTGTGCTGTGACAACATCACAGATCACCTATGACATGACCCAGCAGATACACCTTCCTGATACTGTGGAATACACAGTCCAGCACACCCTCCATGTGGCCTATGTTCCCGTACAAGAGTGTACATCAACATGCATCCACCTGTGTTGAGGAGCCAGCACATGATGCATGCACCTATAGAAACATCCTGAATCTCCTTAACTGTGAGGCAGACCAACTAGTCATCATGGACCTATTCTACATGTATCCAGGGGTATGTAACAGGCCTGTGTGAGTTGTTACTGCCACTTCAGGTCCATTACATCTGATAGATGTCCTCAAAGAGGTCATCAAGGCAATGTATGATGACAACAGTACCATCTTGTGGAACTTGAATAGGTGAAGGCATTTGACAAAATGTCACACTGTGATAGTCAATCAACACTGTCACATGTGGCCATAAACAGCTGTATCACCAAATGGTTAGACCAGTGTATGACATACATGGCATCTCACTCTGTTGAAATTTGTGACATAACATATGTTTCAGGTGCAATGATCAGGGCAGTACATCAGGAGTGTCTGCTAGGCCCTTGCCTGCACCTTAGTTAAGTAATAGACATTGTACATGACATACGCATGCTGTTTCCAAACAACTGCTTGAAGGACTATAGCTTGTGGGCAAACATTGACTCCAACTGTGATATTAGTATAATACCCACTATATCCACACATACCAGAGACTGCTGCCACAGCTATGACAACACCTGCATTGACGAGACACATGAAGGGATGTGTTCCATCAGGAAACAGACACAACACCCAAGTATACTGTAGACATCACACCCTATAATCAGACCAATAGGTATGTGACCCGTGTCCTGGGGTACAGGGTAAGTGGTACATCCACCAGCATAGGGTCACAGTGTTGACTACTACCTTGACTCTAACACAAGTACTGGGTATGTGAAGGACATGCACATCAGAGGGCCATAATAACTTCATGGTTCACAGCCTTCATCACACCAACAACTGTGTACAATGCACCCTTCTTCATGTACCTCCCCACACATGTTCCAGTGATGTGTAACTGAAGTGTAGCAATTTGTCACAATGCGCTGTCAAACAGCTTATTGCCCATACCTAGGTAGTCTTTCTGGGAATATACATGACTGTCTGATGGTGAAGAACACCAATCAATTTGTTACACCAGATGCATGTGTGCTACCTGTTCACTTTATGCACACACTGCATATGTAGGTGTTTGACAACATTTATGGCATGTATATCATTTTGACAGTGTGAATTGTACCATAGTTATATGCCATGCACACAAGCCAACTAGCCTGTAGTGCCCATACTGTCACATACAGGTACTGCAGTGTCCCTCCTAACATCTCCTGCAGATATTACAGTACCAGGACAATGTGTACGGTTGCCCTCATAGTGTGTGGATGTATCATGCTAGTTGTCCAGTATGTGTACAGATTTATCTGTTATCACTCCACATCACATATGTTATGTCAGAGGCATGGGGTTAGTGGTAGCATTATTCAGATATTGTCCATGATTGTCATTGGTTCTTGTAATGTTTGCCATGATCCTTTACCTGTGACCACTATGCTGGAAACCTCTGCTGAATGCACACTCATATTCAGGTATATCACTTTGCATAGCTTCCCAATGTGCACCCTACCTCAATTGTATGTCAGATCCCTGATAGATATCTCTGCATTATTCATGTAAGGATACTTATGTCTCACACACACACAGACACACACACACACATCCTACCATTGTTATGTGACCTTGTGTGACAGTCACAGACACATTTTCACTGTACAGTTCACACTGTACCATATAGATATGTGCTTCGTGTTGCTGCTACAACCATCTTCTATTGACATACCCTCCTCTGCTGAATACGCAGGGGTTTCACCTGTACTCTTTCCCTGTGTTCATTCCTACAATTCATCTGTGTATCCCTATTCAATACACACACTTCCCCTGAGTGATCATTTTACATGGCAATCCCGTGTCCTGTTACAGATCATTAACACAACTTCAGTACAGAATGGCAGGAATGGGATATCACAGTACTCTTCACTGTAGGTACACTGCCCAGTACTGAGTTTGGACCATATACTTGACATTCATGCACCACAACTGTCCAGATGTTTTACTTATCAAATATGTGGCTTTCTGCCATATCACTGGGATAATCTCTGCACTGCTGTGACTCAGTATTACAGAAATTTGGGTGCACACCTCACAACTGTCCTGATCTGTGTAAAATACCCAGTTGTTGTCTCATATTTGTGATCTTTTGCTCATAACATGTTGTTTTCCTGGAAAATCATTGGTACATCATTGCAGAGTGCAGTTAGTAACCGATGACTGACATTTGAGTTCCAAATTTCATGATCTTCAGTAAATTCATGCTAATGTACAACCTATATATTATATCATCTTCTAAAGTTTGGACGTGAAATATTAACAATCTATCCCTATTTCTGGCCCTTTGTCCCCCTCATTTTTGTGGGTCTGTCCACATTTCTCAGTCTAAGAGGTTGTGCGTGCTACATTCGAACACAGTCCCATGTGACATCTATGTCAAATAAGTCCCTATTACTGGTTATTTGTCCTCTCATTAAGTTGTCCTATGTGCAGTATTTTGCACTAACAGAATGACAGCTATTTGTACAACCATACCTCTCGACTGTCCAGATTTTTGCCTCATATTTTTGGTTTGTTCCTCATAAAATGTATGATTTTATGGCACATTACTGAGATAATCTGAGGACTGAAATCACTAAATAATGATATACATTTGTGTTTCAGACTTCATATCCCTCAGAAAAATGCATGCTAAGACAAATCCTGTTATTCTAGAAACTTTCTAAAGTTTATAAGAGCAGTATTTAAAATCTGTCCCTAGTTTTGAGCCTTTATGCCGCCATTCTTTCATGTCAGCCTTTGTCCAGATTTTTTGCACTAAGAGATTGAGAGGTATTTGACAGACATTTGAGTCTCAAACTTAATGCCCTTCAGTAAATTCAAGCAAATGCAAAACCTGTCATTCTATCAACTTTTTAAGTTTGTAATAGCAATATTTAATAAGTGTGTCCCTAGTTGTCATCCTTTGTCCCCACATTATTTATGGAGTACCTCTCAACTGTATAGATTTTCGGAGAATGCCCAGATTTTTGCTTCATATTTTTGGTCTGTTTCTTGTAAAATTGTGGTTTTCTGGCAAATTATCAGCAAAACATTGAGGAATGGAGTCAGAAAACAATGTTAGATATTTGAGTTGCAGAATTCGTACCTTCAGAAAATGTATGTCAACACAAAACCTGTTATTCTATCAATTTTCTAAATTTGTAAGAGCAATATTTAAAAATGTTCCCTCTTTTTTGGCCTTTGCCCCGCATAATACCTCTCAACTATATAGACTTTCACAGAATGTCTAGGTTTTTTCCTCATACTTTTGGTCCATTTTTCATAAAGTGGTGTTTTTCTGACAAATTTTTAAAGATGGAGGTCTGAAATAATGGCAGACATTTGAGTTCCAGACTTAATACCATAATCCAAAACCTGCTATTCTATTAACTTTTTAAGTTTATATGATCTATAATATAAATATCAGTGTCCCATGTCGCAATTTCTCTCCAAGCGGTTAAGAATAGTTTAGATAAAGCAATCCAACAATTCAAAACGTAAATGTCCTTATTGGCGCCAAAACGCCAATATCATGCGAGAGAGCAAAAACTCCAACATATAAATAATCTATAGACAATGACTGTTCAGTCCCAAAGAAAGCGTAGAAAATGCAGATTTATTGGGTAAGCGCTTTCGCTAAAAGCTTTGTCAAACCACAAGTACCATCAACTAAAAACTCATATTTATACAAATCAGATGTCAATTAAGTAATTAAAAACACCGAATGCATTTAAAGGTATACATTCTTTCCATAGTCAGACTGTGAGTTGTAGATGAGTATACAACACTGAAGCAATTACATTGTGCTTGTAGAATACTTATTCAACTCTAAGTTAGAACATATATTCAAAAACAACTAACATTCCATTGACAAGTGTTTAAAAAATATGTACAACAACACTATCCTATAAAATTTTTTAAAAAATCATCTTTACACTAAGAATGCATGAATACCATCTTATATAAAGTAAAATGGAAAACGCAAATATATATATTATATATGCATCTTCTAAATTAATATATCTATTAAAATAACCCTAGGCACTTCTAAAACCTATTAAGTTATGTCAATGTAAGAAGCTACAAATAAATAAAATGTTAAACAATGTTATATGCTAAGTCAGTTATTAATAGCTAAAATTAAATTAAATTCTTGGTCTTCTTTTCTTAAGAGCTGGTTTTAATGGCACCCTGTCATTGAGACCAGGAAAACGATATGCTTTAGCTTTTATAATCCATTCAGTTTCTATAGATTCTGTCAGATTTCTAATGTCACCACCTCTTATATTAATTTCCGTCACTTGCAGTGCAGAGAATGTAAAACTATGCTCAGTGCCTGCATTAATGACATGTTTGGATAAGGCATTAACTTCTGACTGGATGCGTATTTGGTACAGATGCTCTCTAATTCTTTCTTTAAACATTCTGTCTGTTTTGCCCACATAATAAGATGGGCACAGTTGGCATCTAGCCAGGTAAACCACATGTTTGGTATTACAACACGCATTCACCTTGACATTAATATAGTCTCCAGTTAATGGATGTACAAAGGCACCGATGTTGGATATATGCTGGCAGTAATTGCATTGGTTGCAAGTTGTGGTTCCTTCATAGTCAATTACATTCATATCCTTATTAGAAACAGTGCCACATAACAGTCTATGTAGATTATTTTTATTTTTATATGCAAACCTGGGTGTTTCCTGTACAAATTTGGAAACTTCCGGATCCAAATTCAGTAAGTCCCAATGTTTGTAAACACTGTTTCTTATATGATTCACATCTTGTGTGTAAAATAAAGTGTACCTCAGACTATTGTTACCTTGTGTAATCCCTTTACCATCCTCTAGACCATATACATCCTTCCCTATTTCTGAAAAGAAGGGGCAAGCCCGACCTCTGTGCTGCTCTCTAACAATTGCAGTGGCACCAGCCACTTCTATTGGTGTGTAGGATCTCTGGCAGAATCTATTCTCCAGCTCCATTATCTCATGATTAAACATATTGTTTGAAGCATTTAATCTTGAAACTCTCATACATTGACCTTTTAATACATTTCTGAACACATGGGGGGATGCATACTGTCTCTATTCAAAAGACTGTTCTTGTGACAAATTTTTCTATGTACCCCAGTGTTAAAGTGTCCATCAGGTAACCGTATAATATTAACATCCAAAAACGAAATCTTATCATTGGAATGGGCTAAAGTAAACTTCAAAAAGTCTGTCAACTCATTGACTTCATCATGGAAGGCAATGAGCTCTTCCAGCTGTCCCTGCCATAGGAAAAAAAGGTCATCTACAAAACGTTTGTAGAATAACACATGATTTTTATACGCTTCAAGTTTAAACATCTTTTCCTCTTCCCATGAGGCCATAACCAGGTTGGCGTAGCTATTGGCACAAGACGTGCCCATAGCTACGCCATCCCTCTGTAAGTAATACTGCCCATTAAAAATAAATATATTGCTTTCTAGCACTAATTCCAACAAACTACATAATACATCTAAGCGCTTTTCAGAAAAATCAGAGTGCCTTTGCATATACATATAGGTATATTCTAGGCCCCTATCATTTGGAATATTCGTAAATAATGACTTGACATCCATAGTGACAAGTATCAAGTGCTTTGTATTACTGAGCAATTTAACTACTTCATAAAAATCTAATAAAAATTCTTTTGTATCTTTAAGTATATGTTTCTGTTTATAAACTGAAGGTTTCAACATCTTTTCCAAATAAAAAGAAACATTTTCTGTTACCCAACCTCTCCCTGAGACAATGGGTCTCAGGGGGGGTCGGTTGGGTCTTTATGGATTTTTGGTAGACCCTTAATAATGGGTATTACAGGTTCTTCCATAAATAAATAATCATATAACTGATAATCTATGATATCCATCTTATAAAGTTCCTCCAAATTGTTATGCACACTACTAATAATTCGTAGTGCATCATTTTGAAGAATTTCAGTGTAATATTTAGAGTCACTTAACATATCTTCCATTCTTTTGATATAGTCACTGGTGTCAAAAATCACTATAGGGCTTCCTTTATCAGCTGGTCTTATGCTAATATTTCTATCGTGTATTAAGTTCTTCAAGGCTCTTGATTGCTTTAAAGTAAAGTTACCTCTTTTAATTTTGTCTGTTTGGCTATTTATAGCATATAAATCTTTTTCAACAGCTTTATAGAAGACTTCTATAGAGGGATGTAGATTAGGAATCATTAAACTGGGTTTTTTTATTATGTTTTTAACGTATTCATTGGAACTACTGTCATTAAACATAACTTTTAGCTGTAGGTTTCTGGTGAACAACTTCAAATCCATAATGGAATCTGAAATATTACTGTTTACTGTAGGAATGAAAGAAAGACCTTTATTCAAGACCTCTTTTTCATAAACATCTAACGGTCTATGTGATAGATTGTGAACTAGGTTAACTTCTCCCACATCTTCTTGATGGTGGGCCCCCTGGATTCGTCGAAAGGGGCTTTTCTTTTTTGTCTGCCCCTGCTCATAGAGCGATCCCTGATTTTTTGACGTTGGTCTGCTATAGGGAAAGGGCTCTCTAGTTCATGCATGTTTCCTTGTGTCAAGTTTGGTCTAATCTTAGTACGTACTACCTGCATAGATTGTATAGATGAAGGTTCTGTTGTTGGTGTATTATTAACATCACCAATAAGAATGTTTACACCATTACCTCTATGGACATTGGGTTCAGTGTTTTCTGTAAAAACCCCATTGTCAGTATTTAATTCAGAATTGCTACTCCTTTCAGTGGTCAAAGATGTACTACCTGTATTTAAAACCACTGTTTTAGTGGCATGTCTCATCTGCCCATAATGTTCACTAACAGTTTGTACATTGGTTACAGCATCTACATCATTAGTAGCCACATTTCTAGTTAAACGATTATGTACATTATGAGTAGTGACATTAGTAGAATTAAATCTGGGCCAAGTGAAGACTTGCCCGTTAGAAAAGTCATAGGTATCTCTTAGCAACTTGTGCTTTTTTTGTTCCATTAGCCTTTTTTCATAAAGCATGACATTATCCATTAATTTATCCAGTTTAACATCTACTTGTCCCTCATTAAAGAAACTATAAAGTTCTTCTTGACTCTTCCTAATGGAGTCATTCAATATTTTCTCCTCCGGTGAAAAAAATTCGTTTAGCAACAACATATATTTTAAGCTCACCTCTATGTTGAGCTTCTGCCATCGGCGCAAAAGTTCTGGGTATGTATTGCCCGTTGTCGGCATTTTAAGTACCCGTAGGCCCCTTGGTATAATGCGTTTGTTGATGCATGTTTCAAAATGAAACCGTTGCATCTGGAGGCATTTAAGTTTTAACAAATTCAACTCCATTCCACTGAGTAAAGAGTCCATTCTTTCATTGTCGACAGGATCCGAAATGGAATCTCCGTGCATTGATGAATAGTCACAGTCCAAAAGTGGATTTACGCTGATGTCTAAGCAGTGTTTTAAACGTTCCTTTGAAGTGCGCTTGTTGAGCTGTACCGGGTTGTAGGGTAGTTCCACTCCTGCTTTATTACATTTATTGCTTTATACCTTGTCACTCTTTATTACATTTATTGCTTTATACCTTGTCACTCTTTATTACATTTATTGCTTTATACCTTGTCACTCTTTATTACATTTATTGCTTTATACCTTGTCACTCTTTATTACATTTATATGATCTATATTTAAAAATTGTCCCTATTTTTGTTCCTTTGTCTGCCCATTATTTATGGCTTTGTCCAGATTTCCTGCTCCAAGAGGCTGAGAGGTATGCCCCCCATTATTTCTGGCTTTGTCCAAATTTTGTACAACAACAGGCTGAGATGTATACTTTGTTCCATATTTCTTGCTCTAAGAGTTGGGGAAATTATGTGTACAACCCTGGTGATCATTGTGGCATTCTGTGGAAATCCACTGACCATAGGTGTCTCCTTTACAAGGAATTGATATCTGTGTTTGTTTACAAGATTTCGTGGCCAGCAATATTGTTTTGAGCTGCTAAATCTAGTTTACCTGCACCACACCTCATTAATATACATTACACACTGCCACATGAAGAGTACCTTTGTGGTCATACGTAGACTCTGTGTAGGGCCCACATGAACCCTACACAGAGTTTACTGAATCCAGGGAATAGTCCTCTCAAAAATGTACTTCAAAATGTTCTTTTTTATTCATAAAGACTGCTGAACTTCCTACAGTTTTGCCCAATATAGTATTATCTAAATTAATTCCCTAACTTTAGGAAGTAATTCTGTTGATGCAACTGAAGTCCTCAGAATATTAAACTATAAGCATTAACAAAACCAGTTCTGTCTGAGGTATTCATTACACAAGACTCAATCACATTACTTTGGTCCCCTGAAAAACATAGAATCCAAAACCAGTTTATAATTATCTTTTCTTTTTTGCATAACCGATTCCACTGTAGACAAAATTAATTTATTATCCCTGTTCTATACAATTCTTAATAAGGACATCAGTCTCACCAATGCCTCTAAAGTTCTAAGCACAAGAAATCTGGACATCGATAAAAATAATGGTGGGACAAGACCTAAAATCTAAGGAGAATTTTAAATATTGCTCGTATAAACTTAGAGAACTGCAAGAAGAATAGGTGTTGGATTAAAATGCATTTTTGAAGGATATGTCAACTGAAACTCTAATGTATGTCATTATTTAGTGGCATCACAAATTATATGTAAAGAACAGACCAAACATATGAGTCAAAATCTGGACATTCTGTGAAAATCTGGACATTTGACATGTAGGGTCTTGCCCTAGAAAGTAGCATACTCACTAGTAAATTGCAAAAACAGCAAATTGTGCCTTTAAAACATTTTAACACAGTACAAGTAAACACTTAAAGTAAATAGATAATTATTTGCAAATGTGTTATATTAGTTCTAGACTGAACAGGATTGTCTATTACAAGAAAGATTAATATTTAAAAGTTATTGCTCGCAGTGAAGCTGTTAACTGAATATTCATGCTAAAATTTAAAGCTTCTATAGATCTTTTTAACTGATCATTTGTACCATTCAAAAGAATGGTACAGATTCAATAAACCCTACATGTTCAGCTAAAAGTCATGTGCTTGTTGCCATGTAGAGTCACACAAACATGGTAAACATTGTGGCATGCTAACTGCAGTATAAGCAGCTGAATTATATAAACCAATTCAAGATGGAGGAGGTATTCAACAAGCTATAAAGCAACCGTGTAAACTCAGTGCTGGTTTTCCCTGCGAGTTCCAAAACCTATTGGAATACAGCCACAGAAACTAGGCTAAACAGAAAGAATGTTAGGGGCTGCTGTTGCATGTGCAACAGGCCCATGTCTATGCTGCTGCTGATAGACCACGGCCAAGAAGGAGAAGGGTTTTTAGACCCTATTTAACTTTTCATGATCTGCATGAGGTAAAAATTATAGAGCTCTTCAGTGTGGATAGAGGCACAATAGAGGAACTCTGCAAACTCTGTTGTCCTGAACTGAGAACCAGTGCAAACCGAGGGGAACCAATACCAGTGGACACTAAGTTATGTGTAGCACTTAGAAGTATAGCTACATGAACCTTCCAGAGACCAGCAGGGGGCAAATGTAACAAGCATCAGCATCCAGCATCCTCCATCAATTCCTGAATGGTATACTGCAACATGCCAGTGGGTACATACATTTTCACTGACAGAGCCAGAACTATACAGGAATTCTACCTTGTAGCACACTATTCTGATATCCTGGGTGTCATAGATTGTACATATGTAGAAATCAAAGCACCACCTGGGGAACAGGGAAGTGTGTACATAAATAGAAAGGGTTAACACTCAGTTAACTGCCAGGTTGTGTGTAACACTAAGGGAATAATCCTGAATGTGTGTGCTGGCAACCCAGGCAGTTACCACTTCTCACATATCTGGCATAACTCTCAACTGTATGAGATGTTTACTAGGGAGGATATCCCACAGGGTCATTTACTAGGGAAAGCAGGTTGTGCAATAGAACTGTGGCTGATGACAACCATCAGAAATGCACAAACACCAACTGAAGAATGCTATAATGAGGCACACACTCAAACAAGAAATATCATAGAGCATGTGTTTGGGCAGTCGAAGTTGCGGTTCTGGTACCTAGACACATCTGGGGGGAGCCCTGCAGTACAATCCCAGTACATGCGCTGAAATATTCACCATTTGTGCCATGCTTTACAACATTATCCTGAGAAAACAGCTTCAGCAGGAATAGCAAGGGGAAGGGCCACACTTCCCACCATCACTGGCAACAAGGTCACCACAGCCACATGCAGGTGAGGAGATAGAGGGGAACCAACAGCTGCTGTAGGTGTAAACATACACAATATGGCCTTGCACTAGCCAAGAGGCAACAGCTAGCATACATGCTCACCACCTGAGGGGCTAAAACCTACACACATAGCTAAAGTAACATTGGTGCCAGGCAACACTCACAACCTAGCTAGCATCAGACAGAATCAGCCCTGGAATAAAACTCTTGCAACTGCTGGATATCCAAGGTAAGTGCTGAACCTAGAATAGAAAAATAAACATCTAATAATATAATGAATGGCATTTACATGCATACTGTTACTTGGTAACGTAAGTAAGCATAAGATGGATGATTTTTACAACAATTACATCAAGATGTGACAGCACTGACTTATGTAATCACATGTGTCTTCTATCAAGTAATAGGCCTTACATCTAAAATGTACAAATTTTCAATGAACACCCACATTTTAGCTTCATGTGTTTGTAATGGTAAATCATTAAAGAGTGAAGTTAGAAAATAATGACACACATTTCAGTTTCAGACTTCATATCCATCAGAACAAACATAAAATAGAAATGCAAAAGTCTGTTATTCCATCAACTGTCTAAGTTTGTAAGATCACAATGTTTAAAAGTCTCCCCATTTTAGGCATTTTCACACTTTTATTTATGGCTTGGTCAAGCTTTGTTGGTCTAACAGTTGGCATGGATGTACACATTACAAAAACATGTAAGAAAGCAATACAATTTTCAAACCTGCATCACAAAAAAATATATACTAAGCACTACGTCAGCTATGTACCCTTAGCATCAGACAAAAGACTTATGTATTCCTGAATCTAAACCATAGAAAACAATGGTATGGCAGAGTTATCATCATTTGCACAGTGTGTTTTGTTATTCAAATATAAAAATGATTATGTGGTTGTAACATATCACCGTCATGTATCTACTTTAGAAGACTGACAAACCAAAAGACTGAATCCCAAAATACTGAAAACTCAAAATACTGAAGGATGGAATTTGCTCCTTCTCCACTCTTGTGTGATCTTGTAGTTGATATATATAATTAGCAGGGGGTGTTGGGGGTGCATCCCCTCACATGAGGGGTACAGGGGGCTTTCCCCTGCATTATAAATGTTTTCAGTATTTTGAGTTTTCAGTATTTTGGATTCAGTCTTTTGGTGTGTCAGTCTTCTGAAGTAGACCCCACAGTCACACACAAAATTTTGATCCAGAGCAAGAAGTAACAATAGCAAAGCCAACCTCTGTAAAAACATTTTGGTTGTGGAAACACAGAGATGGAACGTGGCTCCCCCACCCCAAAAACAACAGGCAAATGACATTTCTGTACCAAAGGAATAAAACATCAGTGAATTATCATAAGTGCTATCAAACATACTGTCCCAAAAATATGTTTACACATTTACCACATAACATTAATTTTATGCAATTGCCAGTCACCTCTACTTGTGGCAAGCACTCCCCTAGAGGTGTCTGTGGGCCACCCTAGAATTCTAACACCCCTGTGTCATTGACAATACAGGATGTTTACATTTCACTAAAATAATAATAGAAGTATGTAAAGAGAAACAGTTGTAACATTAACACTTACGATGAAAATGAATAAGGCTGTGCATCTAAGAAAGTAAAATGTCCTGACAAAAATGCCTGTGTCATCAGTAAACATCTAAAAAGTGCATATAGATAAAAGTAGCATTCACTAATGTATATATATTTTTTCTAGTGGCATTTGAGTATATAACTCAAAAATGCAACTATACCTTATCAAGATCAGTAGTCTTCTGTGCAGATAAATCCAGAGTAATAGCAGTCTTCTGTTGTGTTATCTACATAAACAATTCTCTTCACTTTTAGGTTCCCTAGCTACAAGGTTACCTTTATGTAGTGTAGATTCAGGCCTGTGAGCACAGTGAAGATGCAAATGAGGTGTGAACTCATTAGAATTGCTGAATCCTAAATTCTTGGCTCCGTGTATCTGATGTAAACATAGTGCAGGCACTCCCTCAGTGTTTGTTGCTAATGGATTGCAACTGTGGATGATTACTAGTAGGGAGAAGGAAAAAAAACAACAGCAATTCAGACTCCATTACCTCCAGTGGGTGTGCCAGTCAGGTTAGACTTACAAAGTGTAGAAGCAATTTTACCAAGGTTTTAAATGTAAGCAGCACACATTTCAGTTTCTATTCAGTAACATCCAACATACCCTGCATCTGTTGAAATCTGTATATTATTGCCATTTAATATTTTCACACATTTTAAGGAGAATGATGCAAAATACTTTACAGCTTGCATTTCTCAGATTATTGCTCAAATAAGAGAAGAATAAACACCACACATAGATAAGATAGAGCTGCATTTCTGCAAACAATAGTCAGAAATGGTTGTATGATCACTCATTGCACTACATCTGAAATTAATGTACAAACAACTCAGAAGTGTATAAGTGCCATATGTCTTGTGGTGTTTATTCTTCTCTGATGATTTTGGACTTGGATGCACAATGATTTCATTCTCTGCTGCAAAGCTGTTTCTGTGGCAGAGGGATAAGACATCCTTACTATGTTTTGAAGGTTCATTGGTGTGAAAATTCAAATCCAGACTTGTGTAAACATCTTTCATGTATACTAACATATAGTTAGTAGTGTTGTTTCTTTTATATATTTCTTTTCTTTTTTTTAATGCCGGTATTTGCACAGTGAACAGCTTAGCACAAACATGGGAAACAAATAAAATAAATGTCATGCAATGTACTTCTCTGATATCCCATAGATCAACTACTATTGTGAATCACCATTGTATGTAGCACATCTGCTTAACATGTTCATCCACACAGCATATTTTATCTGTAGATCATGGTTCAAGTCCCACCTTTGTCTTTTAAGGATGATACCTAATAAACACTGCTCACAAGGATAAAGCAAGTTTAGCTGTGCTTATCTTATTTGTGTGATGCTTACCAATGCACAAACCTGGACCAATAGTTCACAAAAGAAGCAGACAGGATGCAGACATTCTCAAATTCAAAAAAGATACATTGTTGCATCTTTTGCTTTCCATTGCACAACACTGCTTTGTGACATTGTGCGGTATTTAACAATCTTCCCCAACACTTGCAGGTCTAGAACATCTGCAGAGGAAGCAGGCAGTAGACAATTTCAAAACAGATGCATTCTATCAAGTATATTGGGCACCATTCAAATATACTTAGCAGAGGTGCATAGCAGTTAATACACAGAAGTTAATAATGAACAGGAAAGTACACAATTGTCATTTAACTACTCCTGTGGCTGCAGGTGTAAGGCTGCAATACAAATGGTCATGTGTTCTAATACAGGAAATTCCCAAAAAGTTTACTGTTTTTCCATTTCATTTTATATTAAATATCACATAAAAAAATGTAAACAAAATTATAAATAGCAATATATATATGTATATATATATATATATATATATATATATATATATATAATATATATATATATATATATATATATATGTATATATATCTATATATATATATATATATATATATATATATATATATATAAATTAACAGCACTCAAAAAAAATTTGAACGAAGAGAAGAAATTTTAACTAAGAAATGAACTTCGTGACAATAACAGCATTCAAAAAATAGTAAATCACACCAACAACTCTTGTAGTACTTTAGCTTGCCTTATTTATTATCAAGACTTCTTCAGAAAGACATGTTTCATAACTATGAGCAACCATTTTCACTTCCTTTAAATACATTAGTTCTAGCAGGCCATTTAAATTAACAACAGTTCCTTTCCAATAGAAAAGTGTGAACAGGCAGGGTGCTGTGTGCATTTTCATTAACATTACAATCGCAGTTACAGAAGGTAAATTGGTCAGACAGTAATAGCCTTGTGGTGACGTGTGAAGGGATTGTGTGCAAAAAAGGGATTGTATGCAAAAAAGGGGACTGTGTGCAAAAAGGGATTGTGTGCAAAAAAAAAAAAAAAAAGAAATATTTTATTAAAAATATGGGTACCTCCAGAGGTAAGTAAAGAAGTGCACGGAGAAAGGAGGAGGAGTCAGGTAGAGAGTCCTACTATGCTTGGGTATCAGTGTGTGTGTGTGTGTGTGTGTGTGTGTGTGTGTGTGTGTGTGTGTGTGTGTGTGTGTGTGTGTAGAGAAATGTGTGGGTATGCCACCTGATGGGGGAGTGGGAGGAATGCGGTGTGGACTTGAGGGATGCTGTTAGGGGGCCTCCCATGACAAGGAGTGTGGAGCTGGGGTTTGATAGGTAGGAGAATATGAATAATAGAGTGTCCTAGAAGACTGTCAGTGCAGATGGTATCACCCCTTGTATGGCTGCGTGAAAAGTGAGACCAGGGGGGTTGTTGGTGGGGTCAGTGGGGGCTAGCCTGGTGACTGGGAGCATGTGTGTAGGGGGTAGGGGGGAGGCAAAAGTCAGAGAGAGAGAAAGGAAACATTATATTCACTTGCACAGTTGTAAATCCATAAACACATTAAATCCTCTTGCACAATTCTTCAAACCCTATCACATTTCAGTCTCTATACCATTTAAGTGCACATTTAATGTTCAGTGTCTCGTTGAGACCTGGATAGACATCAGCTCTCAGTTCTATCTGCCATTTTAATTCCCGGACTTGCAGGAATGTGTCCATGTCCCCTACAAATTCTGTTATTTTTTCCAGCGCTGTGAATTTGAATCCTGTGAAGTTTGGGAAAATAGCACTGTGTTTAGCCAAGGCATTCATACTGTCCTGTTTGTGTATTGCTGCAGTGTGTTCTTTAATACGGCTACTCAGCTTTCTGTTCGTTTTGCCGATATAGAAATTCCCACAGTGTTCGCAGAAAGCACAGTAGACTACATTTTTTGTGTTGCAGTCATAGTGGTAATTTCGAGAGGAATAAAACCCATCCCCACAGAGCGAAGTATTGACAGAACCAGGAATGTCTGACTGCGGCAAGTGTGTCGCCTGTGTACACATACAAAAAGGCAACAACGTCACCTTCCCACATTGCAACAGAACTGTCAGTCTACATGACCACTATGACTGCAACACAAAAAATGTAGTCTACTGTGCTTTCTGCGAACACTGTGGGAATTTCTATATCGGCAAAATGAACAGAAAGCTGAATAGCCGTATTAAAGAACACACTGCAGCAATACACAAACAGGAGAGTTTGAATGCATTGGCTGAACACAGTGCTATTTGCCCAAACTTCACAGGATTCAAATTCACAGCGCTGGAAAAAATAACAGAACTTGTAGGGGACATGCACACATTCCTGCAAGTCTGGGAATTAAAATGGCAGATAGAACTGAGAGCTGATGTCTATCCAGGTCTCAACGAGACACTGAACATTAAATGTGCACTTAAATGGTATAGAGACTGAAATTTGATAGGGTTTGAAGAATTGTGCAAGAGGATTTAATGTGTTTATGGATTTGCAACTGTGCAAGTGAATGTAATGTTTCCTCTCTCTCTCTGTCTGATTTTTGCCTCCCCCCTACCCTGTACACACATGCTCCCAGTCACCAGGCTAGCCCCTGCTGACCCCACCAACAACCCTCCCGGTCTCACTTTTTGCGCAGCCATACAAGGGGTGATACCATCCAAACTGACAGTCATCTGGGACACTCTATTATTCATATTCTCCTACCCATCAAACCCTAGCTCCACACTCCTTGTCATGGGAGGCCCCCTAACAGCCCCCCCTCAAGTCCACACTACATTCCTCCCACTCCCCCATCAGGTGGCATACCCACACATTTCTCTACACACACACACACACACACACACACACACACACACACACACACACACACACACACTGATACCCAAGCATAGTAGGACTCTCTACCTGACTCCTCCTCCTTTCTCCGTGCACTTCTTTACTTACCTTTGGAGGCAGGGTCTCATAAGTTACGTGTTTATATTAGAATTATCACAGCATGACTCTCATCCTTCCCGATTCCCCCATATTTTTAATACAATATTTTTTTTTTTTGCACACAATCCTTTTTTGCACACAGTCCCCTTTTTGCACACAATCCCTTTTTTGCACACAATCCCTTTTTGCAAACGATCCCTATTAGTATGCACATGTCACCACAAGGCTATTACTGTCTGACCAATTTACCTTCTGTAACTGCGATTGTAATGTTAATGAAAATGCACACAGCACCCTGCCTGTTCACACTTTTCTTTTGGAAAGGAACTGTTATTAATTTAAATGGCCTGCTAGAACTAATGTATTTAAAGGAAGTGAAAATGGTTGCTCATAGTTATGAAACATGTCTTTCTGAAGAAGTCTTGATAATAAATAAGATGAAAGCGCTAAAGTACTACAAGAGTTGTGTGATTTACTATTTCTTGAATGCTGTTATTGTCACGAAGTTTATATATATATATATATATATATATATATATATATATATATATATATATATATATATATATATATATATATATATATATATATATATATATATATATATATATATATATATATATATATATATATATATATATATATATATATAAATATATAGCAGTGGAACTCATATGAATTATATTTATGACTGAAGATATACAGACTATAGTGTTTCTGTAATGATAACTGTTCTATCTGGCCTCGAATGGCCTTCAGACTTCAATAACACTCATACACACATGAATGTATAAACCAGGACCTTGTCAGTCCACACACATACATGGTTAACCCCTCAATTTCTCATGTGTATTTATATATAATTCATGACTACATCTGAGAAGCACTTCTTCTGTGGTGACCATGGAAAATTACTGCTGTGGAAAAAAATGTTTTGACTCTTATGCATAGGCTTGAATCCCATATTGTAAAACTCAGTTTTATCAGTATATAAAGCCAAACCAAAAGTGTGTCAGCTCATGAAATGTATGTCCCCAGTACATCTGCAAAGTTAAATCACCTAACAGTTACAGAAGCAAACATCCCTCAAACTAATGGTATGTGTTAGATTTACCTTCCAATTTCAAAAACTGCTTTCTCTCTGTTTGGCACTGCTGATCTCCTCTTAATGTCACACAAATGTGGTTGGCATCATTGTTTGGGTTTATGCACTACCAGTATACATGATAACACACATTGGTGGGAAGTCATTCTTAGATATTGCTGTTCTCCCTGGTTGGACATGTCTGGTGGTAAAAGAGAAGGTGCCCAATTTAAGGCACAGAGATGGAGTCGTGAAGAGTCCAGAATCTTCATTGTACTCTTTGTAAAGTACCACAGCTGAAGGATTTTGCAGGGGGGCCATATTGGCTCCTAGTACAAATCTGAGGCTTGGCATAGTCTGGCCAAGTCTGTCTCCAGTGAGAGTGGCATTCCACACACTGGAGAACAGTGTAGACAACATTTTACTGACCTGAAAAGGCACAAGTGGGATACACTCAACCAGTGGCTGGATGAGTTCAGGACTGCTGACATCTCACAGTTGTGTACGTATACTGATAAAGAGAGTTTATAGTAGATGGAAAGCTGCATCTAGGCAAGACTGGTATGTATAATGCTCTTCTGCTGTTCTCTTCTCTTTATTCCACAGCCAATGCAGAAATTACAATGAATAGAGAGGCCCATGCTGAGTGTCTAGAGAGGCTGAGGAAAGCATGGATATGTATGCAGCACAATAGAAGTATGATTGTAGGTTTTAAATGTATTTATTTTCTATACAGTTGTAGTAAAGTAAGCATGCATATCTATCAGTAAAAGCAAGCATGCATGCTTCAGTCTGTAACACAAGCCAACTGTAGGAGTCAAATGTAAGACTGTAGTCAGATGTTGTGGGTTCAAATACCACAAATAACAAATATAAAATAGCAAAAATCATTTAAAAACATTACATAAATTAATTTCTACATAAGTGCCATAAATAAAGCTTTAGAATTTTCTTGCGGCTGATGACATGGGGATTATGATTGACTGTCATGATTTGCTATAGGCAACTTGAATTTTGGAATACTGGGTAATTTTTTCTGGGGCTCAGCTGAAATAATGTCCACTTCACATAAAACATGACTCCAGTAAGACATCATGGTACATGCTTATAAGCATACTGAAGGATGTTACAGGAAACTCTGACTGGTATGAAACCCTTTTTCTGCAGAGACCCGGGGAGAAAAGCTCCTCATTTAACACCAGTTTTGAAATATCCATAAAATACAGTTCCATGATCTCAAAAGGAATACAAAATATATAGTTCACACAAATGTGATGACTTACAGAGGACGGAATCTGTGTATAAATAAAAGTTCTCCCCGGTGATCACTCCAGTAGCTCTACTTGATAGAGGCACTTGGAACTAACGACGGGTGGTACAATGCCAGAGCACTTCTATGGGCTAGGCTTGTAAAGGCCCTAGAGCCATTACCCTAGTATACACCTATGAACCTATGAACTTATAAAACAGCTCTGTTCACAAGCTGTTTACAGGTTTAAGAGCCCAGAATTTGTGCTGCCACCAATATCCCACTAGACCAGATTACAAGTAAAGTCTCAATTCCAGCTGATGCCCACAGCTAACAACTTGTTCCTGTGCTATTATTGTATGTAATAGTGTTTATTGCCACCTTAATTGCTTTAATTCTTACCCCCTAGCTGTTGCTGCACATCTCCTCCCCAATACCTCCCCATTCCCCCCTCCATGTGCAAACTACCGGTAGAAGCATTCCTCCTTTTCATAGCCTTATAAGTACTCTCCCAGTTTCCCTCTTCCTGTGTCTCATAGCTAACTACTTTCCTTACCTTCAACCTACTTATTATCCAGTACACTTTTAACCCCATTCTCCTTACATACTATGTTTTACTCATACTAAGCTTCTCCTTACTTGTGTCCTTGCTTGTTTTGATGTATGGGGCTGTCATTCTTTATTTTACTGCATTTGAGCTGATCCGATGTTCTGAGCAGCCCCGAGATTGAGACCATTGGTTAATTTCCACCTTCTCTGGCAATTTTGCTACAATGAGTTTGGTAAGCTTTAAAAAGAATTCTCCATTTTTTGATGCTTCAAAGAAATGGTTGGATCTGATGCCACACTTATCGCCGATGCATGTTTGAACAGCAAGGAGGAGCTTTCTGCTCCTTCCTGATTGTTCCCAGTTTGCTCGCCAATAAGGTCGCTATCTCAGCCAGTATTGGTTGCTAAACAAAAAGAAAATAAATAAGGGAATGTTGAATTGTACATTTCTATACTTTTATTCTTTGAATTGATAGTTTTAAAGCATAGGTTTTAGGGAATGTGTTGGTGATGATGTAATAAATTATTTAATTAATGCATTGTTATTATAGGTTGGTTGTGTCACGTGCTATTTTATTGAGTGTATAAAAAAATGGTTGTTTTAATGAGAATTTTAAATACTGAAGAAGGGTTATCCCAAAAACTTTATTTCTGTTTATTATTTTGTTAATAAACTAAATGTTTCTACTAGTCAGTTTTATTTTATTTATGGTTTCTACATTCCTGTGGATTAAACTGTAGCAGATTCATGTTTTCAACGAGGGTAGGGTCTATGTCAACTGCAAGGGGTATCACTCCATCAGCTGCCAGGTTGTGTGCAATACCCAGGCCATTATCATGAATGTGTGTGCTGGCAGCCCTGGCAGTTATCACGACTCCCATATTTGGCACGTATCACAGCTGTACCAGATGGTTGCTAGGGGGGACATCCCACATGACCATTTACTGGGGGATGCTGGCTACGCACTGGAACCATGGATGATGACACCCATCAAACATGCACATGCACCTACTGAAGAATGCCATAATGAGGCACACACACAAACCAGGAACATCATAGAGCATGTATTTGGGCTGCTCAAATGACGGTTCCAGTGCCTCAATATATCTGGTGAAGACCTTCAGTACTCTCCAGCCACATGTGCACAGATGCTCACAGTATGTGCCATGCTACACATGATCCTAAGGAAACAGCTGTGGCAGGATCATCACAGGGAAGGGACACACAGCTCCCACCTGTGCCTAGGTCCCCACAGCCACACCCACAGTTTGACGTGGAAAAGGAACCCCCTGAGGCTGTCCCTGTAGGCAGACATAGGCATCCCAAGTATGCCCTAGCCTTGGCCAAGAGGCAAAGCATAGCACATCCACTGACAACCTAGGGTCCTAGGGACTGACACCTTACTCCGACTTGCATACATAGTAAAACAGATGCCAGCCAGACCACACAACCTGTACCTAACCATGCACTGGCTGAGTACTGCATGCATTAGACAGAGTCAGCCCTGAAACATAGGTCTCTCAACCACTGCATTCACAAGGTAAGTCACTCTCCTATACAACAAATGTACAGGGTACTAGACTATGGTAGCATATGAATGGACCTACTGAATGTATTCAAAGGAATAGATTGGGCTACTGGGCTACTTGCAGAGAAGTAACAGCTACTTGAGACATCAGGTACTCTGTCCAGTACTGAGTGCCCCATAATATGCACTAGGCCACATGTATGGAAACTCTACTGCATTATGCAAGGGAAATGCCAAACAGTGGGGTCATAGGACAGATGCACGACTGTCAATGTTGGAGTCCCCTACCAACAACACATCAGTGTTCCGACACAACTGCAGTAACAGAGTATGTTTGCAAGGATATAGCAGTAGGCCAAACAATTCCAGGGTTGCCACAAAGAACATGTTCTATTTTCCACAAAATGCAGAGGTCACAGCAGGGGTCACAGTGTATGTCTTATGCTGTTGATAATGTGAGGAATTAAACCTCGTGTTATGGTGGCTGGTGTGGCTCACTGAGCTAAGGACATTAGCATGGTTGATGGTGTTGATGGTTTGAAACTGGCTGTGCCTACAACTTTTGCACGTGAGTTACTCATATGCTAGGAGTCCCACAGACTGTCAAAATGATGCAATCTGTTACTGCAAGAAATCCGGACAAAGCCAGAGAAAATGGGGAGACAGAGGGCCAAATCTACAGACATTATACATGCTCTGAGTAACCTAGAAGGTGGCTAGTTTAACAGCAGGTTGCAACAGGTTAGATTAGCACCAGGATTTAAGGCCATCACTTAACTGTGTCAGTATTTACAACAATTAAGTGGACTGCATTTAGTAGTATATTACCAGATAAACACAACTGTATGAGGAACAGAGCAGATATATGGGGTGGAATGGTGGACATTTTGCAAAAAACATGTACAGTGAGAGGTGTGAAGACTGTCACCCTGTGTGTGGTGTTGCATCATGTACCCCAGTGACATCATACCTCTCAACTACGTATAGCAGGAAATCTGGACAAAGCCATTAACAATAGTGGGACAAAGGCCCAAATATAAGGAGAAGGATTAACTATTGACCAGACAAATGTGGAATGGTCAGAGAATAACAGATCGTGCATTAGCATGAATGTGCTGATGTGTATGGAGTCAGTAACTCAAGTGTCTGCCATCATTTCCTAATGATTTGCCACTAATGCACAAGAAAATCACAATTCTATCTAAAACATACAGAAAATATGATGCAAAACTATGTACATTCTATTACAATCAGTACAGCTGATAGGTATGTGTCATATATCGTGTTCAGCAAACAGCTGGGAGACGCCTTGGACAAAATATCAGGGAGGTGCGGGACTGTTGAATCAGGTGCAGCAGCCAATTGGCTGTAGTACACAAAATCCCGGACTGGAGTACAGGTAGGTCTGGCCTGGAGTCACCTTGTAAGTACTGACAGTCACACTGGGCATGCTCCTGCAGTTAGTTAACTTGAGCCCATGTCGGATGCCTCATCTGCCCAAAGAACTGCTATGTGGAAATATGTCTATGCATACAGACAACTATGTATACGTATCTGTCTCTCTGTATCCTCCTCACCCATGATTACCCTATCTATCAGTATGTGGTACATATATATATATATATATATATATATATATATATATATATATATATATATACATATATAGATAGATATAGATATATATATATATATATATATATATATATATATATATATACACATATATATATATATATATATATATATATATATATATATATATATATATATTTATTTATTTATTTTATTTCCAGTTTGATAACCGGGGTGGTCCACTGGGCTCAAGGAGCCTGTTTTCAGTGGAGGCCTGTGGAGAAAAGCTCCAAGATTAAAAATATGATAAAAAGTACAATAAAATGCAGTTATGAATAATCCTAGTATTATATAATATTTTAAACAAAAGTGTAAGATGATACAGTGAGATGTAGCAAAAAGATGTAGTGCAATAAGTGGAGTATAGGAGACTTGAGGATAGTTCATAAAGAACATGCTTGATAACGAAGATGGGCAGTGTAAAGTATGCAGAGTAGTAGGAATAAATACCTAAAGTGGAGGAAGGAGAGAGAGGCAGTTGAGTAGTGAAGCAAGAGGCAATTGTTTATTAGAAAGAAGAACATATGTGAGAAAAAATCAATAGGGGGTAATACAAGGGGGATGGAGGGTAAAGTTAGTAGAAGAGGTTTGAACACAATTTATAGAATGTTAGAGTCATTAGTTAGTCAAATGTAATGTAGGTTTAGATGGAGTAAGTGTATGGGGGGAGAGAGTACAGAAAGAAGGCTATGTATAGTATTTACACCATGAAAGAAATATCAAGGGGAAGCTGTTGGGCAGAATAGCAAGGTGAAGAAGTATTTAATGAAGAACGAGTAGAAATGAGTTTAATAGGATTAGGGGGGCAGAGAGCAATTACATTTCCAATTTTCGGAGAGATGAGAATGGAGCTGGGATTTAAAGAGTTCAACGTTATTGGAGACTCTTAGTGAGGGGGGAAGAGAGTTCCATTTTTTTGCTAGGGAATAGGATAGCAGACACTGGCCAGCAGGACGTTTTGGTTTGTGAATAGCAAGTTGATTTTGTTGTGCAGATATTAGGGGTCTGTGGGGAGTATAAGAAGGAAGGATGTATGCTTGAGCAAGGCATGCAGTAGGTTTAAAGATTATTTTGTGGGCTGTAGTAAGTTGGAGGTAATTGAGGTAGTTGGGAAGCTCTAGCCATTTTAGCATGTGTAGGGAATAGCAATGGTGGGAGTAGTGTTTAGATTTAGTAGCGAATTTGGAGATTTTGTTGTAGCAGATTTCTAGTTTTGAGGAGATGGAGGAAGGAAGGTTGGTTAGAAGAGGGGCACCATATAATAGTGATGGTAGTAAGTAGGTAGTGGCAAGAGTTTGCCTGGTAGAGGGAGAAAGGAAGTGAGAGTTTCTGTATAGTAACCCAAATTTTTGATGGTTTTTTTTATATTTAATTGGACATGAGTATCGATTTTTTGGTGTTCGTTGATAGTAGTACCGAGAAGTTTAGTGAAGGGGACAACTTCTATTAGGGAGTTGGCATTACTGGTAATATTGAAAGATTGTTTGTTAAGGTGCAGGTTTTTAGAGGGAGAGAAAAGTAGGATTTTGGATTTATTAGCATTAAGGGAGAGGTGGTTTTGAAACATCCAGTTCTCAGTTGCTGTAAACGCATATTGGGTAATTGCTTGGAGAGCAGGAAGATTAGGAGCAGAGCAGATTAAAGTAGAGTCATCTGCATACTGTACTATTTTATTGTTGGGAATGGCTTCATGGAAATCATTAATGAATATATTGAAGAGCATTGGACCGAGTATTGAACCCTGGGGAACCTCGGTTGGGGTAGGAAGGAAGATTGAGGTACTAGTTTTCCATTTCACAGCCTGTGTGTGTGTGTGTGTGTGTGTGTGTGTGTGTGTGTGTGTGTGTGTGTGTATGTGTTAATGATATATATATATATATATATATATATATATATATATATATATATATATATATAATGTGTAGACTGATTTAGACTCTTCACATATATCTACCTAACACAGTTACATATGTGCATATATCCACATGTAGAGTAGCTAATGTGTCAGTGTCTACACTGCTGACATTCTGAGTATGTGTGCACAAGTGTGCATTAATACCAACCCTCCCCAATGCAGATAGACCTGACATCCATGTACTGGTATGCATAGCCTGCCACAATGAACGATACAGTTGTAGGTCCTGTCCTGTTGAGTGATTTGGTTCACTGTCATGATAAGGTCAGGCCACAGTGCTGCACATTGGTCATGATTTTGGTGACTCCTGGACATCAGAATGTGGTGATGCAGTCTGAGGCCGTCCAGGATAACATTATTTTCTGTGGCTGTAAATGCTGGGTGTCTCCTGTAAGACATCATTCCTGAAAGACAAGAAGAGGGAAACACATCACAGGACCAGATGTGTGGACATCCACTATGTACAGACCCTGCTCAACCAAAATGGGCTGCACTATCTGCCACTCCCTCACACATCATACTTCAAAGTCTATTAACACAATACATGTGTGGCTATTTCCAAGAGAGTAGCAATAACGGTTATGTTCCCGTGTGCTGTGATAGAGTCTGCTGTATGTCTCTACACCCATCACTACAGTCTAGCTGTGTGCTCTTACTTACAGCAACTAGATGGGGACAGTCCAGCAACACTAGTGTGCCACAATGGCAGACAGCAATGCAAACCTGCTGTAGTATACTGCCCTGTAGGCATCACACCTCTCCACTACACAGATGTTTTCAGAATGTGAACGTGTGCCTCATAGATGTGGTCCTTTTGGCATAAACATGTGGATATCTGACAAACAGTTGGCCAATCATTGATGGCTGTTATCAGAATATAGAGAATCTGGCTGTAACACACCAGACCCCTCAGAAAACACTTACACTACAGTAATCTCGTTAGTCTACTCATAGTCTTACTTTGAATGGGGTTGACAGGTATGTTGACTATAGCTCTCAAACAATAAGGTATGAATGTCAACAAAAAAGTGACCTAGCCAGAGTACATCAGGGAAAGTCAAGGACACCTTTACAATGTCTAAACTATTTCTGTGTGACACTGACAGACTAAGATGAGGTGAATTACAGTACATTGTGTCATATTGCAGCTGTGTACACCCTTGCTTACTGTCAATATATTTAACTCATAATCCACTAGCTTTCCTACAGGAGCAGACCTCTGTAGGAGGGAATAACAGGGTCAGAGCTGTAATTTGATTCAAAGCAGGGACAGTTGAGAGGCATGCCTGTAGCTCTTGGACAGAAGAGTACCACCAGCATGTCAGTGCCATAGATGTACTGCAGGCCTACTGCTGTAATTCCTTTTCCCCATACCTCTATCCTCCCATTTGCGTCCCATTATATGGGCATATGTATTACATACTGGATAGAGTGAAGTAAGCCCTTTTTGACCAGATCCTCTGCAAACAACTTGCTAAACCATAGTGCATCTGAGTAAAGCAACATACATACATACCTCTTCTGAATAGGCAGTTGATTGCCTTTTGTAGAGAATGCTCATTAACAGGTAACTGCCTGTGCACTGATCTGTGCTCAGAATTGCTAATTGCATCCAAAACAGCTGGGCGCCACTTTCAATAGCAAATGACATGCCTCCACAGTGCAATATTTAAGACCTTCATGTAAGCCTTGGCCTCTTTGTTAGTCTTTGAGATGGACATTAATGAATTGTGGAGACTACAGCATCACAGAGGGTAGATACAAATGCCATCCACTGTTGAGATTTATGAGGTATGTCCACAGTTTTGCATGATATGTTTGGCCATTGTCCCATGACAATGTGATTATCTGTCTGTTCAATGGTAAACATGGGTTGAGGTTAGTAAGGAGAGAGAGAGACCTGTGAATGTCAGATGTCATACCCATCACACTATGCATGCTGATGCAGTAGCTGCTATTCTATGAGCTCGCTATCTTTGTAGGGGCAAACTGTGAAACATGTCCCTGTCGCTGGACCTTTGCCCCCCCCCAACCCTTTATGTATGGTTTTGTGTGGATCCCTTGTTCTAGGGGGTTGTGAGGTATGGTAGGTTTGTAGCATGTAACTTACCATACAGCTGCATATATTGCAGGCTGCGGACACATAGTGGGGAGTATGAACTTTTTGGAGGACAGCAAGATGTATGTATAACTGAGGCAGCAGTGTCATCTGTGTCATCACAGCAGAGCCAGGGTAAGGGTACCCTTTACAGTCCAATCGGGGCATGTGTGTAAGGTACATCTGTTATGTAACAGTGCAAACCACAGAGTAGTAGGTGGCATATAGTTTGGCTATACAAATATGTGCAGTATGTCTCTACATATAGCCCTTTGATTTGCAAACATGGATAGCAGTTAATGCAGTAGCAGCAACCTGTGTGGGTTAAAGTTGCATGACTCAGTCATTACTTTCTGTGTTCACAAGGATGTAATTGATGTGCAACACACTGGATTAGAACCCAAGACTCTGGGTGGCAATATATACTACATGCAAGGCATTTAACAGACTGAGCTACTGCATTAGTGTTGTAGCAGGTGTATTTGCAAGATGTATGTGCACACATACAGTCTGTGACACACATCTGCATCCATCATTATGTGTATGGCTTTCAAAGGCAGTTGTTATGTAGCAGGGTCCCAGTTGTACACATGTACTTTGCCATGGCTACCTTAGCAGGTGCATTTAAAGATGTTGCTGATAAAAGGGAGCAATTATCTGCTATCATACCTCTCAACCTCTTAGAGCAAAACTCTAGACAAAGCTATTAATAAAAGTGGAACAAAGGCCCAAAATAGGGACAGTTTTTAAATATTGCTCTTACGAACTTAGAATGTTGATAGAATAACAGGTTTTGCACTGACATGTGTTTTCTGAAGGGTAGGAAGTGTGAAAATCAAATGTCTGTTGTGAATTTCTAACCTCAATCTTTAATGACTTGCCACTACATTGCCAGAAAAATATGATTTTATGAAAAATGGGCCAAAAATAGGGGGCAAAACTCTGTACATTCTGCAAAAATCTGTACAGTTGACAGGTAGTCTTGCTATCCCAGACATCATGTATATCCATTATTTATTTGGCTGTGTACTGGTATAGTGTTTGCATCACAGTCCCAGGTACCCTCCCATGTTTCCCATTATATGTAGTTGCAGTCTGTCAATGGTAACCAATATATTTTGCTTGAAACAGCTGTTTTAATTCATAGCTGAGTGGCCTAGTGGGCTAATGTTGTATTTGACAGGAGCCCAGGCTCAAGATGTGGCAGGGGTAATTATTTTTCAGATGTGCCTAACACTGTGAGAAATACATATGATCATTAAGGCATGTTTAAGCACATTTAAGTGGGTTTCCGTGGGTTAGCATGGTGCACCTCTTAGCTCCACACAAACACACACCAAAAATGAAAAAAGAAAAGAAAAAGGGGTGATAGGACAGTGATGAACTGGGGGCAAGCAGGGGGGAAAACTTACTGAAAGGCAGGTAGGATTGTGCAGAAAGGGTGTAGAAAAGGACCGCAGCTTTTCATTTCTTGTACAGCAATAGCTGTGCAGTTGTTACAGACTTTGTACATGACTTTGAACCCTCAAACCCCATAGAGAGCAGTTAGGACAACATAAAGTTGTTGTCAAGCCAATTGAACCTAATTAGTTGTGTCTAGTGGACACGTGTGAAATGGAGAGCTATGTATGGGATGATATTTTTTTTTTCTGGACCGGTGCCCATTTTTTAAATTTATTTTTTTATTTTTTTTATAAGGAGAGAGTGGAATGTTGGGGGAGGGATGTAGGTACATGTGGGGAGGTAAGTTGAGTAGGAGAGGTTGCATTTGCAGGCAGACAAGACTGCAGGCAGGGGAGGTGTGTGACATATGAGGGGGTAAATACCTTGAATGGGGAGGGTGTTGTGGAATCTCAGGTGCATGTGTCTCCAGACAGCAACAGTGTGACTGAGATCCCCACCCATGGGCAGTCAGCACTGCTCCTTCACTGCCCCAAAGGTGGCTGTGCTGGAGGCTTGGCGCCGGGGACAGCAGGCCCCACCAGGTTGTTCAGTCTGCCTTCAGTCCAGCGCAGGTGATGTTCATAGCACCTATGAACAATGCTACATACCATGGTTAGTAGTTGATTCTGGGTGATAACCCCCCTCCGCCCCTGCTTCTAGGGGAGTGGGCCCCATCCCCTGAGGTGGCTCCACCCGAAGGTGGTGCAGGGCCAGCAGAGGGGGCACCAATGGTTTGGGTCCCAGATGAGCTGGTACTGGTGCCATGGCCACCTAAGGTAGGATAGGTGGATCAGTAGGAACCGGCCTACACAGACATGCTGTGGGTATGGAGGTAAACCAATACATATAGTTGAGTTATGAACAAAACCACTGTTAGTAATAAAAGCATGCCAGAACATTGGAAATAACCCCATTACATTTCAATGCATATTATGTGAAACACAACAATAAATACCAGAACAGTCAATATATTAACAGCATACCAATAACAGTTACAGCATAAGGCCAACAAAATAAGTAATTCAACGAGATATGTTAATATGCAACCATAGTAATACATAACTTTAATAACACACATGGTCCAAAATAAAGTTTATGGAACAACATATGTTAATAGTAAACAATAACCAATATATAACAATAAAAATATATGAAGATAAGGGGTGGGAAACAGAGAAATACAGTTGATTAATACCATCATTAGCTATATAGTTGACAACACTAATAGTATCTACTCTACAGGTCTGCCCTTTCTTTATGTGTAAATGTGCCCTATAGCTGCTGTAGCATGTACATACCTCTCAAGCTATTCGTATGGGACACTATGGGCCAAGCAGTGACACCTGCAGGTACATAACTACAAAGAACATTTGCACATCAGGTGGACCTATATACCTACCATGGTGTACTGTGGGCTGATGTACTGTTACTTTGCTATTGACATATAATCATGTTGATGATACATCTGTGACAGAGGAATTATGCAACAGTAATTACATTCCATGGTAGCATGACACTTGAGAGACATGCATGTGTACAATACAGAGAGTACACAACTATCATGCCTTGCTTGGCAGGCATTGAGATAGAACCCAATAGCAGTGACTGCAGGGGACATGTGCATCACAAGGATTAATTGACTGCAGTAACCTTTACAAGACACTCCAGGCATACCAGGATTACACATTTTATTTCTTTTATTTTATTATTCTTGAACATACTTCCTTTATTTTATGCATTAATAGCACATTTGTGGTAATGATTTCAATGGTCTGTGACATCTGGACAAACAATTATTTAGACATAACATGAGCTGTCTTACCCATTTACCAGTAGTTCCTGTGGAGAGAATGATATTTGTAATGAATATGTGACTGATACTGTAATATTTCTGGGAGGCCTGGGGATAGGACTCAATAGCAGTGACTGCAGGGTACATGTGCATCACATGTATTAATTGACTGCAGCAACCTTTACAAGATACTCCAGGCATACAGCCATACAAAGAGTACACATTTTATTTCTTTTATTATATTTTATTATTATTGAACATATTTCATTTTATTTTATACATTAATAGCACATTTGCGGTAATGATTTTAGCAACCTCACCCATTTACCAGTAGTCCCTGTGTAGAGTGTATCTGTCAACATAACGTATCTGACTCAGTAATATTTTTTAGTATATAGCACTGGACTCAAACCGTGGTCTGTGTGTGGCAAAATGTACTTCATACACAGCAAACTGAGCTACTGAGTCACTGCTGATATCTGACTGACTGATATTTACCTAGAGCTCACCTGCAAACAAAATATGACCTGGTACTAATACTACAGTGTTATAGTACACTGCAGTGAGAGTTGAATACACATGCATGAAATGCAATCATGACAGAGATCCTAGGTAACCTATACATTACTAAATAAAATGCAGGTGCACACAAAAAATTGTTACTGAGTTGAAATATCAGCTCTAATTCCACAAGTATTGCACGACGGTTTATTACATTTATCTTCATACTTTTACTGGAATAGTTTTGAGTTTTTCTTACATAACAGTTGGCATCATGTAGCTGTAATTCCACAGTTGTTGTACTACAAATATTTTGCAGATAAATGGTTAATGCTCTACTCTTTCTGTCTTATTTGACTATAGCTAGCATAATACAGCAGTACTCACCACACTCATGGTTCAACCTGGCCAGATGCCCTGCATGTACCTTGATGTTGTGAGCTCTCACATTTGCAGCTGTTGGGCGAGAAGCATACCATTATGTATACCAGTTTAGCTGACATTCAACATTAAATATTGTTGAAACACAAGTAAACATACTTGCACACATGTGGAACATTGCCTGCCCAAAATTCTTGGACCCAGGCATCCAATAGAGCCCCCTTCCATTTTTTCAGGTCATCATGGGTGACTGCTGACCTGTGCAGGGGATACCAGTTGCACTGGTGAGGACTCTTGCCAGCCAGTCCCAGTCCTCTGCTTGCTACTCCAAGTCCTGGTAACCTCCCGGCATGAGCAGGTCTTCGTGGTTTTTCACAAGTTGCCCGATCATGACCCTGGCCTCCTCAATGTCCCATTGCTTCACCCAAAAGCATGAACCACCTCCAGAGCCTGCCACTGTATCCTTCTGAGACAGAACTCCAATGGATTATGGTGTATTCCTGCCTATTGGGCTTAATACATCCTGTTTTCCCACCCTTATGTGCCATTGGGAATTTTTTTTAAATGTGGCGTGTCACTTGGAATCAAGCCAACCAGTGAAGTGAGCAGAACAGTGCTTAAACTGTCATTGCTTAGCAGTACGCAAACCAGCTAAGCACAGCCAGCTGTGCCAAGCACTGCCAAGCAGTACCTAAACATAGGTTGCTTAAACAGTGCTTAGCATGGCTTAGTAAGGCTTAGCAGAGCTTAGCTGAGCCCAGCAGATCATGATTTAAAAATAATCTTCATAATTTATATTTCAAAATTAATTGCCTAATTTCCCTTCCATGTATTCAAACCCCACACCTACTGCACATAAGGCCGTAACTCTATCCACTGGGCTACATGGATATGTGGAATGCTGCTATACTTTTACGTATACCTCTGAGCCATGTTTAAGCACTGCTATGCACTGCACCATGACACGCAAACCCACTAAGCCATGCTTAAACTTGACCTTTAAATCAAAAATTAAATGCATCCGGTTTCTATTTTTAGATATCTGGCACGTGTCAATTGCTGCACACCTCACCACATCATGCAAACTTAAAAAAAAATTAAATACATTAATATTATGCACTTGGTCAGTGCAGGGGGAGTGTTACTCATCTGCAAACACAGTTAGCGACACACTCCCTACACCGATTCAATAAGCATATTCCACAGCTCTCCCTCAGAAATGCTCCACCATTAATATGCATGGCTTGCTACTGCGGGTGAACCATGCACATTGACATGGTAACTTCCCTGTAGGCTCTACACTATGCCTACATGAATATATTACATCTGGAGGTTTGTGTTTCTACACTTCTTTTATTTCTAAAACTGGTAGTACATGGATCAGATAAAGCCCCATGCACTGCAGGAATGTATGACTGGGTCACCAGTCATAATCCTTTACTATGTGTTCTCATGCAAGCCTAGACTTACCTCTCAAGCTTTGGTGTTAAGGTAAATTTCTTGGCATGCACACCTTGAACACACAATTAGCCATTTATGATCACAGACCCAGTCATAATCCTCTATGTTATACAAAAGTTTTAAGTAAATAGTTATTTTATAACTACATCTTGGGTGTATCTGTTGAACATTTTTACATGTTAGGATACATCTTTTGCAGTATTTACAAGATGCTGTATTGTTACAGAAACTTGAATTATTTTGTGTTATAATTTCATTGCCATAATTTCAAGTAAGTTTTATATATTTGTATTATAGTCATCTAATTCAAATGATTTAATTGCATTGGTGTAGTGTGATCATGACAGTGCATCTACTACATTCTTTAAACATGTTTATTAATCAAGTAACATATTTATGAGATTTTTACAGTAATAAGTACCATATCAGATTCAGTTTAAAACATGCTGTGTTAAACATTTTCAAGTGGTTCCTGCTGAATCTAGGGTCGCTAGTAGGTGTGGGATAGTCCAGATACAGATTTGCTGCATTTGTGTCTATTTGTAGTGGCCATTTGTTTTGATCATGTTTTTCAGGCCATCTTGGATTGGAAGGGGCCTTTCTGCACTCTAGTAGGAGGATTTTGCTGATTGGAACCTGTCTGGTGAAGGGTGGTTTGTCTAGGACTTGGAATAAGCATCTTCATGAGTCCTTTTGAACATTTTTAATTTTTTTTCACATTTTTAGCTTTTGATATTGAAGCCTTGCATTTGAGCAAAAAAAAAAAAAAAAAAAACAGGCACAAATATCCATCCACTGAACTCCTCCTTGATCAGTCCTGAAAAGCCCCCACTAGTGATAACAGTCCTTAACCTAGCATTATGGACAGTTAGACCACCCTTGTTTTTCCTGCCAACCTTGTTGACTTGGGTCTCTCGAGGCAGTGAAGCAACTGCCTCATGTACATCAACAACTAATTACTCACTCTGCTAATAACTCACTCTAGTACAGAGTGTGAGAGATGTATGTACACCAAGAATCTTGAATCCATCCTTTCTCACACTCAAAACAGCACCACAGAAGAGGTGTCAACCCACCCACCACTACACATGCATGTAGTACCACTACTCATGCACATAGTACGCATCCAACACAAAAATCGACATATGTGGAGGTTCTCTCAAAAAACCTAGCAAGGCACCCAAACATAAGACTGTTATAACTAACACAGTTCCCACAGCACAAATGACACATAGCAACACCAGTGTCTCATCTACCAAGCCCATGAGGTGTAACACTCAAAAAACAAATGTTCTAGTTACTGGAGACCCAATAGTGAGACACATGGCTGTGCCACTCGCTAGGTTGGACAAGGAGAAAGTCACAGTCACCTGACTGCCCGGTGCCAGGATTCATTAGATCATGCATGCATTCAAGTCTCTCAGCAACAAGTGCCATTATGATTCTGTCATAGTTCATGTTGGAGTGAATGACCTGAGATGTATTTCACTGGACTATATGAAGAGTGACATGCTTGAGCTCTCTGTGTACATGTCCCAGGTAGGCATGTCCCTAGCCTTGAGCAGCATACCACCCTCACCTAGAATGATGCCACAGTATAAACAAAAATAATTGATTTCAATAATTGGCTTAGTTTTTGGTGTCATTCAACGAGGATCCAGTTCATGTTAGCCTGGGAAGCCATGGTCGCAAACCTCACTGCTTTGACAGAAAGGGTTTGCACCTGGCACTTCTAGGCTTTCAGCCAGTGGCAAAGGCTCTTGACACCCTCATAGTGCCTTTTTCTAGGCAAGTTCTTGAAAACAAACGTACCAATGTGAAATTTGCCAGTCATTATAAAATAAGGGTCATGCTGTTAACTGCTAGGAGCTTAAACTAAACACTGCACACCCTGGAAGCACTTCTATCTCTGCAAGATGTAGATGTCTGTGCAGTCACATAAACCTGGTTCAAGCCCTCAGGGAGTACCCCAACCTTGCAAGACTACAATGCCTTCCACACTTTCAGACCACAAATGAATATATGAGAGTCAAAGGAGGCAGTGTTTCTATCTATACTAGAGTTAAATTCACCTCTTGTCTAGATAGATACCCCTTTGTCTTACACACACTGTTCCTTGCTGTCTACCAACTTACTCCCTCTCATACAAGCCTGCAATACTTGAACTGTCCACTAGGTGGCACTCTTATCCCAGACATAATCTCCTCTTACCCTTTTCTCATGACCAGCTACTTACCTCAATTTCTTCAGTTCAGTAGTCCCCAAAGTGCTATTTAGTCCTCTCTTTTTCCCCTCCACTTCTACTGTCCACAGACACCTTTCTAGTCCTCTTTTTTTCCCTCCACTTCTAATGTCCACAGACACCTTTCTTGCCTCTATACTATTCCAACCTACCACCGGGAATTAGTCCAGCTGATTGTTTTTCACTAACTGCTTCAGTATCTGTTTCTACCCGCTCCGTTCGCCCTGCGGGCTCACTCCGCTCCTCTCCCTACCCCCAATTCTCACCCACCCCCAGGGGTCCTACCCTTATACTTACTAACCACACCTCTTCCTCTTACCATTATTCTCTAACCACACCTGTTCCTCTTACCATTACTCTCTAAACACACCTCTTGCTCTTACCATTACTCTTCAAACACACTCTTCCTCCTACCTTTACTCTCTTAACACTCTCCAATTACCCAACTTCACTCATATCTAACCTCTCAACACTCCCCTTTAATCACGCCACACCCTTCTCCCTTCTTTCATCCCCACCCTTTTTACTTCTATATTCTACCAACAGACAATCTATAGTTATTCATACAATGTATAAACCACCAACCCCATCTTATGCCCTACTCTTATTCACACTCTCACTACTACCTCCTTTAATCTTCATCCATCTACTCACCTCCTTTGAAAACCCACTATGTCCATACCTAAACTACCCTAATAAGGAAGCCAACTCTCCAACCCCTCCTCTCCTTTTTATTCATGCAAATATAACATCTTCACCTAACTACATACTTCCTAAGTATCATAGAACACTACACATAAAATACAACAATCTAAATCCCAGGAAAGGCCTACTTCTATACAGCAGATTCCCCAACCCAAACTATCTAAGTCCACTACTCTCATTAAAGGATGGTGACATCCACCCTAACCCAGGCCCAACAACAACTCCTATCTCTCTCCATAACCACAAACAATCACCTACTCATGCCCTCTAAACCATCTAACTCCCTCTTAATAGCTCATCTTAATATACGTAGCATCAACAATAAAGTAACTCAACTTCAAGCTCTAACTGAAATCTACTACTTCAATATTCATCTGCTTAACAGAAACATGGTTAAAACCTGTAACCAAAGACAATGAAATCATCCCACTTGAATATAATATCCTGAGACTAGACCGAGTAACCAAGAAAGGGGTGGGGTTGCTATTCTATATAAATCTAGCTTACAATTAACCACTCACAACTGTAAACTACCTATAGACTCCAATGCAGAAATTATTATCTCCAAACTTCATCTTAACAATGCCAAATCCATCTATATTATCTGCATGTATCTACCACCTGGTAACAACACTGCCACCATGGAAAATATACTTTGCTGGCTTTCCCAACACCTGTCCCAAGAAACCATAATCCTAGGAGACACAAACATTGATTGGAACTGCTACTGTAGCAGCCTCCCCACAACCCATATTAACCTATATGGGTATTCACAAACCATTACCTCCCCCACCAGGATAAATAAATCTAACAAGAAAGCAAGCTTATTAGACTGGATTCTCATGAACCATCATCCTCACATTTATGATTCTGGAACTCTTCCTGATGATTTAAGTGACCACTTACCTACATCATCAGACATAAAACCAATACTTCCATTCCAACATCTGTCAAAAGCATCAGATCTAAAAAGAACTTTAACCCTGAACTATTCCAAATGGAACTAAGCTTGCACTGGTATCCCTTACAACACCTCCCTTTAGATGAAGACGTTAGTTACTTTAACTCTAACTTCCTTGCCATTCTCAACCACCATGTTCCAACCAGATTAATTAGAATTAAAACCAACTCTGCACCATGACTGTCAAAAGAAACCAAACACAAAATAAATTTTAGAAATAAACTTTGGGCAAAATGGAGAAAGACTAAAAACCCTGTAGACCAACAAACCTTTAGACAGCTAAGAAATGATACCAAGAAAGCTACAATTTCCGATAAAAGAAACTACTACCTACAATCTCAACAAGCTAATCAAAACAACCCACAAAAATTTTGGACTAGCATTAATCAACTACTCCATCCAGGTCAATCCATTACTCCAAACCCTCAAAATGCTGACCACAAAAATCCAATGAATACAGCCAATGCTTTCAATACCTTTTTTACTAATGCTGTCCAAACACTAGCTAGTCAACTATCATCTAATAACTTCACTCTACCTTCCTATAAATCAACCTCACCCCCTCCTTTTCATATTCAACCTGTCCCAACAACATATATTCTAACCCTACTACAGAAACTAAAACCATGCTCTCCCTCAGCAGACCAACTACCTGCTGAATTCCTACAACAATCAGCCAAAGTTATTGCTTATCCCATTTCCATTCTGATCAATAGAACTATTACCGAAAGTCATATCCCTAGCTTATGGAAAATTTCCCATATTATCCCCCTCCATAAAGGTGGACACTCCACTGAACTCTCCAACTACCGCCCCATTGCCCTTCTCTCTCCTTTGGCAAAGATCATGGAGAAATGCATTCATAGACAATTACTTAGGTTCATAGGTTCATACTAGGCTATCTGCCCTGGGGCAATTATAAGCCTAGCCTGATTCTGTATGGCTTACGCCACCCCTTGATATGAGTATACTGTGCCCTTTTTAAGGTTTAGTTTACTGTGCCTTTGTCTAATAGTGACACGGGAGTAATCCCTGGGACAAACCTATGATCCCCCATCCACTTATCGAGATTCTTCTTGAAGAGATTCAGTGAGGTGCTCTGCCTCACATGAACTGGAATTCTATCCCAGAGCGAAGGGAGCCTCTGGGTTATGAACCTGTCCCTCCAGCAAGTTCTATTTATTTCTGTGCTGAGGTTCAAGTCCCTCGAGCGTGTGGTTCTAAGGGATTTAGATTTACTGAGGTGGTGCATGTCCATTAATTCTGGATTTGACATAGCTTTGTACGTCAGGCATAGATCGCCTCAAAGTAGGCGGTATGCAACTGAGTAGAGCTGGAGTTTTTTTAACCGAGCAGCATATGGCATCTGTTTGAGACCCTTGATCCTCTTGGTGAGATACTTTTGGGGTCTTTCTAATTGCTGCAGGTGTCGGGTAAGGTACATCCCAAAAGGGGCATTGTATTCTATGATGGGCCTGATGAGGGATGAATAAAGGGGCACGATTACCTCTCTTGATCTAGATGTGAAACCCTTCGTGATGAGGTGGGCTATGTAGAAGGTCTTTCTAACCACTTTGGCAATATGGTTGTCAAAGGAGAGATTGCTATCAACTTGGGTCCCCAGGTCCCTAATAACTTTCTCTGTACTTAATGGGTTTCCACCTATGTAGTAATTTGTGGGCACATTGTTTTTGCCAAAGGGTATGACTATACATTTTTGGCATTTAGCTTAAACCATGGCACTGGCACCAGTCATCTGTCTCTGTGAGACCGTTTTGAAGGATGTTTGTGTCAGCTGGAGAGTTGATTATGGTGCCCAGGTTGCAGTCGCTCATAACTTGGTGAGCCATAGTCCTCCCACGTTTGCCTGTACCTCAGAAAAGTATATACCGAACAAGAGTGGTCCCAGGACAGAACCCTGTGGGATGCCACTTGTGACCGGTTTCAAGTCTGACATGGCTCCAGCAACTCTCACTCTGTGGGTTCTGTCTTTGAGCCAGTTTGCGACCCATCTTGTGACAAAGGGGTTTATATTTAAGCTGGATATCTATGATGCCCGAGTGGGGTATTGTGTCAAATGCCTTTGCAAGGTCCAGATAGGCTGTGTGGACTACCTTCCCTTCATCTATGGCTTTGGTGACTGTTTCAAAGAAGTCAACCAGGTTCAAAAGGCAGGATCTGCCCTTGACAAAGCCGAACTGGGTAGGATCTAGTGTCTGTAGGTCCCCAATGTCTTTGTTTATGAGCTCCATGATGATCCTCTCCATAGCCTTGCAGACTAAGCTAGTCAGGCTTATGGGGCGATAGTTACCAGGGTCCGTAGAGGCTCCACCTTTGTGGAGTGGGACCACTGTTGCTGTGCGCCATTCTGTGGGCACATATCCTGTAGTGAGGCTGAGATTGTATAGCTGTTTTATTTGAGGGATTAGTTCCTCTTGTAGTTCATGTAGGACGCAATCTGGGACGCCATCTGGTCCCATGGAAGCAGTGTTTTTTGCTTTGGAGAGGGCAGCCTTCACCTGAGCATCTGAGATGTTTGGGAGGCAGCCCCCTGCCGGATAGATACTTGCTCTTTTGGGGGTGGAGAAGTTTGCACTGAACCTGTCTGCCAGGATATTGGCGATGTCTGTGAGTTCAGTGTATTTTTGTCGCTTAGAATCAACTCAGAACAAGTCTGGGAGTTGCATCCCAGGTTTCTAACATAACTGAAAAAGCCTTATGATTGTCTTTGGTGTCCTGTGCAATTTTTCTCTCGGGCTGGCCTTGGAGGATTTTATGAGGGATCGTAATTTTTGCTAGTACTGATCAGAGATGCCTTCCCTATTAGGGATTTTGCTCTATCATGTAGTAGCTTCCTCCTTCTGTTGTACAGTTTATTTATGGCAGGGGTCCACCAGACTGGACGCCTGCCTTTGGATGACTGGGTCTTGGTTTTGTTTGGGATAGCATGATCCATGCATTCCTGGAGATGTCTGTAGAATGCATTTATATAGGATTCTGCAGTTTGGGCTGTAGTTTCCACTGGCCCTGGGGCTTTGAAGGATTCCACTTTGGTTTTGAGAAGTGAGAAGTTCACTTTTGAGAAGTTTTTCACTGTGGTTTTCTGGGCTGGGGGTGGGGTCGAGATGTGGACATCCAGTGAAATTAATTTATGGTCTGATCTACCAATGAGGGATATACTTCTGGTGTGGAGCATAGAGTCCCCATGTTGGTAATGATCAGGTCTAGTACGCTGTCCCTCTTGTGGGAGTGGTGACTAGTTGTTCCATAGCATTTGAGTTTATAATTTCCAGGAATCTTTGGGGCTAAGGTGCTGGGGCTTGAGTAGTGCTCCCAGTCAATGTTTGGGTAGTTGAAATCTACTACTTCAATATTCTCTGCTTAAAAGAAACATGGTTAAAACCTGTAACCAAAGACAATGAAATCATCCCACTTGAATATAATATCCTGAGACTAGACCGAGTAACCAAGAAAGGGGTGGGGTTTCTATTCTATATAAATCTAGCTTACAATTAACCACTCACGACTGTAAACTACCTATAGACTCCAATGCAGAAATTCTTATCTCCAAACTTCATCTTAACAATGCCAAATCCATCTATATTATCTGCATGTATCTACCACCTGGTAACAACACTGCCACAATGGAAAATATACTTTGCTGGCTTTCCCAACACCTGTCCCAAGAAACCATAATCCTAGGTGACACAAACATTGATTGGAACTGCTACTGTAGCAGCCTCCCCACAACCCATATTAACCTATATGGGTATTCACAAACCATTACCTCCCCCACCAGGATAAATAAATCTAACAAGAAAGCAAGCTTATTAGACTGGATTCTCATGAACCATCATCCTCACATTTATGATTCTGGAACTCTCCCTGATGATTTAAGTGACCACTTACTTACCTACATCATCAGACATAAAACCAATACTTCCATTCCAACATATGTCAAAAGCATCAGATCTAAAAAGAACTTTAACCCTGAACTATTCCAAATGAAACTAAGCTTGCAACTGGTATCCCTTACAACACCTCCCTTTAGATGAAGCCATTAGTTACTTTAACTCTAACTTCCTTGCCATTCTCAACCACCATGTTCCAACCAGATTAATTAGAATTAAAACCAACTCTGCACCATGACTGTCAAAAGAAACCAAACATAAAATAAATTTTAGAAATAAACTTTGGGCAAAATGGAGAAAGACTAAAAACCCTGTAGACCAACAAACCTTTAGACAGCTAAGAAATGATACCAAGAAAGCTACAATTTCCAATAAAAGAAACTACTACCTACAATCTCAACAAGCTAATCAAAACAACCCACAAACATTTTGGACTAGCATTAATCAACTACTCCATCCAGGTCAATCCATTACTCCAAACCCTCAAAATGCTGACCACAAAAATCCAATGAATACAGCCAGTGCTTTCAATACCTTTTTTACTAATGCTGTCCAAACACTAGCTAGTCAACTATCACCTAATAACTTCACTCTACCTTCCTATAAATCAACCTCACCCCCTCCTTTTCATATTCAACCTGTCCCAACAACATATATTCTAACCCTACTACAGAAACTAAAACCATGCTCTCCATCAGCAGACCAACTACCTGCTGAATTCCTACAACAATCAGCCAAAGTTATTGCTTATCCCATTTCCATTCTGATCAATAGAACTATTACCGAAAGTCGTATCCCTAGCTTATGGAAAATTTCCCATATTATCCCCCTCCATAAAGGTGGACACTCCACTGAACTCTCCAACTACCACCCTATTGCCCTTCTCTCTCCTTTGGCAAAGATCATGGAGAAATGCATTCATAGACAATTACTTGACCATCTAACCCAAAAGAATTTACTTTCCAACTGTCAACATGGATTCAGACCTTCACATAGCACTACCACTGCCCTTCTTTCCTTCATGAATTGTATCAATAAAAAACGCAACCTAAGCAAGCTTTCTTAAGCACTATTTATTGACCTGTCTAAAGCTTTTGACATGGTAAATCACCAGATTCTCATCAAAATACTTAAATCCCTGTCACTAGATACATCTTCCATAAAGTGGTTCCAGTCCTACCTTGATAAAAGACAACAGGCCATACTATGGCACAAGTCTCTATCCACCCTCCTGCCCATTAACCTTGGTATCCCTCAAGGGTCCATCCTAGGACCTCTACTTTTTTCCATATTTATTAATGACCTTCATCTTGCCATCCCCCAAGCCACATGCATACAATATGCTGATGACTCCACACTGATATGCTCAGCCACTTCCTCTTCTGAACTTCACTCTCTTACCCAGAAAGTAAGACAATGGTTCACACATAGGTACTTTCTCCTAAACCCCAAAAAAGACTAAACTCCTTCTCTTCTCTCCTACCCACAAGTCCTCTCCTCTTGATTTCTCAGTTACCTCTACCAATAAAACTATTTTATCACCAGACCCAACCACCAAACTATTGGATATCACTATTGACAACAATCTGAACTTTGATATCCATATTAACAATACTATAAAAACTGTCAACAAAAAACTTGGCTCTCTCTATAGGATTAAAACCTTCATTTTACCTACAGCTAAAACCACTATAGCTCACACTCATCTAATCTCTACACTTCTTTATGCCTCACCCATTTTTACTAAGCTATCTAAAAATAACCTTAGCAAACTGGAAATGTCTTACAATAACATTGCCAGATTTGCTACAGGCAACCCATTTAGAACCCACCATTGCATTAATATAACTCAGCTGGGATGGCTGGCACTACAAAACCTGATTAAATTCCATCAACTATCTATAGCCCACAACACTCTTTACAAACCTTCCAAAACTGCTATTCTATCCACATTCATCACCCCCTATAAAAATCTGAAATCCTTAAGGTCTTCTCACAAACTTCTAGTACATACCTCTAAACCAAACAACAAGGCTGGTGACTCCCTCTTCTCTAATACTGTTGGAAAAGCCTGGAATCTCCTCCCAGTGAACTTTCCTCACTTCCCTCACTATCACTCTTCAAAAACAAATTGAAACTGTTCCTCAGAACACACTGGTTATGCCACTGTACTAAGCCTGACTAGTTATGTGTCTCTTCATACTTTGCTCTACCTACCCTTTCTACTCATAAACTGTGATTCCTTCCTTATTGACCACAATACCATTTCCCTGTAGAACATCATATATTGTACCAGTATGCTATATTATGCCTGCATTCTGCACTGCTGAATTTACTGTGTGAACCTGTAATATGCATTGTAAATATGATTTTTGTTTAATGTTGCTTATTTGTTATGTTGTTGTTTTCATTGTTCTATCTTGGAGCTTATCTCCCCGGGTCTCTACTGAAAATGGACATGTATCCAGTTAGACTAGCCCGGTCAACAAATGTAAAATAAAAAATAAATAAATAAATAGACTGGACAACTCCATGGAGTTACTCCAAATTCAGATTACTGTGGGTAAGACCCCATTTCAAGCCATAGCCAGGTATAGATATCCCTGCATGGGTCATGACTCACATGAAGCCTACATGACCAAACTGGAGACAATCCAAATATTACCAAACACGCTGGTTATGGGGGACTTCAATTATCCCATCATCGACTGGGAAACCTACCCTATCTCTAACCCACTAGCACAAAAGCTCCTTGAATTTGTTAACTCAAATGCCCTGGAACAATTTGTTCATACCCCAATGAGAGGTACAAACATACTAGAGCTGGTCCTCACTAAAATGTCAAACAAACACACTACCACAACTGTCTGACCCTCATTAGTTAAATCTGACAAAAAATCAGTCACCTTCAAGCTGTCACTAACATCAGAACTCAGAAAGGGTGAAATCAGACTAAAAAGCTTCACCAAGGCAAACTATACCCTCCTAGGTGAAGGCATAAATGCATTCTGAGATCCACCACCCAGCTGGAAGTGGTAACCACACCGAAGCTTACACTAAAGCCCTGTACAATCACTTGCATAAATGAATAGACTCAGCTATTCCAGAAAGAATCAAAGCCAGAGCACCAACTAAAAACAAGCCAGCACAATGGACATCCAGAATCAACAAACTTTACACTAAATGCAAACAGTTGCTGTCTATGAAAACAAAGTTGAGACCCAAACAATGGAAAAGCACCCTCCTCAGCCTCAACAGGCAAATAAGACAACTTGTCAAATCCTCTAAGGGCCTATTTTAGGAAAAGTTACCTAGCACAGCCAATGATAAGCATAAGGCCTTTTACAGCTTTGTACATAGCCTAAAAGGTAGGACCCAAGCATGTGCAGAACTAGTAACCAATGGTATCACACACACTGACCCCACAGAGATAGTAAGCCTGGTAGCAGATAGGTTTGGTGAAAATTTCACCCCCCTATCCCCTCCAAATGTATCACAAACCTTGCCCCAAACATCTCTCCACCCTATACGAACAAGTCATCAAAGCCTTGTCCAAAGCAAAAAACACAGCCTCTATGGGACCAGATGGCATCCCAGACTGTCATCTAAACAGGCTAAAACATGAGCTAGCATCACCATTAAGTATCCTTTTCAATCATAGTCTAACCACAGGCTCTCCCCTGCAGAATGGATAACAGCAACAGTTATTCCCCTCCACAAAGGTGACCTAGCAACAGACCCAGAGAATTACAGACCCAAATGCCTGACCAGCCTCATCTGTAAGGCCATGGAATGTATCATTATGGATCTCATAAATAAAGACATAGGTGACCTCCAAACCCTGGATCCTACCCAATTTGGCTTTGTCAAGGGCAGATCTTGCCTGTTAAATCTTGTGGATTTTTTTGAAAATGTGACCAAGGTCATTGATGAGGGCAAATCTGTGCAAACAGCATACCTCAACTTGGCAAGGGCTTTTGACACAATCCCACAGTCAGGCATTATTGATATACTTAGCAGACTGAAACCCCTTCATTGTAAGATGGGTTGCTAACTGGCTCACAAACCAGACACACACTATCAAAGTGAGTAACTCCACATCAACCAGCAGACCTGTTACCAGCGGCATGCCACAGGGGTCAGTGCTGGGCCTCCTACTGTTTGGTATATACTTTTCAGAAGTTCAGGTCAAAACTAAGGGGTTATGGTTGACCAAGTTTGTAGACGACTGTACACTGGGTGCAAGACCAGACCAAAGACTGGTGTCTTAGTCACGGTCTCAAACTGAATGCAAAGAAATGCATCAGTATTCCCTTCAGCACAAACAATGTCCCTTTACATTTTCAAATCAACAACAATACCCTAAGTACCCACGAAGTGGAAAGGAACTTGTGTTCACAAGTTGACTGCAACCTTAACTTCAACCATCATTTGCCTACTGTAGTAAGAAAGGCTTTCTATGTAGCACACTTGATTAGTAAAAGCATTGCCTCAAGAGCAAAAGAGGTTATAACCCCTCTATACTTGGCACTAATCCAGCCCATAATTGAGTATAACCCCCCCTATTTGGCATGTACCATACAAAGCACATGCAGCCACTGGAGAGACCTCAGAGGTTTCTAACAAAGGAGATCAAGGGATTCCAGTATGTTCCATACAGAGACCAACTAAAGAACCTGCCACTTTACTCTGTATCTTGTAGATTTCTTAGGGGAGACTTATGCCTGGATTACAGAACAATCTCACACCCAAAGCTAATGAACTTTCTGCATATCCATAAATCAAACAGGACCAGGGCCACTCATTCTAGGGACCTAAATATGGCCTGTGACTTAAATAGGACATGCTGGAGGGACAGGATTATCTCCCAGTGACTGCTGAGTCTTTGGAATAGGCTACCTATTGATGTGAAACAGAGCACCTCTGACACTGTTCAAAAGGATGGTGCCCTGTAATTTATCATCGGGAATAGAACCCACAACCCTCCTGGACATGGGAAGTCAATACTAAATGCAATCTTGGGTATTAGCTAACATTTCTATGGTATTTCATAGGAATGATAAGCTAGGCTTGAAATGACCTTTGGGTTGATAGCCTAGTAATCTTCTATGATCTGACGATCGTATAAATTAATCTGTATTTTAAGCTGCATGGCTGAACTCATTTCCTGTGCTGTGTGGTTTATCCATTCTTTGCTAGGAATGGGTGCAGGGCTTCTTAAAAGATAAGGCCCAGTCAAGGGACAATAAAGAAGTGGTCCCTGTGCCCCACTGTGCTGTAGGCCCCTTACTTCTAAGGAATGGAAATGAAGTTCCTTGGAGTGTGAACACAAAACAGGAAAGACACAGGAGTAACGCTACCATTTATGACAAAAATCACATTAATACTATTTACCACATAGTGCTTAAAATGGATGTAGGACTATTGAACAAAAGTTCAATAGTCCGAATCCACAATCACCAAACACACTTTAATGAAAGCGCTTTCACCGAAAAAGCACTTTCGTTAAAGTGCATTAAAAAAAAACAAACAATAAATCTATTTTTATGCAGGGGGGGCAGGCACCCCTGTTCCCCCCACACCCCCTACTTTAATATTCGCACTCCGAGATCACATTACAGTGTGGAAAAGGGAATATTCCCTTATCCGCACCGTAGTATGATCTCCTCAACAGTCATTCCCCCACGACTCCCTCTAGCCGCAGGCATACTTCCATGAAAGTGCTTTTTCTGTAAAAAGCACTTTCATGGAAGTATGCCCAGCCATTTGTGCTTTGGTGAAAATTTCCTTCGGGGATCAGTACCTATCCCCTTAAAATATAGTTATTCGTTTGATTAAAAGCTATTTTTATCAAATTACAAGTGCTCATATCTAAATTCTGGTTTTCAAAACAGCAGTACCAGAAAGTAGAACCTCTCCCTGTAATGTGGCAGTCTTTGACTTACTTATAAATAAGTGGGGTTGAGGGCTTCCCTCCAACAAGGAGTGTGTGGGGTGATTTGCCTTGACATAAAACATTTTTTTTGATCAAATGTCTTTTATTTATTTATATTTTTAAATTAACTGGCATTCACAGAATTCTTCTTCAACCAAACATAATTTCCACTGGAAAATGCAGACTGGAATTCAACAGATGGTATAAAGGGTCCACACATCACTTGTCAAAAAGCAGCTACATTAAGAACATTTTAACAAAAATATGTTTGCCAACAGGGATCTTTAAATTGCAACATTGCAGTTTTGTAAGTATATTAAAACCAGCTGCCAGTTTATACATCAAAGGACCAAAACATTTGCAACTTTGAGTGATTATTTACATACATAATGAAATGCACAATTTATTTAGTTATGTACATCTGTGGTAGCTTTCATGTGGCTGAAATGGCAGCTCATTTAATGTGCCAAGTACTGCAGCATGCTAAAAATCTAAGTAAATGCTTACAGAAAAGCAAAACAGTGAAACACAAATAAGCTCTGAAGGTAGACATTTGCAATCTATGACAATACAAAGAATTAGAGGTGGTAACATTAATAATGTGTAAGTAAAAATGTAATCAGATGATAGTTGATAGTGAAAGCAAACAAATATTCTGATCAGATTAAAATGCTTTGTATTATGCCTTTAAATGTTAGATGCTGCTAGGAACAGATAAACTTATTTAACAGCTAACCTTTGATCCATCTTTGACTATACCAGTTGCCATAATGGTTAAGGTCTTCACCTTCCATGCAGAAGGTACAAGGTTCAATCCTGATCTCTGACCAATGCCTGTTTGAAGTTTGCATGTTTTCCCTGTGTATCTGTGGGGTCTCGCCCACGTATGAAAAACATGCAGAGTGTTTCCATCTCAAACTCACATAAGAATGGAGTAGCAGCACAGACTCTAGATGGTGCCCTATATTATCCAGGAGACCAGTGCAGGGATCCAGCATCTGCTAAGCAAGAGAAGAACAGGCTGGAAATGGTGTGGGAATTATGATGAAGGAAAAGCTTCAGAAGGCAGTGAGGGATATCATCAGAATTAGTGAATTAGTGACAGACTTAGGGCAATCAGACTCCAGTGAAATGATAGACAGTATTCAAAATCTCAGCCTATGACCCACAGCAGGATTGTGATAGTGAGGAAGAGTACATTCAGACAGCGGTTGCAGGACCTGCTATAAAACAGGACAACAAGAATGGGTGCTAATAATGAGTGACCTGAATGCACATATCAGGAGAGATAGAACAGGATATGCAGACTTTCTGGGTCCACATGGGTTGGGAAACAGAAATGAGGACTGATCTACCATTCTATAATTTTGTCTGGCAAATGGCTTGATAGTAGCCAACACATAATTTAGAATGACAGACACTCACAAGATCACATACAAAAGATCACATACAAAGTGGCCAACATGCAATTCAGGTAGACTTCCGCCTAGTAAGGAAAGGGCAATGGGGTAGAATCAATGAATGCAAAGTCATTCCCCATGAATCAGTCAACCCACAGTGGTAACTGAGGGTTCTAAGGTCAAAAGAGACCAGGCTGAAGACCTAGAAGTTGATTAGAGAAAAAGTGCAACACTTCAAGGAAATACACAGGGATCTAGTACCTCAAAAAGAAGAGGAAATAGGTGGAGCTGAAGAAGAATGTTACCTCTTCTGTACAGCATGTGTAAGGCTACAGAACAGATATATGGCTGACCAAAGTATGGAAATAAGGTACATAAGGAAAGCTGGTAATGGAATACAGAAGTCCAGGAAGTCATCAAATGAAAGAAGGAGTACAGGAAAGAGTGGGAGATAGAAAAGACCAGCCAGACTAGAAAGGAATATTAGTTAGTTAACAAAGAGACTAAGAAAGGAATTACAATAACAAAGAACAAGGCATCAGAGGGACTATATCAGCTTCTGGAAAGTGACTCACTGGATGGCACAAAGAAACTGTCAGATTGTAAGACAAAGACAGAAAGATAAAGAAGATATTTAGACACCCTCCATAAAGGATGTCAGCAAAAACCTTCTCACCTGTCCACAGGACATCAAAGGCAGATGGAAGGACCACTTCCAGCAGCTCCTGAATAATGAAAACCACACAGAAGCTGCACAGCCCCAGACACAGCCTACGGTGAGAGAAGAGGAGGAGCCCACCTTAGAAGAACTAAGAACAATGCTAAGGAATATAAAGTCAAGGAAAGCAGCAGGCTCACATGAGGTCACAGCAGATATGATCAAACTGTTGGTGAGATAGGGGAGAAATAGCCCCTGAGGGTACTCATAGCAGTATGGAGACAAAGACATATCCCAGATGACTGGAGAATACGCATACCAGTATCAGTGTTCAAGAACAAAGAGGGTATTCAAAATTGTCGGCAGTAGAGAGGTATTAAACTCCTACCACATTGCATGACAGTTCTGGTGAGGGTGATTAAAACAAATACATAGGGTAATAGAAATTAAGATGGCAAATGGGCAGTTTGGATTCAGATTAGGATGCAGCACAACCAACTCGATGTTTGCAGTGAGAAGAAGCTTGAAACTGGGCATTCCTAGACTTGGAGAAAGTACATGAGAAGGTCTTGTGAAAGCTGATTTGGGCAGTCTGTCTGTGATGGTTCGAAGTCCCCAGAAACATTATAGAATTAGTGCAAGCTATGTACAAGGACCCAATGATTCAACCATGAACAGTGTTTGGTCTTACAGACCAGTGAGAGTGGGTGTGTATCAGGGTTCAGCTTTTAGCCCACTGCTGTCCATATTAGTGATGGTCTACATTAGCAAAGAGGTCAGATGGGACAGATCAACAAAACTGCTGTATGCAGACAATGTGGCATTACAGGCAGACTCTGATCAAGAACTTCAGCAAAAGGTAGGGGAGTGGAATGCAAAACCATAGGAACATGGGATGAAACTGACTACAGATAAGACAGTTGTAATAGCAGCAAATGGGAGAAGTCCGAAGAAAATGAGATATTAAAGGGAAAATAGTGGAGCCGGTTAACACTGTCAAGCATCTGAGAGGGGTGGTTGATAAGGAAAGCCTGAATGAGGAACTCAAAGCAAGAATCACAGGGGCTGCAGCCCAAGTGGCACAGAGTGTCGGAGGTAGTGTATGACAGAAAAATGTCAAAGAAGTTGAAAAGTATGGTGTACAAAACAGTTGTGTGACCAGTACTACTGTATGGTACAGAAACCTGGGCAGTAAAGGTAGAGCAGTTGAGAAAGCTGGAGGTGATGGAAATGAAGTGCCTGATATGGGTGGTAGGATGCACAGTGTGGGACAGACTAAGAAATGAGGACATAAGAGCAGAAGCAGAAGCCAAAGCAGCTCCAGTTGAAGAAAAGGTCAAAGAAAACAGATTATGGTGGATCAGGCACATATGCAGAAAAGCAGAAGACAATATTTTGAAGAAGATTTGGGACAGACATGAAGAAGGCAAGAGGAAATAAGGGTGTCCAGCAATAGGTAGATGGTTTGTATGAGAGAAGATCCGCGACAGTCAGGCATGAGTGTCGAGGAAGGTAGGAGAGTCATATTAAATAGGGAGAGATAGCTACAAGTGACACTACACCCCAAGCCCATGTGGAAAATGGGAAAATGGGGTTGATGATGATGATGATGATGATGATTTTGATTCATCTTACCCCTTTGATGACATACAAGTGGTGCAGCATGCCAGCATTTGAATGCATAGTGATTTACATGTCTTTATTCACCTGATAGCCTAAAAAAAATTCCTTAAGATTGAAAAGGGTGAGCTATGACTCACCCTTTTGAGTCTTATCAATGCAACCTAAATTAAAGTTCTAGCCAGGTACTAAGACACAGTTGCCTTATTAAAAGCCTGCAGTCCATTACAGTTGGGATGGATACCCAATAAGGCCCAAATCACAAAGCAAAAAAAAAAGTCCCACAACAGATGCATACAACACCCTGCAGAAACAATGCACCATCTGTGAAAAAACAAATCTAAATGCTTTTTTATGAAAGTGGCATTGGAAAAGAAAACAAATTTCACTTTAAAGGCATCCTACCTGGTATTTCAGCATCCTGGTTTTTGAATACACAATAAACCATAAACCTCTGTTCCTATGCATTCAGGCCAATAAACATGATTTATCTTGTTGTAGATATGTAATGTTTCTTCCTGTTGTTGGTTTTATTGATATGGTATAAGCAGTGAGCTAAGCTACCCTGTTAAGCAATTGGATTAGGAAAAAGCTGGTGTCTATTACCTTAGATGATGGAGCCCAAATAAGATCCAAAGCAAAAAACAGAAAAAGTCCCACAACAAATGCACAGAATACCAAGTCATGAGAACCCTGGCAAAACAGAGAAGCATTTGTGAAAAAAAAATACAGGCCTCCTTTGATAAAGGCAACACAAAATATATGGAAATTACTCCATGAGGACATACAAATGCTCTAGCATGTTATTTTTTTTTCCACATGCACTATTGCACACGGGTTTTGAATTCATATATTAATGGTAATAAGCTACACCCCACTAGGTCTCTTTTCATTTGCTCTGCATAGCACAAGCATAAATTCCAACTAACCTCTGAAACTCTTTAATTATGAAAGGTCTGATATTCATTGTACTCAGGGTGGGACTTAAATAACATCCAAGCCAAAAAGTAAAAATATCACAGAGTGAAAACATATAGGAGCAAATCATTAAGACCATCACAAACAGGGTATCATCTGAAAAAATAAACAATTACAAACCTTTGCTGAACACATGTGAGATAATTGGCTTATTGGTCTTTCCTAGTGATTGTTACTAGAGTAAGCAGAGTCAGTCATCACAAGCCTTTTTACATACTTCTCAGTCTTTCTTTATCAAAAGGTATGAATGGTGTGGGATGTAAATAGACTAGAGTCTAGACATTGAACGTGCAAAACAGACTACACTCAGACATACTGAAAGCTTTAACAATTTTAACTTTTTTGCTGCTAATACATACTTCTATGCATAATCTGCAACAATATTAATAGTACAGGCAGACGCAGATAGAGACAAACACACAAACACACACATACAGAGGGACATAGATGTCAAGAAATTCACCTTGAGAGCTAAGCTCAAGAGTTAAATTTTAGCATCCATGTATAAAACACATACTAAAGGTTATGATCAGTGACCCAATCAAAATTCTTATACTGCATGGAACTTTATCTGCTCCGTGTACTACCAGTTATGTATATAAAAAAAGTTTTGAACTGTGATGTGTTTTACTGGCTTTGAAACCCGGTAAAGCACTTAGCAGTGTCAAACAGACAGCAGCATACCGCTCAACTGGACAAATCCAAAAATAAATGGAGGGCAAAGGATCAAAATGAGAAACATGTTTTAAATATTGCTCTAATTCATTTAAGTTGATAGAACAACAACAGGTTTTTGCATCAACATGAATTTTCTGAACAACAAGAAGTATGAAACTGTAAAGTCTGGGATTATTGACTGACTGTAATCTTCAATGATTTACCAGAAAAACTAAAAATTTTATGAGGGACAGGGCAAACATTTGAATCAAAATCAGGGGCAGTTGTTTGGTATGAAAACCGGCACAAATTAAGTGCTCCTTTTTCTAGCTAATTGCTTTAAAAGCTGTGAGTTTGTTCTGGCAGACTTTCTGCTTATAAGTTAGGCACAGTGAAGTTATAATAGCTTGTAAGAGCTGTTTTCCTTTTTTGCTGTTTTTTACCAGCCAGCACTTTCTGCTTTTAATTCGTATCACCTCAATCAATCTTAATAGCACTTTGGTGCCTGATTGAGCACCCCTAATCATTGTTAAGACTGGGTCATGAACTAGGGAAGAGCATAATATATATGCACTACATACATTTAGAGAATGTACAAACTGTACATCAGCACCCTGATAGGAGAACAAATGTTTTCCAGCAGAGTATTAATGTGCAAGTAATGCCCGCTGAAAAATGAGTCTGCCACTTCACAGTAGCATATCAAGCTGCTGTGGAGCTCAGATTGAAAAAAAACTAATGACCTCCATTACTTTACACTCACAAAGCAGCACTTTTGCTGTTTAGTGAGTGTAAAAAAAAAAAAAAACAGAAAAAAGTGTACGTGTGTATGTATGTGTATGAGGTGTTTATGTTCCTGTCTGCATATATGAGTAAATGCATGTATGAAACAGAAGAGACTGTGTGCGTGAGAGACTGAGAAAGAGTGACAGCCATCTTGTGTGAGTGAATGTGTGTATGAAAACAGAGGAGACTGTGTGTGAGAGATTGAGAGAGAGAGATAGAGAGTGAAAGTGATCTTCTGTGCATACCTATCAACAATACAAATTTTCGCAGAATGTCCAGATTTTTGCCTCATAATTTTTGTCTGTTCCTTGTAAAATTTCTGATGAATTCACTAAATAATGACAGGAATTTGAGTTTCGGGCTTTATATCCTTCAGAAAATGCATTGTAACGCAAGTTCTTTTATTCTAGCAACTTTCTAAGTTTATAAGAGCAATATTAAAAATTTGTCCCTATTTTTGGGACTTTGCCCTCCCCATTATTTTTGGCTTTGTCTAGATTGATTGTGCTCGTTGAGAGTTTTGCTTTAGTGAATGAATGCGACTATGAAACCAGAGGAGACTGTGTGTGTGTATATGTATGTGTGTGTGTGAAAACAGAAGAGACTGTGAATGAGAAGGAGAGAGAGAGAGAGAGAGAGAAAGACACAGAGAGAGAGAGAGAGAGAGAGAGAGAGAGACAGAGAGAGAGAGAGACAGAGAGAGAGAGAGAGAGACAGAGAGAGAGAGAGATACAGAGAGAGAGAGAGAGAGAGAGAGAGAGAGAGAGAGAGAGAGAGAGATACAGAGAGAGAGAGAGAGAGAGAGACAGAGAGAGAGAGAGAGAGAGAGAGAGAGAGATACAGAGAGAGAGAGAGAGAGAGACAGAGAGAGAGAGAGAGAGAGACTGACAGAGAGAGACAGAGAGAGACAGAGAGAGAGAGAGAGAGAGAGAGAGAGAGAGAGAGAGAGAGAGAGAGACAGAGAGAGAGAGAGAGAGAGAGAGAGAGAGAGAGAGACAGAGAGAGAGAGAGAGAGAGAGAGACAGAGAGAGAGAGAGAGAGAGAGAGAGAGACAGAGAGAGACAGAGAGAGAGACAGAGAGAGAGAGAGAGAGAGACAGAGAGAGACAGAGAGAGAGAGAGAGAGAGAGAGAGACAGAGAGAGAGAGAGAGAGACAGAGAGACAGAGAGAGAGAGAGAGAGAGAGAGAGAGAGACAGAGAGAGAGAGAGAGAGAGAGAGAGAGAGAGAGAGAGAGAGAGAGAGAGAGAGAGAGAGAGAGAGAGAGAGAGACAGAGAGAATGGGCTCTTCTGTACAATTGTTGTGCTTTATTTATTTATTTTTAAGTACTATATTATTTTTTTATATATGTATTTTTGATGTAAAATGCTTCCTCCAACACCATTAACATATACTACAGAAAGTTTGAAACATTAGGCGGAGGAACTATTTTTGAACATCTGCCAGACATGAATGTATTGGAAGTTCTACAGCCACTTGGGCCCCGGCTACTTGAATTCCATTAACTTGAAGCCAAGGACTCGAACAGCTGTAACCTTGTCTGACCAGCTGCTTGCACTCAAACTTGAATGTGAGTTCAGTGATGCAGCTGCCACACCATTTGATTATGTTTTAGGAGATGAACGGAAGCAAGTGTTTGCTGAGGACAAGGTAAGTGGGGAAGGGGAACCTGGCTGGTGCTGTTAGGTTTAGGAAAGGGGACTGGGAGTTTAGAGTAGACTTTAGGGTTAGGGATGGGAATTTTAGGTTTAGGGAACAATCTGGAATGGGAGGGGGAAAGGGGATTTTAGGTTTAGGATGTTATAGGGACTCTAAGGTTGGAGATGGGGATGGGGATTTTAGATTTAGGGAATGATTGAGGATGGGAGGGGGCAAGGATTGTAGATTTAGGGAGAGATCCAGAATTGAAGAAGGAAAGGGGATTTTATGGTTAGAGAGGGGATGGCGATTTTAGGTTTAGAGAATGATCTTGTTCAGGAGAGGGAAGAGGATTTTAGGTTTAGAGAGCAATCCTGAATGGGAAGAGGAAAGGGGATTTTAGGTTTAGGGAAGGGTGGGGGACTTTAGGGTTAGGCATTGGATGAACGTTTTTAGGGTTAGTGTCATGGTTCTGGTAAGGATAGTTAAGCTATGGAAAACAAGTTACTGAGAGTTAGAACACTTGCTGAAATGAGTGAGTGGCACCAAGGATGTGTATCTTGAGCAGAGACCCAAATAAATCCCATAAGTATACACATCTAACTTTGTTGTATGCTGAAATAAAGCACACATTTATTGCCATTAACAGCTCTTAACTTAAGACATTTGCATTAATTGTTTTTTGTGTCGCACTAACTGAGGGTGGAGGGGCTGCATTCAGCAAATCCTGTTTTTAAACGTTAGAAGTTCTCAAAAGTGTACATCCCTTCCCATGAATCCTCTGTTCTTCCTTACCCTCCCCCACTCCTGCCATGTTCTCTTACATGGTACTTTTCCCCTAGCTATCTTGTAATTGTATGTAGTAGAAAGCTAAGGGCATGGCTCTCAATTGTCCCAAATTCCTTGGGAGCACATTTTTAAACTTAAATAAAGTTAATATCCCAAGTGCCCAATTCAAGTACCCCCCCCCCCCCCCCAGATTTGTGATAAAGCACTATCTGTTCTGGCTGTAACCATCTTAACCAATCAGACTGTCATTTTACCACATCTCATTTACATGCTGCAGGCCCATTTCTCCATTTCCTGCTTTGTATACATGAAAGCCCTGACCTGATGTGCTTTAATCTTCAGTTAGTTCTGCACAGTCTGCATTTACAGTAAGTAGTACATGATGGAGGAGCCTGTACAGAGTTCATCTGATAGTGAAGCCTCAAGGACTGAACGTTTGATTATCTACTGTCTGAGTCATGAAGACAAGAGCCATATGGGAATGAGAAGGGGAGCTGCAAGAAGAATTCCCTGCCTGATGTGCCTAAGAAGAAGAAGTTCAAAGGAGGGGAAGGATTCACTGCTGCCTTCTGCACTCAAGAATAAGGATTCAACTCGAAGAAGAGCTGGATCAGTGCTGACAAATTGGAGAGGAACTGGTGTTACTGTAGTGACTTAATTGTACCCCATTAGGTCTGACTTTCATTTCTGTGTTCATTTTTGTGGACTGCAAGTGAGTTTAACTTTTGTAAATCACTAGGAGAGGATGTCTAACATCTGTTTGTGACACCCATCTTATTTTATACTTCATCCAGATTTCTGGTGCTACTATGAAGTAGTAAAGGTATAGGTTTTTATTTTTGGTCTGTTCCTCATAAAACTTGTTGTTGCCTGGCTTCACAGCACTTGTTAACACATGTCCTGTGTTATTCCAACATTTTTCTAAGTGTATAAGAGCATATTTAAATTCTGTCCATATGTTTTTTATCCATGTGATTTTATGCTTCATCCAGATTTCTTGTGCTAACAGGTTGATTATATGGCTGTTTTTGTCTAACATTGTTGTCTGTTCCTCTTAAAATATGGTGTTTTCTGGCAAATCACTGACTGAAGTCTCTAATGACCAGACATTTGAGTTTTGAAAATGAATATCCTTCAGAGTATGCATGCTTGAATATATCCTGTTATTCCTGCATTTTTTAAGTTTATAGGAGAACTATTTAAAATCTGTTTTTATGTCTGGTCCTTTGTTCCCCACCATTATTTTATGCTTTATAAAAAGTTTTTGTGCTAAGAGGCTGAGAGGTATAACTCCATATTTTTTATATATGATCTGTTCTTCCTGCTTGCTAACACATATCCTGTTATTCCTGTATTGGTTCTAGTTTATAGGAGCAAATGTAAAATGTGTCCGTATGTTTGGTCCTTTGCCTTCCCCCCATTATTTTGTGCTTCATCCAGATTTCATTTGCTAAGAGGTTGATGCATAGTTCCATATTTTTTTTTTTATTTTTGGTCTGTTCCTCTTAAAATGTGGTGTTATCTGGCAAATCACTGAGTGAAGTCACTAATGACAGACATTTGAGTTTTAGAATTGTATATCTTTCAGGGAATACATGCTAACACATCTTGTTATTTCAGAATTTTTCTAAGTTTATAGGAAAAAGATTTAAAATCGGTTATGTTTGGGGTCTTTAGGTCCCCCAGTATTTTATGCTTCACCCAGATTTCTTGTGCTAAGAGGTTAAGAGATTTGTGACATAATAGGTAAACCAAAAAACGAGCAGGCAACGGATTCTTCGACACTTTATTAACATTAGCACTTTCACTGACACAAGTGCATCAGCTTCTTCAGACTGAGTAAAAAACTCACTCACAGTCTCCAAGTTTAAATATTCACTTTAAACTCAGAGCCAATAAACAAGTGGCCACAAACATGATGTCATCTTGCAAGTTCTTAATTAAAGCAATATTGCCAATTTATAAAAAGGGTTAAAAAAGTTTAAATTATGTATGCTACAAAAATCATTACCAATTAAAAAAGTGGAACACCTTTACTACCATTTCTTTAAATTCCCTGTTAAACAAATTCTTCCAAGAATCAATTATTCTAAGACCCTAAGTTTATTCGTTTAAAACACGTAATAAATTATTAACACTCCTATTATACAAATGCATATAAAGATGTGTACAAAACACTAATACATTGTGCACCATAACTAACCTAAACTACCTAAGCATATCTTATTAAGTTTTTTAAAAACCTAAATAAAAAAAAAAGATATATATATATATATATATATATATATATATATATATATATATATATATATATAAATCAAATTAATACCAGAATCCCACATCATTATGTTATTTCTAATACTTGACACATATTATGTTAGCTAGAAAAAAACCCATAAAATTTAAAATTTAAATTAATACAAAGAAAACAGCCATTCTGTGGTGGTGCAGCGGTAGCGTTGTTGCCACACAGCAAGAGGTTCTCCCATTTGATTCTCGACTGGAGTGCGGGGAGTGCCTTCTGTGTGGAGTCTGCATGTCCTCCCCACGGTTGGGTGGGCATTCAAAAGACATGCGCAAATGGGCATGCCTTCATTGAAGGTTGAACATTGAGCTGGCACCTCAGTGTTCATGAAAATCTACTGCCAATTATTAGCGGACTGGAGTTCCGCTGTGGTGACCCCTAACCGGGAAAAGTCAAAAGACAACAACAACAAAGAAAACAGCCATATCCTAACCTCAAACCTGTTTATATATACACAACAGGTGTTTTTGTTTTCTTTGTATTAATTTAAATTTTAAATTTTATTGGGATTTTTTTTCTAGCTAACATAATATGTGTCAGGTATTAGAAATAACATAATGATGTGGGATTTTAGTATTAATTTGATTTATATATATATATATATATATATATATATATATATTTTTTTTTTTTTTTTTTTTTTTTATTTAGGTTTTTAAAAAAACTTAATAATATATGCTTAGGTAGTTTAGGTTAGTTATGGTGCACAATGTATTAGTGTTTTGTACACATCTTTATATGCATTTGTATAATAGGAGTGCTAATAATTTATTACGTGTTTTAAACAAATAAGACTTAGGGTCTTAGAATAATTGTTTCTTGGAAGAATTTGTTTAACAGGGAATTTAAAGAAATGGTAGTAAAGGTTTTCTACTTTTTTAATTGGAAACAATTTTTGTAGCATACATAATTTAAATCTTTTTAAAAATTGGCAATATTGCTTTAATTAAGAACTTGCAAGATGACATCATGTTTGTGGCCACTTGTTTATTGGCTCTGAGTTTAAAGCGAAAGTTTAAACCGGGAGACTGTGAGTGAGTTTTTTACTCAGTCTGAAGAAGCTGATGCACTTGTGTCAGTGGAAGTGCTAACGTTAATAAAGTGTCGAAGAATCCGTTGCCTGTTCATTTTTTAGTTTACCTAGTTTGGCAGTAGTAGGATATGTGACATAATGTCCAAATTTTTGTACATCTTGTTGAATCTTGTTTTCTGTGGTGAAAAGCATTCCTTAGTTTGAGACTACCTATCTATAAAACTTGCATTATTTCAGTCATTTTTCCAAAAAATTTGAGTATTTGGAGTGTACCAAATTGCAAGAGTCTGGGAGTCTTCCCTGTGCAGTACTTTGCTTAGATATTACAGGCAGTAGCTATGGCAGTGTAGGCATGTAGGAACAATAACTGCCATTTGTTTACTTTTATTTTTTTTAGTATGTTTATTATGAACATATGCATATATAAATCTTGGGGTATGCGTACTATGGGCATATGTGCATACATAGGTTTTAGTGTTAGTATATGCCCAGGCAGTACCCACGTAAGTATTTTTGGAAGTAATCAAACAGCTCATACCTTATGTTAGTGCACAAGAATAAGTATTTGCACTATTATGTCCTTCAGAAAATGTATGTTGCTACAAAACCAGTTCTAGCAAACGAAGTGTAAGGCAACACCAAAATACAACCCCCTCTATGATTTTGGCTTTTTGACCCCAAAAAAATGTTTGCCTTTGTCTCCAGTTATCTGAATGCAGCAGATTAAGGTATGAGGGTATAGGGAATACCCAGTGCAGTGAATTCCACAGAATGGTCCAATTTTCTTATTATCTTGGTATGCCCTAATCGATCATGTTCATTTATCATTGACTGTCATACTTTATATCTGTTTGAAAATAATTCTGTAAAATAAATCTTGTAAGGTTCAAGTTGGCTAAGTAATCATTGATCAGCAACTGGGTGGTAAAATATATTTATGATTTGCAATAATGAGCTTCTTGTTGGATACATTATGAATTGTTTACAATAATGCTCATTCAGATTTTATGCCTATATATGTTGGTATATATTAAATTGGCTAACCAAGTTGCACACATTTACAGAGGCTTCTGCTTGGTTTCTCATCCTTTATCTGAACCATTACAATTACTTTCTTCAGAAGCAAGTAATGGCTGAATCACATGATAGCATGTTACAAGCCACAGTGGAAAGTGGCACAATGCAAGCATTCTTACACTTAGTGCAGCAACTCTGAAGGGTAATCATTTCTGATTAATGTTTGGCATCATACAAGCTTAATTTTGCTTTAAGTATACTTCACAGTACACTTGTCATCTTGAAGCTTTTCTAATTACTCCCTCTTTTCTCCAAAGATATTGCCTCTGAGAAGAAGAAAGAGAAGTGAATGACAACATTACAAAGTGAAGACCAAAAAATGAGAACAGTCACCACGAACAAATCACTTAAGTAGACAGGTCCCAAGGTAATCACAATTCAAACTAATAATGTCCACGATAAAGATGTAAAAAATCATTTATTTGGAACATAGGATTAGCGCTTTCGCATAGTTAGACTATGCTTCATCAGATGCAATAACATAAAACAATCCCAGGGTAAATAAATAACCCAACTTTTGGCGGGCTCATTAAGTTAAGCCTTAATTACCTCTTAACAAAATTGAAGCCATCATGACGTTCAAACTAAATATAAAACCAATACGCATTTTTCCTTTACATTCAATGTTAATATTCATCACATAACATTTCAAGGCATTGCTAGGATTTTACTGAAAAACAAAGCCCTACAAAATTCAGGCAATGCATAAAAATAAAAAATAAAAAATATATGAGCGTACTACAAGAATACGTATTCAGTAAAATTACTAAACAGAAACGCTGATTTTAAAGCGTATAGCGTTCACAGATAATCTGCATCACTTACATGCTTAAGATTTCTACAACAGAATATTGCCACAGTGCTCCTAGTCTCTTAAAAAATACATACATATGGATCCCGTACCTTGATTACCAGCAATTCTATAAGAAGCAAATGCTTGATCACAATTCCATCGGCGGGATAAACTCCACAAAGAAGCATCAACATACTGTCAACTCCACTGCGAGCTAAACCTCACTCCATTCGCTGATGACATCACTTGTCTTGGGCACTCTAAAAGGAGTGCCTCCTACTCTAAGAAGTTATCCCCCCGGTCCTAGTGCAAGACACTTCAACCCGCAGGCTGAAGAAATTCAGTAAACACCCAGCGTTTGTGTGCATCCAAGCTTACACTTCTTAAGAATCTTGTTGATGTTTCGGGAATAGATAATAATTGCTACTATTTAGGATATACAAAAATATCACTGGATAAATATAAAAAATAGAGAAGTAAAGCCGAAAACATTATGGGCACATGTACTGATACTCTATTAATATGCTGGAAACAACCCCTAAAACTTCTATAGATCTCATTCGTTATCATATGCAATAGAATATATCATGTTGCAGGGTGCTTATTAAATCAAAAATTAAACGCAAAATCCTTATTAAATTAAACAATTAAAAATCATAAATTACAAGATATATTATATACCTGAAGAATTGTCAGAAAATTTCATAAAGTCACTATAGTATTCATAACAATACATTACTTCAAAACCTATATAGAAAATATATATAAAAATATGTAAAAAAATACATAACCATGTAAAAGACATATATAAAACATATATATCCTTAATACAAAAAATATATATACATACACATATATACAACAATGTTAAGGGTGCATTTGTCCCAAAACTTCGCACAAGAATCTTACTTTAAAAATCAAAACCAATACCATATGACAATATTACAACACTCAAGGCAACTACTCTTGACCTATATCTTGTAATAAAGACATGTCGCCCTATTAAAAGTGTATATAATTTTGCACCAGAAAAACTATACTGGTTCAGAGATCAAAAATCCTTATATCAATCTATATGTTACACCTATAATGAAACATCATTACACCAAAACTGTACTCATTCAATATAAAGAATATCATGAATATCAATGGGTGTATTTATCTTAGGTACATACATAGGCATGTATAATGCTATGAAATACAAACCATGTTGTTAAGTTTGATAAATCATAAGATGGTGCAAACTATAATAATATACAACCAAATTTCCAAAGGGGCAGTCTACCCCTATCATTAAATACTTATATATCAAGCTTATAGAGAACTATAAATGACTAAAGGGCATACATACACATACTACAAGTCGGAAAAGAAAGCCTAGTGCTCACTGATGTTATCATTATCATTAATAGATGGTATAGAAATATATATTTCAAAGGCACCATCATGAAATAAATTACAAACTTCATCTACGTTCAATCAGCACGGGTTTTAGAGAGATGAAACTATTCAGCCCTGGTGAAATGTGTGCCGCTAATTTCAGTATCCAATGTAGTTCAGCTCTAGCCAATCTTTGTTCAATACTGCCTCCTCTTAAAGTTGGAATAATTATATCCAGAACCCTAAATATAAATGAATGAGAGGGACACTCTTTGACGTGCCTGGCCAATGCATTTGTATCCTCCTGTTTGCGAATCTCATAAAGATGATCATAGATGCGGTCCCTTAATCTTCTCTTAGTTAGACCCACATAAAATACTGTACAAAGAGAACAGGTGGCCAGGTAAATCACATTTTTGGTGTTACAATCAGCATAATATTTAGGTCTGAAGACAAGATTCATGCTCGGATGTTGGTAAATCTGTACCCTGCTTATACTATTACACCTGGGGCAGTGTAGACAGGGGTATGTTCCTTTTCTCACCAAGTCCCCTAGTATTAGACTGGTGGACTTTCTTACATTCGTAACTTGTCGATCATTGCAAAGTTGCCTTTTAAGATTGTTACTATTACTATAGCAAAATGTTGGTGTAGGGCCTACAATACTACTAATCTCCTTGTTTACTGTGAGAACATTCCAATGCTTCCTTATCACACTTCTAACGCTCTCCACCTCATTAGTAAATTTGATAACATAACTCAGCCTCTTTCCATAAATATTGGGACCAGAGATAGCTTCCATCCTGCGTCCACTCGGAGTAGAAAACTCTAAACTAGCATCATGTTCTAGATCTCCAATGATTTCCTTCCTCACTCTTTTAACCATATTCATATCATACCCCCTGTCTCTAAAAAGAGATTCCATATTGTTGGCTTCTTTCAAGAGATCATCTCTATTTTGACAGAGTCTAGATACTCTAATGAATTGACTGGTAACTATGCCACGAAAGGTGTAAGCTGGGTGCATACTATCTGGTGCCAATAACGCATTTTTCCATACAGCTTTTCTATATATCCTAGTAACAACCTCTCCTTCTTTTGTCAATCTAAGTGTGACATCGAGGAAATTAACCTCATGACATGAAGTCTCTACAGTAAACTTCAGGAAATCAGTTGTGGTTTGTAGATAACCAAGGAAGTGATGGAAACTGTCAACCGTACCTTCCCAAAGTATAAATATGTCATCTACAAACCGTTTGTAGTATCTTATAAATCTAGAGGATTCATGGGTGAATAGAAACAGCTTTTCCCACCAGTATACCACCAAGTTAGCATAGGTATTGGCACAGGGGGTGCCCATGGCAACCCCCCATGCCTGTAAGAAATACTCATTCTCAAATATGAACACGTTGTTATTAAGCACTATATCAAGTAGCTGAGTTATTAATATTACTCTATCATTAGAGAATTGAGTTTCTTTATGCAAAAGCTCCCTTATATACTGTATCCCTTTGTCATTAGGGATCGAAGTAAAGAGCTTCTCCACATCCATGGTTATGAGGAGGTACTCTGTGTCCCTCATTTCTAAATGTAGGCCCTTGAGGCTATCTATAAGTTGGTAAGTGTCCCTAAGGATAGTATGACAATTATTCACTACTGGATGTAGGAGGCTCTCCAAAAAGATCGATATATGGGCAGTTACCCACCCTTCACCCGCTACAATAGGCCTCATCGGGATGGGCCAAGTCTCTTTATGGATCTTAGGGAGACCCTTAACGATGGGAATAACCGGATCAGATACTAAAAGATATTCATACATTTCTACACTGATTTGCCTGCATAGTAGGAGATCATATATATTATCCTTGACTGTTAGTATGATGGAGGAGACCTGCTGTGCAGTAATGTGTTTATAGGTATTTTGATCAGACAATAACAGCCTCATGCTATTCACATAATCATCCACATCCATCAACACTACACCCCCCCCTTTGTCAGCAGGTTTCACAATCAAGCTGTCATCACTTCTCAATCTAGTCAGAGCTTGAAATTCCTCCCTGTTGAGATTACAAAACCTTCCTTTCTTGTTCTTATATGCCACAGAAAACAGTGCATAGAAATCTCTTTCACACAGATCTAAAAAACATTGCACCATTGGATGTATGGGAGGTGTAAAAGTACTTCTGTTTTTAAATATAACACAAGGTTTGATTTCCTCAATAATCATGGCCTCATCAGTAGAGAATAGCAACTTAAGGCAAACCCGCCTACAAAACAGTCTTAAGTCCAATAAAGTGTCCTCTAAGGATGATCTAGCTGACGGAATAAATGTGAGCCCTCTATTAAGAAGGCTGTGCATAGCTGTGTCCATAGTATAGCTAGAAAAATTAAACACAAGAGTCAGTATCTGGTCCTTCTGTTGGCCATGTTGCCTTCTTCTGAATACTTTCGTTTTCTCGGTCCCCTGCTGCTGGATCGCCCCCTGGATTTGGGAGCAAACTTCCTTTGATAGGGTAAAAAAGGTGGATTCAAGGTGCCTGGTACACTACTACTTTTGGGTACAGCTCCTGGATTCCTATAGCCTTGCAGGGCCTCTTGATTTGGTGGAGGTGTGTCTGTGGTTGGAAGATCTATAGGGTCTAAAGCACTGACCCTATTAGAAGAAACCACTGACTGTGGAATGAATTGAGAACTGTTAAGCTGCTGAAATAAATTATTGGTAGACTCTGCATTTACTGTCACATTATTATGCTTCTGTACATTCTGCATAGAATTGGCTTGGCCATCCTGATGCCTAGGCCATACAAAGACATGTCCGTTCTGAAAGTCCAATAGGTCTCTCCTTAATTTGTGCTGTTTGGTCTTACCCAACCTCTCACCAAAAGATTTAACTTGTGTAAAAACCAAATGGAGTTTTTCTATGCAATACTCTGAGCTGAGGCTATCCACTATTCTTTGATAAAGCACATCAGTTTTAGCACGAAGGTCAATTTCCAGCGGAGAAAAATAATTCAAAAGTAGTTTCACATAATCAAATCCCAGACCGATGTTTAAGTCTTGCCACTGCTTTAATAAGGAAGGATGGGAGTCCCCATACGTAGGCATGCAGAAAACCCGCATGCCTCTGGGGACTACCTTGTGGTGCAAGCAAGCTTCTAAGTGTAATCTTTGCCACATATACCTTTGAAGTTGGTAAAGATTATTCTCCAGCATTTTTAGTTGTTCATGAAATTCTTGTAAATTTTCTCCATTATCAGTCATCGACCTCTGGGTACCCACTTCATTCAAGTCCAGTGACAATAAAGGGTTCGATTCATGTGCGAATAAATCCATCCACAAACGAGACAAGTCCCTCGACCCTGGATTAGAAGCAGCCCCAACACTCTGGCCTTCCATCGTGTGCGTTGAGTTGTGAACAAAATGCAGAAACACAGACAAAGTGTAGAGAACACAACTCAAAGCTGAAGACGTTCTCACCAAAGAAAAAGCCAATAATGAAGACCAAAAAATGAGAACAGTCACCACGAACAAATCACTTAAGTAGACAGGTCCCAAGGTAATCACAATTCAAACTAATAATGTCCACGATAAAGATGTAAAAAATCATTTATTTGGAACATAGGATTAGCGCTTTCGCATAGTTAGACTATGCTTCATCAGATGCAATAACATAAAACAATCCCAGGGTAAATAAATAACCCAACTTTTGGCGGGCTCATTAAGTTAAGCCTTAATTACCTCTTAACAAGATTGAAGCCATCATGACGTTCAAACTAAATATAAAACCAATACGCATTTTTCCTTTACATTCAATGTTAATATTCATCACATAACATTTCAAGGCATTGCTAGGATTTTACTGAAAAACAAAGCCCTACAAAATTCAGGCAATGCATAAAAATAAAAAATAAAAAATATATGAGCGTACTACAAGAATACGTATTCAGTAAAATTACTAAACAGAAACGCTGATTTTAAAGCGTATAGCGTTCACAGATAATCTGCATCACTTACATGCTTAAGATTTCTACAACAGAATATTGCCACAGTGCTCCTAGTCTCTTAAAAAATACATACATATGGATCCCGTACCTTGATTACCAGCAATTCTATAAGAAGCAAATGCTTGATCACAATTCCATCGGCGGGATAAACTCCACAAAGAAGCATCAACATACTGTCAACTCCACTGCGAGCTAAACCTCACTCCATTCGCTGATGACATCACTTGTCTTGGGCACTCTAAAAGGAGTGCCTCCTACTCTAAGAAGTTATCCCCCCGGTCCTAGTGCAAGACACTTCAACCCGCAGGCTGAAGAAATTCAGTAAATACCCAGCGTTTGTGTGCATCCAAGCTTACACTTCTTAAGAATCTTGTTGATGTTTCGGGAATAGATAATAATTGCTACTATTTAGGATATACAAAAATATCACTGGATAAATATAAAAAATAGAGAAGTAAAGCCGAAAACATTATGGGCACATGTACTGATACTCTATTAATATGCTGGAAACAACCCCTAAAACTTCTATAGATCTCATTCGTTATCATATGCAATAGAATATATCATGTTGCAGGGTGCTTATTAAATCAAAAATTAAACGCAAAATCCTTATTAAATTAAACAATTAAAAATCATAAATTACAAGATATATTATATACCTGAAGAATTGTCAGAAAATTTCATAAAGTCACTATAGTATTCATAACAATACATTACTTCAAAACCTATATAGAAAATATATATAAAAAATATGTAAAAAAATACATAACCATGTAAAAGACATATATAAAACATATATATCCTTAATACAAAAAATATATATACATACACATATATACAACAATGTTAAGGGTGCCTTTGTCCCAAAACTTCGCACAAGAATCTTACTTTAAAAATCAAAACCAAAAATCAAAACATTACAAAGTGACTGGAAGGTCAGCTTTGATCGGATAATGGAAAGCAGGCATGCTGGAAGGTCAGCTTTGATTGGGTAATGGAAAGGAGGCATGCTGAAAGGTCAGCTTTGATTGGGTAATGGAAAAGAGGCATGCTGGAAGGTCAGCTTTGACTGGGTAATTGAAAGCAGGTATGGTCCTGCATATGCTTTTTGCAAGACTTGTGTTACCAATATTAATGTTGCACATGGAGGGAGGGATGATCTACAGTGACACATGGACAGTGAAAAGCACAAGATGAGCACCAAACATTTGAATGGGAGGAAGGGGACAGAAATGTTGTTCACTCAGCAAACCAACTCTAAAGTATTGCAGGCTGAAGCAGCCTTCATGAGGCTCCTTGCTGAACACAACCTGCCATTTACGAGTAGGGACCATTTCTTGAAGTACATGATCAGGTACTGCATGGTCCAGACATGGTGCATAAAATAACCTGCGGACCAACAAAGCCTGCTTGCATTTTAAAGGATGTAATGGCACCAGAGTATCAGCAGGGCTTTGAAAAAATATAAAGAAACAAGAACAGCACGTAGTTAAACCAGGCAGGATACAAAATACAAAACAGTAGTAAAAAATCCAAAGCCTGGAAACGTTGAGGTAAAATGCAGCATTTATTCGAAACAGGAAAAAAATCACAAAGCTTTTGGGATGAACTATTCATCAGTGTCTAAAAAAGAAATCAAATGCCTTCATTTAAATAGTGAATTCATAAATTTGAATAGTAAATTTGAATTTACTATTTAAATGAAGGCATTTGATTTCTTTTTACACACTGATGAAGGGTTGATCCTGAAAGCTTTGTGATTTTTTTTCCTGTTTGGTATAAATGCTGCATTTTACCTCAACATTTCCAGACTTTGGATTTTTACTACTGTTTTGTATTATGTATACTACATGGTTTACCTGCGTGCTGTTCTTGTTTCTTTGGATGTTTGGTTGCTTTGCTTTGGAGCAGCCACGGGCGTTGAGGCAGTTTTATCCTTGAACATAACACAATCTATGGTGAATAATAGAGGTCATTCTGTGAACCAAATGCTACTAATTCAACATAACCCACTGCTATCCTGTTTGAGGGAACCAAAAGAAGTCTTGACACCTGATGTGGATGAGGCTGCTGTTGGCTTAAAAGAAAAAATAACTGTCTTGGAACATAAGGTACAGTCATTTAAAAGATTACAGTGGCAACACTTTCATTTTTTAACATATTTAGAATGTGGTGTTGTTCCACATGGTCTGAGAGTTTTAAAAATGCCCTCATACTGTAATATGTACCCCGAGTTACTCAAAGTGGCTGGAGCTTAATTTGAGAATTGGGGCTCATTAAATGTTTGAGAATTTAACAATATTTGAACAAAAGCTGATTGCCACTAAGAAATGCAAATTGAACCAAGACATTGGAGATTTTAAAAATGGGCACATTTTTTTCCTGGTCTAGGGAATGCCCTATGCCTTTTACACAGGAAGACAGATATAATAATAAACAATGAAGGATGAAACAGACCATGGACTCACTAGATGAATTTTCTCCTAATGAATTTGTCAGTGGGCATAATGTTAAAGATCCAATTAACAGGAATTTGCAAGTTGTAGACTCAAATAATGTTACACATTTACTACCAGAAGCAAGTACTTCTGTGAGGTCCACACCCCTCACTAATATAAATGGCACAACCCTGCAGAAACAGGATTTTCAGCAGGGGAAGACTCTAATTACTATCACATTACCAGAGAAAGTGAAACAGGCAGTACAGAATACATCAAAGAACCGAGAGAAGGAGAGTGACAATTCAAGGGGCAGGAAGCAGACTCGAGGTCAGCAGTTCAACTGGTGGAGAAGTTGAGGACTGGAGACCCACAGCAGGACTCACAGCAACAAGAACTGAATGAATTTTCTGTTAATCTAGCTTCCTTTCAATTAACTGAAGCTGAGTTAAAGCTTTTGAATAAAGGTATAGGTTTCATTCCATCTAATGTGGACAATGTTGTAACAGCGCTGGCTGACCTTAGATTGTTTATAAGGAATGTGAGTCTGAAATTTATATTTAAGGATGCACCTGATACATCTATACAGGTATGTAAAAAAATAGTATGTTTATTCTGGTGAATTGTCCCATTTTAAATGCATTATGGGGGCATGTGAAAGGGACATACGTAACTATTATATGAGGTCTGAAAAAAAGAAATACAACCTTTATTGTCTGAGTTTCAAGCTCTTGAGAAATTACAAAATAACAATGATATTACGATTAAACAGGCTGACAGAGGTGGTGCAATTGTTATTTTTGATAGAGATATGTATAATATGTGTGTGCTTGAATTTTTGAGTGACATTGATAGCGTTGTTGAAGTTCCTCCAGCAGAAGTATTTAAATATAAGCAAAGTTAATATGTGTATTTTTGATCTGCAACTTAATAATGGCATCAGTACTGAATTGTTTAATTATTTTACAGTTCCATGCCCTATGACACCTTTCTTGTATGGTCTCCAGAAAATTCGTAAAAGTTTAACCCATCCACCCATGCGTCCTATTGTATCTGGTTCTGGCTGGGTCACCAAATCTATTTTGCACTATTTACAGGTTACTTTAAGTAAATATTTATACAAAGTTAAAAGTTTTATTAAAGATACGAAAGATTTTTTACAACAGTTACACTACTGGTTTAATGAACATCAGAATGTTGAATTTTTATTTGTAATTCGACATTAAGTCATTATTTACTGTGGTACCTCTACAATATGAGTTAGAAGTACTATGTGACTTTCTAAGTTGAACATGTGGCATGGTTGGTAGAGAAGTGGAAACAATTTGTGAATTCACAGAAGTGGTGTTGAGTAATAATGTGTTTGTGTTTAATGAATGCACATACATACAGAAAAATGGAGTAGCGATGGGGACCCCAATGACAAATACATATACCAATATTATGTTTTGTGCTGGGAAGAGCAATTTGTTTATAGTGAACTGCATCCTTTTTATGGCAAAACATTATTTTTTAAATGCTTTGTGGATGACATATTTTTTCTGTGGGCTGGTAGTGATGCTGAACTTGAAGTATATATAGAATATTTAAATAGAACCACTAACTTTTTGAAATCTACAGCTCAGTTTTCTGTGGATACCATCAATTATCTGAATGTTAATCTAACTAAATGTAGTGGAGGTATTAATACTTCAATACATAGAAAAGTGATACACTCCAACCAATATGTCCACAGAAATAGTATGCAGGCCACACACACTTTTAAGCTTGTAGTCAAAGGAGAAATATTAAGATCCAGTCAACTAAACAGAGATGAGGCCAACTTTAAACTGGAAATGGATAGAATGACCACAGAGTTTGAATGCTGTGGTTATGATAACTCATTATTAAGACATACAGCAGGCGAAGTTATTATGGAAAGAACAAGCAAAGTGAGACCCCACTTTTCTAGTAATACTAGCCATGTTAATTCTGGTTATAAGCCTATTAAAAATAATAATATATGCTATGTCATGACATACAATCGTAGATCAGAGGGTGTTAAGAATATTATTAGAAACAATTGGGGTATTCTTAAAAACATGCCTGAGATAATCAGAATAGTTGGAGAGGCCCCCATGTCCTCATATCATACCTGTCTGAATTTGAAAAAAGATTGTGCTATAAGGACTTTAAAAATAAGAAAAAGTTGAACATAAGTAGAAAACAGGGTACATTTCCTTGTTATAATTGCATATGCTGTGATGATATAAATACAAGTTTTGAATTTATACACCCCAATACTAAGAAGAAATATACTTTCAGGTGTTTTGCAACTTGCAATACTGTTGTCATTGTGTATATGGCACGCTGTAAGGTGTGCCAAACATTCTACATAGGGAAATGCGCACGAAGATTGAAGGACAGAATTATTGAACACAAATTAAAAATACGTAGAGAGGTAGCAACTAATGCTTTGGGCAAGCATATGACGGAGAAAGGAAGTACACATACACTTAACTTTAGAGTGATTGACATCAGACAAGAAAAAAAGGCGGAGATCTTAATGAGTTAGAAGTATAGGAATACTCATGGATCACACTTTTAGAAGCTGATTATTTTCCAGGTTTAAATAAAGCAGTAAGCATTAAACCTATTTTAAAAAGAAGACAGTTAACTTTGAAATAACATATTGTGTGGATGGGTCTTAGTTAAATGTTTTATTTATTTTGTGGCTATACTGACTTTCAGTAACATTTTACCTGTATATGTCTCTTTAAGCTGAAGTGCATAATACAACTGTGTCATGTTATTAGTTTTATGATTTGAATTTACTATTTAAATGAAGGCATTTGATATATTTTTTTACACACTGAAGGGTTTATCCCGAAAGCTTTATGATTTTTTTTCCTGTTTGGAATAAACACTGCACTTTACCTCAACATTTCCAGGCTTTGGATTTTTTTACTACTGCTTTGTAAAAATGTGTCAGTGTCATACTGTTTAAAAAAAAGTGCCATATTGTTTGTACCTCAACCAGAGTACAAATATGGGGGATAAAAAACTTATAGCTTATAATTTTACTTGTTTCTTTTGACCATGCCAGTGGTAAAAACATTGTTAGATTCCTCAACATACCTGCTTGTGTCAGTGGAACTGGCCAAGCCATTTATGACTGTGTAATGGAGACTCTGAGCAAGTCTGACAATCCTATGAGCAACATGGTAGCTTATTCTTTGAACAATGCTACATCCGTGACTGGTAAATGGATTTCTGTGCTATACAGACTAAAAGAGCTTAATTTATTTAATATTTTCAACATGAGATGTTTATGTCACATTGCAGATTTATTCATTAAATCTGCTGTAAAGGCAGTGGCTGTACCTGTGGAGGAGTTGATATCTGACATTTATTGTCACTTTTCCAGCAGTGCACAGCATCAGCAGAAGCTTAAAGAGTTTGCACTGTTTGTTGATATTGCACCTCTCAAGATTATCAGGTATGCCTCCCTCAATGGCTAAGTTTGTCAAAAGTCATCAAAAGAATGCTTGGCTTGTGGCCCACCCTGAGATCCTACTTCATGTCTTATGAACAACGGTCTGTTAAAGTGGATCTAATACTGTTATATCCTGGGAAATAAAGGAGACCACACGGTTCTGGAGTTGTAAGGCCTTTCTTTATTAAGAGCCTCCAGGTGCGCACCCATGCTACATGTTCACAACTTCGCCATTGCCATACATACACCAGAAACAACAAGTTACCAGAGAATACAGAACCAACACTACATGTTGCTAATTCCCCAGAGTGCCCCTACAGTACAATAACAGCATTACTTGCCCGATACTACATTCCTCCCCTCTTAAGCATTGAATACGCTTCCTTACATAAGAAAAAACAAGGGAGCAAGCCAAAACAATCCATCTAGTCACTTAATTCCTAAATACCTGGTTAGTATTAAATGGTTACCCTACAATCAAGTTAGGTTGCTCTTTTAAACTAGACATGCAAGTGTAACATTGATAGTCCTTCAAGTAACTAGGTTTATCCAGTGCCCGCTTAGAACGGCGCAATGGTACCACCCTGGGTGACTCCGGTGTCACAGTTACCACCTCTGGTACTGGTGTGTCCATCCCTGGAACAGTTGGATCCTTGGGAACCTCTCCTTCCGAGTCCCAGCGGTCTCCCTCGGGCCCCAAGATCGGAGATCCTCCTGCCGCTGCGAGCCCTTCTCCCGAAACTAACGGCATTTCCGGGGCTTGCAGTTCCATGGAGTCCTTCGCCTGCGCACTCCGCAGAATCTGGTCCACATGTCTCCTCACCACTAAACCTCCATTCAACCTCACCTGGTACGACAGGGGACCCGTGCTCTTGACAATAAACCCTGGAATCCATTTAGGTCCATAACTGAAATTTCGCGTCATCACTGCATCTCCCTCCAGGAAACTTCTCTCTCTCCGTCGTCGATCATGATGTTCTTTTTGCCTCCACTGGATCCTCTCTACCTTAGCTCGGATGTTGGGATGCACCAGATCCAAGGTGGATCTTAATCTCCGTCCTTCCAAAATCTCGGCAGGGGACAATCCCGTGGTAGACTGGGGTGTAATGCAGTAGTTGAATAACACCCTTGATACTTTGGCTGCCATACTTCCATCTCCGGCCTTTTTCATCATCACTTTAAAGGTCTGGACAGCCCTTTCAGCACAGCCATTTGAAGCTGCATGGTATGGTGCTGATGTGACATGTACAATGCCATTTTTTTCCAGGAAACCCTTGAACTCTTCACTCATGAAACATGACGCATTATCTGATACGATAGTCTCGGGTAATCCTTGGCTACTGAAACTCTTTCTCAGGCAGTCAATGGTAGTTGTGGAAGTGGGTGTTTTGACTGGGTAGGCATCCATCCACTTAGAATGAGCATCCATTATTATCAAAAACATTGCCCCCATAAAAGGCCCTGCATAGTCTATATGAAGTCTCTGCCAAGGTCTACTCGGCCACTCCCATGGGTGTAGTGGTGCCGCCACAGGTAAGTTGCGATGCTGCTGACAGGTTTTACACTCTTTCACAGCGACTTCAATGTCGTGGTCCAACTTTGGCCACCAGAAATAACTTTGTGCTAAGGCCTTCATTCGGGTGATGCCCACATGACCCTGATGCAACTGTTGTAAAAATGCACATCTTCCTGGGGGCGGAATTATCACTCGTGCCCCCCACAACACGCATCCATCTTGCACACTCAGCTCTGTTTTCCTCACCTCATAAGGCCTGAAAACTGGATCAGGTTGTTGTGTTGTCCAGCCTTGCTGGACCCATTGAAACACTCGAGCCAACACCGGGTCTTTTCGTGTCCATTCGCTCAATTCCTTCGCTGACACCAACGTGATGTCCTCCATCATTAACACTCGGTCCTCCATTTCCTCTCGCTGGGGAGGCCCCAGTAGCGGCAGACGGCTCAGCGCGTCCGCATTGCTATGGTGTTTCCCAGGCTTATAAACAATCTCATATTCATAAGCTCTCAATGTTACAGCCCATCTCTGAATTCGGGGAGAAACCATCTGAGGCACGGCCTTCATCTCATTGAACAGTGACAACAAAGGCTTATGATCGGTGCACACAGTAAACTTCCTGCCATAGAGGTATTTGTGGAACCTCTTAATTCCAAACATTACAGCCAACCCCTCTTTGTCGAGCTGGGAATAGTTTGACTCCGCTGGTGTTAAGGTGCGTGACATGAACCCAATGGGTCTTTCTTGTCCATCTGGCATCCGGTGTGCCAACACGGCCCCTAACCCACACGGTGAGGCATCACATGACAAAATTAAGTCCTTGTGACTATCGTAGTGCACCAAAACCTCTGAAGACTGCATTAGTTCCTTGGATTGCTCAAACGCTTTGTCTTGTTCCTTCTGCCACATCCACAGGGTCTCCTTCCTTAACAGTTTATGTAAAGGAGCTAACAGCGTTGACAGATTTGGTAGGAACCTGTTATAATAGTTAAGTAAGCCTAAATAAGCCTTCAGCTCTGTAACATTTGTGGGTGCAGGTGCCTCTTGGATGGCTTTTACCTTGTCTGGCAGGGGGTGCAGGCCCGAGGCATCCACCTTGTAACCCAGGAACTCGGCTTCCTTTACCATGAAAGCACATTTACTCCGTTTCACCCGTAAACCAGCCTCTCGCAGTCGACTTAGCACCTCGTTCAGAGTCTCCAGATGCTCGCCATTGTTCCTCCCCGTCAACAGGATGTCGTCCAGATACACAGCCACCTTCGGAATTCCTGCCACCAGTCCCTCCATTATTCTCTGGAAAATAGCTGGACTAGAGGAAACCCCAAAGGGTAAACGATTGACTTGGAACAGCCCTTTGTGTGTGTTAAGGGTGACATATGCCTTTGACCCTTCTTCCAGAACTACTTGTTGATATGCCTGACTGAGGTCCAGTTTACTAAACTTTTCACCTCCCGACAGCTTTTCAAACACATCCTCCACCTTGGGTAATGGATACTGCTCCAGTTTCGAAACTTGGTTCACTGTTAGCTTGTAGTCACCACATATGCGTACAGTATTATCTGGCTTTAATACTGGAACAATTGGTGCCGCCCATTCCGAAAACTTCACTGGTTCAATTATACCTTGCTTGGTGAGTCGCTCCAACTCAGTCTCCACTTTCTTCTTCATTGCGTATGGTACGGGTCGAGGTTTGTAAAATCTTGGTGTTGCATTTTCTTTAACGTGTATCTTTGCTGGTGGACCCCTCCAGGTCCCCAGTTCCTCTTTGAACACTTCTTCATTGTTCTCCAGCACATCTTGCAAGGCCAGCCCCTGCTGTTCTACTTTATGGAGCCGTAGACAACCCATTTCCAGCTCCTTTAGCCACGCCCGGCCTAACAGGTTTGGTCCCTTACCTGCTACCACCATGACTGGCAACTGTTTGACTTTATCTTTATGTTTTACAGTTACTTTGGCCATCCCCAGTGTGGGAACTGTTTCACCGGTATATGTTTTCAAAGTCACTGAACAGTCCCGCAGCTTCTGAGCTTCTTTTAGCCATAACTTTCCATACTCAGCCTTGGACACAACCGTCACACTACATCCGGTATCCACTTCAAACTGCCCCATTTTACCATTTAAGTCCAGCTGGGTTGTGATGGGATCGACTCTTTCCCACCTTGCCTCTTCCATGTTAAACATAGTAAACACTTCCTCGTCTTCCCTGGTGTTTTGATTTGTACCTTCATGCATGTGGTGTGCATACGGCCGTTTTATTTTTCGGTTTCCCTTTCTGTCCATCATACTGCTCTTTTCCTCCCCCTTTCTCGGCTGATCCCTAGAGGGCGTTGATCGGCACATTTTCTTCACATGGCCCTTTTTCCCGCAAGCATGACATTTTTCATTTAAGAAACGACAGTTCCTTGACAGATGTTCTCCGCCACACCTGTAACAGGCATACTGACCAGACTTCCCTGGTGTTTTATGCTCCCCGACCACTTTATGCACTGGCAGTGGGGTAGCACCCCTGCTCCCCACCCCTTCGATGGTTCTTGGTTGTAAATCACGAAGGTCTTTATTCGCCGTCTCGATGGCCTGTGCCAACTTCAAGGCCTTTTCAAACGACAACTCAGGCTCCGCTAACAATCTGCGTTGTATGCGGTCATCGGCAATGCCACATACGAGCCTATCTCGTAGCATTTCTGTCAGTCTGTCCCCATAATTACAGTGTTGCGCCAGTTCCCTCAGCACTGCGACATACTCCGTTACCGTTTCATTGGCCATTCTAGTCCTTGAATTTAACTTGAACCTTTGGACTATTGCACTCGGCTTCGAGTTATAATGTGACTGAAGCAAGCTCGTCAACTCCGTGAACGATTTATCCCCCGGTTTATCAAGACTCAATAAGTTCCTCATCAGACTGTATGTCTTGCTGCCCACCGAGCTCAGCAATATGGCTTGCTTCCGGCCCGCATCCATGATCTGGTTTGCTTCAAAAAAATGTTCCAACACTTCACAATACTCCTCCCAGGTCTGGGTCTGGCAGTCGTATGCAACCAGCGACCCCAACATGGAACCAGACATAACCCCGGCAGGCCCAGTCTCTTCGTCGTCCGACATTAACTGCACCCCGCCGTTTTCACTTGCAGCGGACTCGGAGGCATCCCATCCTCATCGCCAATATGTTATATCCTGGGAAATAAAGGAGACCACACGGTTCTGGAGTTGTAAGGCCTTTCTTTATTAAGAGCCTCCAGGTGCGCACCCATGCTACATGTTCACAACTTCGCCATCGCCATACATACACCGGAAACAACAAGTTACCAGAGAATACAGAACCAACACTACATGTTGCTAATTCCCCAGAGCGCCCCTACAGTACAATAACAGCATTACTTGCCCGATACTACAAATACCTTGAGAGTCTGCAGAACTATGACATTAAGCTGGCATTTCTCTTCATGCAGTATGCCATTGAACCACTGCAGAACTTCCATGTGTAATGCAAGGCAGGGAAAGCAAATTGTTCACCTTGCATAATGACATACAGAAAGTGCTACAGTATATGCTAGTAGGGTACTCAAACCACCAATTGCTAGGCAGTTTCTGTAGCTACTATTGATTCAATTTTTAAAGTACAAAATAATATCCTGCAAAACAGTGAAATCCGCAATGGTCCTGATGCCAAAATATATTTAGATAAAAATATGGTTGATATCAGAGTAAAATAGAGCAGAAACTTTTCAAGAGATCCAAGCAATTTTACTCTCAGTCCTACTCAAAAGGAAAAAAAAAAATTTCCTGCAAGAGATCCTCTGCTGCAGAACATGGCCAGCTTATTAGATCCAGCTATCAAATTGCTGCTGTCTTCCACTACTGTTGTAGACATTGGCACTCCTGGTTTCTGCAGTTCATGAGGGGACAACTGCAAACTGATTAATTTCCCATGTAACAGATTACTGAGTGATCATATGGATCAGACACATCTAATTTCCTATAGAATTGGTCCATGGTACTTGGCAGCACTGCAGTATAATACCTCCCAACATTTCAAAAGCTAATGAAAACTGTGCTATGTTTGCCGCACTCAAACAGTAAAACAGAACAGGCATTGGCATGGTTCGCAAAGTAAAACCTGAGTTCAGACAGTCACTTGGCCCAACAACATTAAACTCTTTATTAGCAATAACGATGAATGAGGTCAATGACTGCTACTGCGTGAAACATCCCAAGGACATGCTGGAAGCAGCAAGAAAGGCAATGGCTGCCATTAACAAAGAACATTCAAGAGCTTCATTTGCAGAAACTGACTTTGCCTGCCAAGAGATGCTGAAGTTGAATAACTTTTAGTTAACATATGACTGTGGGGAAGTGATGCATATAGAATTGTATCAAATAGTCTATGTAGCAATAGTCTGAATGTAAATTGTCCTAATTATTTTTTATGAATGTAAATTGTCCTAATTGCTTTTTAAGTATGAGTCTGGTTCAGATATCGGAACCAACTCGACCATTACTACAGCTCGTGCCAGCCAGAAACTCTCAAGCTTCATCTCTACCCGCAATCCCTCTCTCACAATTACCTCAGATCGAGTTTGCAGAAAAGTATATAAACATACATAAATATATATATATATATATATATATATATATATATATATATATATATCTATATATATATATATATATATATATATATATATATATATATGGGCCACCTTCAGATGCCCGACAACGCATTTCGCCAACACGGAATCCGACGGGACAAAAAGACCGACAACGCAGATGACCGACAAGGTGAGAACCCGATGGAATCGGTAAGTGTGCGATAGAGTGAGGGATTTAGTGTTAGGGAGCGGACAGGTAAGTGTGCGATAGTGAGGGACTGTGGGTTTAGGGGTGGGTTAAGTGAGTTAGGGTTAGGGTGCAGGTAGGGTGAGTGTGCGGTAGTGTCGGACCTTGGGGTTAGGGGTGGGTAAGTGAGTTAGGGTTAGGGTGCAGGTAGGGTAAGTGTGCGGTAGTGTCGGACCTTAGGGTTAGGGTTTGGGTTAGGGATAGTGGATATGTTATGTAGTGTACTGTGTTGTTTACGTGTAGTGTGTTGGTGTAATGGTTTTCGGTGTTTTGCGTTGTCGGTATTTTTTGTTGTCGGTCTTTTGGTGTCGGTGATTTGTGTGTCGGCGAAACGCGATTTCGGGCATCTGAAGGTGATCCATATATATATATATATATATATATATATATATATATATATATATATATATATATATATATATATATATATATGTATATTAGAAATGAAGCCCAAACGGAAGCCATATCTACTGTGCTTGAAAAAAATCTCAATAATTCAAGGATATATAATGCGCTTCCTTGATTGGTTAACTACCAGTGATGCAGATTATAGGAGTGGTTAGGTAAGCATAAATATGATGATAGTGGGGTGGGGAGCAAAGTGAATCCATGTATAGTGTGATCTTCTCCTGAGTTAATACAAAAACAATCAGAGAAAATGGCTTAAGAACTCTTAATGACAACAAACGTGCTCTGGGAGAAAATAGTTGAAGAGTACACAGATCGGTTAGAGAAGTGAAGGAAGTGAGTTAAGGGAGAAATTACCATCAGGAGACATTAAGATGATGTAGAAAAGGTAGCTGAGTAAGTTAAGGCCTACAGCTACTAGCAGAAATAAATATTTTTGTAGAAGTGGTGCATCACACTTCTCTGTACAAAGTTTAGGTGGCAGAGAACAGCTATATTAAAAGCCTTAACTTATAGCTTCAGTAATGTAGATTTTAACAAGGTTTTTTAATACAATCTGCAGCTGAGATGGGGCACCATCCAAAGTTTTACATAGTGGAACAGCAGGACATTTTTCAGACCTTAGGGATTTGCACTACCTGTGTAAAATAAAAGGAGAATGGGCAAGTTCAGAGACTTAAGCAACTATGAGTTGGGGAGAATAACATCTAGCGTCACTCTTAGCAGATATTAATGCAAACTACAAGACTGAATGGAACTCTATAAAATAAATATGAAATCACACAGTAAACAAAACTACCAGCAGACTGCTACCATGTAAAAAGTGACTGAATTTAGTCAACAATGCAGACTGATACCATGTAAAATGTGACCGACTTCACTTAACAGTGCTTAAAAGACTGACTGTGGTTGTTGCTTTAGTCACGTTTTTGTGCCGGGTCTATATTATATTATCAAAAAGACAGGTCAGCAAATGGCACTTACATTGAAAATGCCATTCAACAAACTGTTCATAGTGAGATCGCAGTACAGTGAAGATTGGAAAACTTGCCCTTTCCTCACTGTAGTGCGATCTCGGAGCTGGTATATATAATTAACAGGGGGGGTGCAGTCCCCCACAAGAGTGAATTTGCTGAATGGCATTTTTGATGTAATTGAAGTTCACTGACCTGTCTTTTTGATAATATAATATAGACCAGGTTGTGCCACCTAATTGGTTCTGATGCAAGCTAATTTAGTTCTGATGAAGTTCCATGTATCAGAGGGAAGAAAGCGTTTAACTGTCAACAATTTTTATGATCAAGCTCTTTGTCTAGTATCTCTTGAATAAATTTCCTGTGTTGAAGATTTTGGGCCCCAATGTTACCTGCTGCAGAATGCACTTCGGTGGTTTAATACCTAAAGACTGCCTACACAATTAGCAGTGACTATAAATTACCAACAGAATTCATTAGATTTCACTCAATTGTAATGTGGATGCAAATATAGCAAAAGCAGCAATAAAGCAGAAGAAATGCTCCTAAATATGCTGTTTCAATCCCTTTATCTCAGTGCACCAACTCTCATTCCAAATACTGTAGATACATTTTGTAAAAGAACTAACGCAGAAAGTAACAGTTAACAGAGTATGCAAACAGCTCTCTAAGACTATATATGCCACAACTTACCTAGCCCCTTAGTTATACCTCTCAACCTCCATATAAGACAATCAGGGACACAAGACTTTAAAATCAGGGACACCTAATTAACATAAAATATGCATATTCAAACAAGCACATTAATGAACACATCCACACATTCAATTACACAAAGACAGCATATCATTTCAGAGCAGTTTTTTTATTATTAAGTAAGAGTTGAATACATACAGAGGAATGCTTAAAATATAGTATCTGATGTTGTCCTTCTTCATTTTATCCTTAACAGATGGGTCCAGTTCTGATATCGGAACTGATTCTGCCATCAATACAGTTCACTCCAACCAAAAACTCTCTAGCTTCACCTCTTCCCACAATCCCTCTCTCAAAGTTACCTCAGATCTTGTTTGCCACTTTTCTGAAATGGTCGCTTGTGAGTGAGCATGTAAGCGACTGTCTTCTAGCCATACTTTTTTACATGGCTGAGAAGGGTAAGGCCCCATCTGGCTTTAAAACATGACAGAAGTGTGAGCACAACATTCCAAACATTCCATCATCTGACTTCCATTCCCTTTGTGTCTATTGCTTGGGTCCCATTCAGTTGCAAAAGCACTGCAACATATGTCATAGTTTCAGCCATGGAGCCCTCATTGAAGAACAAAATAAACTTATTTTGAAAGGATTGATTCCCTCAGCCTTTAGTGAAGCCTTATGTTCTGTAGACAAAGCCACAACTGATGCTTCCTCCCTTTCATCCTCATATTCAGTGAACAAAGGAAAAAAGTTCTGAGACTAAGAAATTGAAACACTTGGTTCCAAAATTATCTTTGGAACCAGAGGCCTCTGGCTATAAAATACTGGTTTTGACAACTGCTCCAGCACCGATTACTGTCTCAAGCATTTCAACGTTGAAGGCCTCAGTGCAGGACAAGATTTCTGCTTCACCTACCATGACAAAATTCCTGATCCTAAGGAGATGTTTCCAAGAAATTCCTATTCACCATCTATAGACCCTTTCTCTGGTGAGCTTTCAGAAGTTTTTCTGCAGAGGCCTAAATCTTCTTCAATGTCATTTATTCACTCCACCAAAAGTCTTTCTGAGCTCAACATGGAGACACTAGTGAATAAAATCTTGCAGGGTAGAGGACTTTCAGGCCCCCTCTCGGTTCTGACCCCTTCAGGTTTTGGAACAGAACCTTCTTTCACTCTGTTAATCATTCCTCCTCTAACCTCCTCCATGGTCTTAGTCATCTGTTTTGAATTTCTCAGCAGTGACTGTGACGGTTTCTCAGATCTTCACATCTTTGGAACTGGTGATTCCCCCTGAGCTCTTTGGTGGCTTTGGAATCAGGGACCTCTCGGAGCCATAGCTACCCCATCAGTTCTGAGGCAGGACTTGAATCCAGGTTTTTCAGAGCCATCTCTGCTCCTTCGGGCTTTGGCTTGAGTTAGCTTGGCTCCGGCTTCTGTCTCAAGGGTGGGTTCTTCAGAATGGGGAGTGACCCCGGTCACAAAGCAGTCTATCCTGGTTTCAGGTTCCCTTACCTCTTTGGGGGAGCTGGCCTTTGAGGCAATGGAGAGGGTACTCTCACTTATGGTGACTCAGTCGGTACCTTCCCCCTTGGAACAGATACCACTCTCTGGCTCTGTTATTCTAGCTGTCTCTCCACTGAAATAGTGGGTGCTGAAGTCTCAGGTTTCTCAGACTCTGGTTCTGTCAGCTTCTGACATCTCCCCAGATTATCCCCTGGAGGAGGTCCCTCAGAAAAAGAAGTGCAAGAAGAAGCACTTAGATTTCCCCAGGAATTAGTCACCGAGGACATGGATTTTGAAGAGGTGGAAGGGGTCCCATGTTCACAACCTGAAGATGTCTCTTATGGAGACATCCTAAAAATTTTAAAACAAAGGGGTGGCTGGAAGTCTCAAAACCCTTCCTCAGTGGAATATGTTTACCTGCAGGCTTTCAGCACCCACCCAGCTACCTGTTGGGTGACCCCACCCACTGATGAACTTATTTAGTTGATTTCAAAGCTGGTGTGGAAGACTCCAGAAACCATCTAACCCACCCCCAAGAGACCTGACAAAATGTTATCTGTCCTTGAAGATAAACACTTCTGGGTCAAGGGGTTAGCAGTAGATGCCATGGTTGTAGTGACCACTACAAAACAGGAACTCACTGAGGAGAGTTCATCTGTCCATCCACCCAACAGGGAGTCTCGGGCTATGGACAGATTTGGGAAGCATCGATATTCACTATAAGGTCATTGAACTTCTTGGCACACTTCAGCAAGATCTAATTAAGGAATTGTGAGATACCTTGGCAGGAGCTGTAGCTGAGGGACTCCAAGAGAAAGTGGCGTCCCAGCTACCCAACCTGGAGTTTGTTTTTAATTCATCCAAGAGACTAATCACACATACAGTTACTGGGACTTCCAGAGCAGTGAGTACAGGTGTAGCCATACAGAGACATGCCTGGATGTGCCTATGTGACTTTGCAGAACCATTCAAGTCTTCTTTCATCAATGCACCCTTTAATGGAACATCCTTGTTTGGCCCAAAAGTAAAAGAGACTTTATTCAGGTGTGAGAAGGATGATAAGACCCTTTCTGCTCTGGGTGTACATTTCTCTATAAACCAGAGGAGTGGTAGAAAATGTGGTTTAAAAAATCCCAAGAGTCTTTTCAAGACACCCATGGAGGGAGTTCCCCCAGAGGAAGAGGAAGAACCAAAATGGAAGATGCCCCCCTCACAGCAGAAGTGGTCCACAAAACCAGAGATTTAGAGATTCCTTCCTAGAGAAGCCCTTTCAGTGCTTCTGAAGGGAGGCCCGATTGTCTTCTTCTGGAGGCAGTTGGGGGATGCTTGTTCTTGCATGTAAACACCTGATTACTCATAACAGTAGATTCCTGGGTGCAATACATCATATCCAGAGGCTATATCATTTGCTTTTCTCATCCTCCCCCTATACACAAGAAAACCCCTGATGTTCCACCAAATCAGAGGGATTCAGCAGTGCAAGAAGTTCAAAAACTGCTGGACAAAAGAGTCATCCAAGAAGTCCCACCAGATCAGAAAAGATCTGGAACCTACTCAAGATTTGTTTTAGTGCCAAAAAAGCCAGGGGAATGAAGAATTTTGGATCTCAGCATGGTAAACAAATCAGTTCAGCAAACAAAGTTCTGGATGGTCACTGTACAGTCAATTTTTCCCTTTCTGAAGAAAGATGACTGGATGTGCTCAATAGATCTTCAGGATGTATATTACCACATAAAAATGGACAAATGCTTCAGGAAGTTCATCCACTTCCAGCTGGGTTCCAGTCATTACCAATTCAGAGTACTGCCCTTTGGTCTCACCGCAGCCTCATGGTGTTCACCAAATGTATGGCAGTAGTAGCAGCTCACTTGTGACTGCAAGGATTCCAGGTGTTTCTGTACTTGGATGACTGGCTCATAACTGTTTCAACCAGGCATCAGTTGATAGTAGCCAGGAATTACACTCTCAATATCTGTGTCCATCTGGGGAATACAGTAAATCTCAAGAAATCACATTTGAAGCCAGCACAAAATTTTAAAATCATAGAGGCTGTACTAAATACAAAGACAACTATAGCATCCCTTCCTCCAGAGAAGCTTCAAAGAATAATTGTAAAAGTTCAAAAGATAATCCACAGAAAGAGGGTTCCTGCTCGACTAGTTTTGCAAACTCTAGCATTGATGGCAGCATCAATAACTCTAGTACCCCTAGCCAGGTTTCATATGAGAATTCTACAATGGCTACTAGCTTCTCAGTCATCTATCCTTCACCAACCCTTGTCAAACCAAATTGTGATTACCAATTTTTGCAAGAGGGATCCTCTTTGATGGATGGATTCTGAACAAATTCTCTGCCATTTACCCTTTGTTCTTCCAGAGTCCATGGCCATAGTGACCATGGACACCTCCCACATGGGGTAGGGGGAATTCTCTGGGCAAGACTGTCCAAGGCACTTGGTCCTCATTACAGACCAACTTGCACATCAATGTCCTAGGGCTAAGAGCAGTGCTTATAATGTTGCAGGCCTTTCAGACAGCTGTTCCTCAAGAGACAATTGCAATTCACACAATATGTCAGTAGTTTGGTACATTAACAGGCAGGGAGGAACCAAGTCTTACCCTCTTTGTTGAGAAGTCTTCAGACTGTGGCAGTGGGTGATCTCTTTCAACCACTTTCTAATAGCAACACACATTCTGGGGAGTTTCAATGAGATTGCTGACAAGATGAGCAGATGTATCCTTCAGCCTAACGAGTGGTCTTTCAATCCAGAAGTGACGAAAATGATCTTCTATGAATGGGGTCGACCTTGGTGTGACCTGTTTGCTTCCCCCTAAACAACAAGTGCAGTAATTACTTAGCCCTTAGTCCCCTCCAGAGAAGTCAGCCCAAGATGCTCTCCTCCACAACTGCCCCCCCCCCGGTCTCTTGTGTGCCTTTCCCCCAATACCTCTAATTCTGAAATTCTTGCAGAAAGCGTTCAGGTTGAAAAGCACAGTAATCCTCACTGCACCATGTTTTCCTTGACAGATTTGCTTCCCCTTTCTTTGGCCTTATTTGATTTGACAACCTGGATTCTGGACCCAGTTCCAGAATGTCTGTCCCATTCAGATGGACTTGTTCACCGAGACGTTTTGAATCTCAAGCTAGTAGCATAGTTCCTCCAATTCCATTAGTTGCCAGGCATCCTAATATTTCATTCTCAGTATGCCACATCCTCTTGGCTCATCAAACTTCCACTTGTAAACTGTACTCTAGCAAATGGAAGAGATTTACCATTTGGGCCCATGAAAAACATATTAATCCCTTTTCTGCTTCTATAGAGCATATTTTAGACTTTTTGGCCTCTCTTTTCCATGCTGGAGCTTCCCCTTCCACCATCAGATTACAATTAGCTGCAATTTCTAATTTTCACAATGGTTTGAAAGAACGCTCTTTTGCCTCTCATAGACTTTGTAAATCATTCATAAGAGCATGCTTTTATTGAAACCTCCTTTCAAAGATCTGATTCCTCCTTCCTCCAATCTGTAGCAAGTGGAGGACACTGAATGGTGCAGAGGCCATCACCTGATCATGTACATCACCTGCAAAAGCCATGCTACAATCTATTCAAAGCAACTCAATCCATTTAATGGAGAGAGACCAAGATACAGAGAGAGAGAGAGAGAGAGAGAGAGAGAGAGAGAGAGAGAGAGAGAGAAAGTGCGTGTAAGGCCAAAAAAAAAATAAAAAAAACATCAAGCAAACCATCCAGAAGAAACTTCATTCCCAGAACAGGTATGTGAAGTATATATGCATGTAATTGACCATAGTACTTGGTCAATAAAAATGGGATAGATGATGTGGAATGACTTATATGTGCCTTCAGGTGTTGTTGTAATGATGTTCAGCTGAACAACTGCTAAGGGCAATAGAGTCTGTCCCTGTGGGTAGTGGGCCATACCCATCAACCATGCAAAGCAGCACTGACTGATGATGTAAGCCATCATAGTGTGTTCGTGTAATAGGAAGTATGTATATTACTGTGGCCAATAGCTGGTGGTGGAAGTAATACCATAATGATGGACAATTAGGTTGCACAGCCCACCTCTTGCAGGATACTCAGGTTAACCTGTATTGTAGCATGCAGCAATACCATAGGTGTGTAATAAGGTTACCTGCATTCTGGCCCTACATATACCCCCCTAATGTCAGACTGTGTTCATATGTAGCACATGTCTGTGTTGTAGCAAGGCAGAACAGTACAGCAGTGCAGAAAGGTGTTGTGAGATTGTGGACCTGATGTCTAAATGTACCCCATATATATATAGGTATGCATATGTGTACATATAGATATATATATATATATATATATATATATATACATATATATATATATATATATATATATATATATATATATATATATATATGTATTCACATATACACACACTCACACACACACACATATATATATAGCTACAAATATACAGATACCCATGTGTAGACATATATATAAACACATATATACAACATCATATATATCTACATATATATAAATATATACCTATATGCACATGTCTACATATATACAAACGCACACACAAACATATATGTATGTAAATACATTTCCCCTATATTACCACCACAGTGCTGCATGCGATGTACAAGGAAACAGCGCACATAGCAATACACACAGGTATCTACTGCTGTCAGTGTGTGCAACATGGATGGGTATGTCACATGTGAACCCCTTGTTGGGACCACATTGCCCTTGTCTGTGAAGTATGGAATGGGAATATGGGGAAGTATGGCAGGTATAGTTGTGGAGGGTTGGCAGATATAGAGAACTGTCTACAGGGGTGGTATGTGACACATGTGGTGGGTAAACACCCTGGATGGTTGTGTGTGGTCTCTGATGTGGACGCCCGATAGGGCCCAATGTGGACACAATGGGAACAAGCCTCCCACCCACTGCTACTCACAACAACAGTCCATGTCCCGAAGGTGCCTGGCCTGGAGGCCCAGCAGGAGGAGCATGTGGGCCCTGTGAATGTGTACTGGGTGCCTCAAGGTAATGTAGCACATCCCACATGTATCTGTGGAACCTGTTATGGAACAGACTCTGGACCTGACCTCAGGGGACAAGGACATGTCTGTGTGTGCCCCTGGGGACGACAACATCCCCTTAGCTGGTTCCAGCTGAAGGTATTGCTGGATCAGTACATGAGGAGGCCCCAGGGTGGGTCACACATGTGATGTGGCCCGATAACATGGGCAGATCAGTTTGGAGAGGTGGTTCTGCTGGCCAATAGTACATATACATGCTATTGTGTCACTGTTATAGAACATATGTTGGTAGTAATATTCTACACAATGCCGGAACATGTCCAACAGCATGCATAGATAACCCCAGTAATACAGAATGTCAGATGTGCAGCAACCACATAGCAAGCATACCACAGGCATATATGGAACCATAGTGGCCCTGACAATGGCATGCAGGTGAATAGTCTGTAACAGTCCAGCAATTATAGTGCCCACACAGGGAACATGGTTACAAACACATTGCACAAAGTGTGGTACAATACAATATCTGCCCCACTGGTAGGTATGTTGTAGCCATACCTATTGAGTTGTGTGTACAGTTTGTTGTCACTGATATGATGGGGGGTGACAGTGATGTGTATTAAGAACTGTGATGGCCTTGCTGCATGACTTGCTTACACCTGCGTCCATCTTTATGTCTTTCAGCCAGGATGTCCCATGGAAGGCTTCCGGCATACTCAACAGCTGAAAATGACATTCTGGTGAACCACATCATACAGCACTACCCTATCTTCTTTGGCCAGGCCGCCCATGATCAGCAGGAGCAGACAGCCCTGTGGAACGACCTAGTCCTCTGGGTCAATGATGTCGGACCGCACAACCACAGTTATGAGCAGGTCCAGCATCATTGTTCTGACCTGCTTCACAATGCCCATCAATGTACTGCTGCAGTCCAGGGGGATCACTTCACCACAGGGGGGGCTATGCCATCCATCCCCCCTTGACACGTGTGGAGGAGCTCCTAGCCAGCCTTGTGGCACCTGCCCATCTGCATAGCCACCAACCAGCAGACACCTTTGTGGAGGTGGGTTCTACCCACACATTGGCCAAGGAGCATGCAGGTAAGACCACAGGGCACATCAGTAGTTCACTGTTGCGTATACATCCACATCTGTACAGGTAGATCATGCATATCTGACATGTCATAGATATAGTTTCTTGCTGCATAGTAGTGATAAACAGATGTGCATTTGTGGTGGTACTGCAGACATGTACTGTTGATGTATTGTAATGCTGCACCCACCCTGTAGCAATGCCCCAGGTGTGGCCACTGACTTTGCATCTCTCACCCTGTTATGTAGGTCCCTCCGGTATACCTCCAAGGCAGCAGCCGGTAGCTGGTGAGTATGGTTTATGTAGATGCTTGCTAATACACCGGGCATGTAATGGCTATGGTATATTCCATGCACACATCTAACACACCTACCCAGAATGCATGCCATACATGTGCATGTATTGTTGCTGTTAAATGCACAGCATCACATTGGTGGCCATGATGGAGTATTGGAAGGGTATATCAGACACTTGCAGGATAACTAACATCTTGTCATTGCGGAATGTGTCCACAGGGAGTAACATAATGGTGGGAGACATGGCCTACAGTAGGAACATGTTTGGAACAACACCCATATACAGTGCAACACCAGTGTATATACCTGTGGAACAATGGCAACTGTTGCAGATTTACACTATGGCATAAGATATTACTGTGGTCCACATTATCAGCTGGGACTAGGCTGTAACATGTGGTGTTTAGTGTATGGGGCACTGCAAAGTGATACACATGTGCAGGCCTTACATGTCAAGAATCTGCAAAAAGGCTGAAGAAGGGGGGTTGTCAGCATGACACACCAGTGCACTGCAGCAGGGATCCTAAGGATGCTAAGAATGGCTGCATCTGCACATAGTCAGGTTCAGGAACTGTGGCAGAAGTAACTCTACCCCCACAGCAATAGTGATAGGAGTGTGTGAACACCAAGAGATGTGCACATGAGTAGACCTTGCAATCATGCAGAATAGGGGGACGTGTTGGGCAGACTGAACATACACTGGCAAATGCAGATGGCCCACGCTAAAATACCCTGCCAGGAGTAGTGACTGCTGTAGTACACATAACAATAGGTGCAGCAAACCATCATGATAAGGGTGTTTACACATATGCCCACATGGAGTGTAAGCATTGCGGTCAGCATCCACACACCTGACACATTCCGTAGACACTGCATGTGGAAGTACAGGACATATGTCATATATTGGGCTCATGTACTGTTAAGATATGCAGTGATATGGTCCCATGGCAGATCAAGGATGGGTGCATCATATCGATAAGGGTGTGTACACCCCCCATAGCCACAATATGCTCTGATGGCTGTCAGTGTAATAGTATTGGATTGGTCATACATGGTCCGCTGATGTGAGAGCTGTAAATCATCAGGCATTCACAGATGACATCTGCTCACATATCATCCCAGGTATGTATTGCTGAAAAAACATAGGGGCTGTGTGCATTAAAGCTGACATAACTGACACAGTACTACACATTCAGCAATGGGTTGTACACCTGTGAGGTGTGGTGCACAGTACATGTCAGGGTGCAGAACAGGTGCACAGCAATACTGTGTACATGGGTGCAGTGGTATACAGGGGAAGGGGCATCACCTAGTGACACAGCACAGGCATCACACACATATACTGTTACTAGAATGGATTTCTATAGCTGCACTGCATGCTGTTGTGTACCATATGTTATGCATGCTGACAGATGGGTAATAGGAGGACTGTGTGTACTATCACTGTGCAACCTCACCTGTATGTGTGTTTGTGTGTGTGTGTGCATCCTGGTGGGTAGTTAGTTTGTCTGTAGGGTCACTCTGGTGAAGTGGAGGGATGTTGATGCATGTAGGATGCGTGTGTCCATGTGTGTGTGTTTGTGTGGGTGGCCATGTATGCACATTTGTGATTGTGGAGTTGTTCATGCAGCAGTACTTCCCTTTGGGATTGTGCAGTACATGGACCAAGAATACTTGCCATGTATGTAATCACAGGATTGCTGATAGTATACTAAGGTCTGTAGCATGGAACAGGCATTGAGAGGGAAGGTAGACACCAGGTATACCCTTAATATCACATTCAGCAGAGAGGTGACTGACAGCCCACGTATGCAGCACTACAGATGCATTGGGGAAGTACTAGTCAACACCAGGGAGTGTATCCATATATTACAGTTGTCATATGATAGGCTGATTGAGCGGCATATCTGGCATGTACTGAGCAATACATACACATGACACTCCAGTGTGTGATATTATGGAGTGAACATAGTAACCCACACATATAGGGGCCATGCACATGATGTCCGGACATACACAGGGTGAACACTGAATGACAGCAGTGAGGCCATCTAAAACCAATACACACAGGTCAGGCAGGTAATGAAATAACAGGTCTTGTGTTGTGATCACTTGTCTAGCCATTTAGAGGACTGATATGTTAATGAGTGGTATCAATTTGTGTATGTTACCAAGTGTGATGCAGGATGGAGAACACATGGAAATATACATGGAACTGTTTGTAAAGTCGCAGACAGGTAGCTATTATGGTGGTGTGTGTGTGTGTGTGTGTGTGTGTGTGTGTGTGTGTGTGTGTGTGTGTGTGTGTGTGTGTGTGTGTGTGTGTACTGTTATGCAATGCAGTACAGGTTTTAAAGTGCGTTTTTTGTTTTCTCCCACAGGTGGCGAGGTGGGTCAGGGTCTCTCCTACATGCAATCTGATGCTGGTGACCATACAGACACTGAAGATGATGATAGTACTGTTGAGGCACAGGTGGGGTTGTCAGGGGCCAAAACAGCGCCAACATTTGACACCCTCCCTTTTAGCCACCCCAACCCTGCACACAGTTTAAGTGCCATAACGGAGGGACAGCTGGCATTTGGTGGCAGTGCACAGGAAAGTGTGGTAACCATGCCTACTGTGTCTGGTCGCAGCAGGCATAGCCGGATGTCCACCAGGGCACCACATAGGCAGGTGTCCCTGGGTGTTTGTGGTAGGGCCGTTGGTCATCATGCCCCTGGCAGACGTGACACAGCTGGCTATCATGATGGTGCAGGCATGTATAGAACTTTACACTAGCCAGGACCTGAGGCTGCAGAGGGTTGCTCTCACATTTGCAAGTGACAATGCCCGTGAACTGGCTGGTGCCATCCATGCATTAACTGATTTCATGGATAGACAGTCTGGTGAGATGATGGCCCTCATTAACCATGGTCTGTCCATGCTTCAACGTGTGGTGGGAGTACAGCGACGGCCGTGTGGATGTAGGCCAGCAACACCAGCAGCTGGCAGTCAACGTGGATGTGCTAGGACACCAAGGGGCTCCTGTAGTGGCAGTACTAGCCCTGGCACTGCAGTGGTGGTGCTGTCCAAACCACACCACAGCAGGCCATGAGCACATGGTCCTCTCCAGTCCCTGGAGGTACCTGGTTTCAGTGAACATTTGTCATCATCAGGTGAGAGTAGCACATCGAGGCCTGTACCTGGACATGCCCATGGAACCTCTGGCAGGTACAGTCCATGTGTCCATGGCCAGAGGCAGTGAACTGCACACCCTGCCAGGTATGGTCTGTAGCTGTCCATAAACACCTGTGTAGGGCAGCCACATAGCAGAACTGTGTGCATGCATACCCGCACACTATACAAACACACCTAGGGCAACCCCATACCTACACACATCACATCACCATGCCCAGTTCAACTCAGTACACCCTTCACCCACACGCATTGTGTCAAATGTATGGCCCACTCTCGGCCTCTGGCAAACCAGCAACACTCCCTCTGCATATGATGATACCTGTGCCACATTCCTGTCATTCATACCATTGATGCAGGGACTGGCTAATATGATTCTGATGCACACTGTGACTGTACTACAATGTACCACAGCACTGCAGTGTAACATGTTGTAAGGAGTAAAGTGTAATGCATATATGTCAGGTAGTGTAGCCATCCAGCAATGATGCATTATAGCTGTTAGTAACACTGGTTGATTGTGGTCTCTATAATGTTATCCATTTGTGTTGTAGGTGTACATGTGTCAGCACGAGGATGGTCTACAGTCATATTCCACAATGGGTATGGCACTGTGGTGACACCATGGCTGTGACATATCTGAGGTACAGTTGAACACATGTCACAAGTTTGCATAACAGTTATTGCCTGTGCCACATGGACAGGTGACCTGCTGGGGCATGTATAATCTGCAATCTGATGTAGACCCATCCACATACATGCACACTCTTACTTGGCAACATTGGAACTAGACCCCTACCTAGGTATGTAGTGATACTGAAGTGTGTGGCTTCCATTGCACACACCACACAGCGTTTAGGGTGAGGTGTTTTCCAGGCTACATGTTACATGCAGAACATCCCCAGACATGTATAGTATGCTAATGGGGATGTAACAGGTGTGTATGAACAATACATAGTGTGACATACCTTCATATACACATTAACAGACACATAACAGGCAGACACACATCCAAGAGACCTGGGCCTATCACTGCTAACAAACTTGATCATGTGTCCAATGTAAGAAAAAATAGTAGTAAGCAGATTCCACACCAGAGGGTAAAGACACCTGTGGACGCAAATAACTGAATAGTCAACAAATATAAAGGTTCGGTCATCCACAGGAACCAAGCACTATGTCTCACAGGCGTAAATGTAAAAAACAGCAAATCCAAACAACGATTCCAGACAACGAAAATTGTACAGCTATAATACAAGAATACGCGAACTAGTCAACAAAGTTCTGGCTTTATTGTATTGTAAGCGCTTTCACCTTTCGGCTTCTTCAGACATTTATGATAACAAATCTAGCCATTTAAATACTATACAAGTACATTTCATTGGCCAGACAGATAAATACGTCACTAAATTAAAAACATACATATTTAAAGATATCTAGCCATTTAATTCAAGAACATATCTATTTTTAAAGGAATTTAGCCATTTAATTAAAAAACTTCCTAAAATATAATCCTAAAAAATGTGTATTGCTGTGGATAAATTCATAGGCACATAAAAATATATATTTGAATGTAAATATAAATATAAATATAAATAAATACAAAAGTATACAAAATATATATTCATGCAAACCTCATTGACATATACGTATATGTGTATATGTGTATATATTTAAAATAAATAAAAAACAAAAGTAGGTAATCAAATAATTCAAGCTTACACTACTGGGACTACATGGGACATGTACCAGGTGTACTTTGTTATAATGACAGTCTACATAGCACCCACATTCCCCAGTGGATATTGTACTCCCTGAAACCCATGATGACACTCTGACATACCCACCATCACACATTGGCCACGACTGCGATACAACGCATTGATGCCACATGCATAGTAGGGTGTTACATTGTCATGCCTCACCTATGGGCAGCAACACCACTATATGTACTACTGTGTGGCAATGGGTATTGTAATAGGAGTATGTGGCCTCGGAATGCTGTACCCTACAGATAAATGGACATGCACACATACACATACTTGCTAGAACACAATGGGTATCCCATGCCTATCAACCCATTTGTACAACACTGTTGGACTTCAAGGCTTGTGTAGCCAGTATGGAGAGGATCTTAACAAGGTACATGTAATATCCCATACAGCAGCAGCCACAACTGGCTATGGCAATGGGTGTTGTGGTGGTTGTGAAGGCCCTCATGGAATTCCCACGTACAGGTGTACTAACACACAGACACTGTTATACTCAGTCATGCATACGTCCACATGTGTCAGTACTGGGGTGCATCGCTGCAGGTGGTCATAGCTGTGTACCTAGCTATTATCCAAGGAGAGATGGGTTGTGTAGGGGTTGTGTGTACAGTGGTATCCTGCCACCTGCCATGTGGCAGCAGCCAATCTATCTATAGACACTGTGGTGACCCTCAGGGTGAGAGAGACATGCATCAGCCATTTCTCCAGGTGCATCCTGCACATGGCCACTGAGGTGATCAAATTGACATGCACACAACATGCATTACAACACATGGTTAGTGTCTGTGATGGATACCTGTACCCAACCATGTTCTGTTGACTGTGGTAGTGCAGTGGAGGTACCTGTGGCATGTGGTGCATACAGGGTGTTATCTCCAATATTTGCCAGTTTTTGCACAGCTGGGCAGACATGTGAGTGTCAATCAGGCTTAGGATGCCTGTACATATCCCAGCTGGATACCTGGCATCTGCACATCTGTACAGGGACTTACAGTCATCACCTTGACAAGTAGCTATGCAGTAGGATGAATGTGTTGACAGATAGACATTTAACAACAATGTGTATGCCATAACTACATGTCAGGAGCCCTGACTGTCATGTGCTGTACAGACAGTAGTCTACAGTTACATTCCACATGTCAGATCATTACCCAGTAGGGGTTATATACTGTGACACAGCTTACACACCAGGGATACAACAGGGAGGCCTCAGAGTCCAGCTATGCCTGCAGGTGTGCCTGTTGTCAGTACTACATTTAGCACTCTACTCTTGCCTGGGTAAGCACTGTTAACAGTAGTACCACCATGATACACTACATGCCAGTGTGACAGCATGTACCCTGGACTACTACCCTGTATGTAACACATTCACATGGATAAAAATGCTGTATAGGCCTCATATATGTCTGTGTCCCACACATGACACTCACACGTCTTGCTACTGTAATGACAGCACATAGGTGCATGTATTGTAAGTGACATTACATACACTTATTACAAATGTCATTACCCTGCTATGTTATCAGACAGGGTAGTGTGAACTGGTTACCAGGG